>NC_143191.1:42782083-43091666 GCF_051530095.1 Phoenix dactylifera
CTTCGAGCAGCTCTTCTCAGCTATAATTTTACACATTCATGCACTGACACTTTCTTATTTATCCACAACTCTAATGATCTTACTTGCTACTGCCTAGTGTATGTCGATGATCTTATTATAATAGGCAGTGATTCCCCCTTTGTGTCCAAGATCATAGCACAAATTGGCTCCCAGTTTTCTAGCAAAGACATGGGTAATCTCCGTTACTTCTTGGGCATCGAGGTGATACCTACGAGTCAAGGTCTCTTTCTCTTGCAGCACAAGTACGTGTGCGATCTCTTAGCCCGCACCAACATGGATGGCGCCAAGACGGTTCAGAGTTTCCTGTCCACAAGCACTCTCTTTGTTCTGCCCCATGGTTCACCCCCCGTGGATAGCATTGCATTTCACAAAGTCATTGTTGGCCTTCAGTATCTCAGTCTCACCGGATCGGATATTGCTTTCGCTGTAAACTGCCTTTTCCAGTTCATGCATCAAGCTACTACCACACACTAGGCTATTGTCAAGAGATTACTTAGGTACCTTAAGCATATGATTTTTGATGGCATTCACCTTCAAAAGGACAGTGCACTGAAACTATGTACCTACACGGAGGCTGACTGGGCTAGGGATCATGACACTCGGATTTTTATTATTGCCTTCATCACCTTTCTTGAAAAGAATCTCATCTCCTGGACAGCTTGCAAGCAGCATGCCATCTCTCGCTCTTCTACCGAAGCAGAATTTTGTGCCTTAGTAGTTGCTACTTCCGAAACATTTTGGTTGCACTCTTTTTTCACTGAACTTAGTCTCAAGCTCCCTCATGCTCCATAGCTCTACTGTGATAACATAGGAGCAAAGCATTTTAGTCTCAACCTGTGCAGCACACTCTTATGAAGCATATTGAAGTTGACCTGCTATTTATCTGTGATCTTGTGCAGAAAGAAAAAGTCAGTGTTCATCATGCCCACACTCTTGATCAACTAACAGATCTACTGACTAAACCGTTAGCTCGCCAGCGCTTTCAACTTCTCAAATCCAAGATTGGCCTTGCTGATGGCACATCCATCTTGAGGGGGCATATACGGAGAGCTACCAATCCACTACAATCAGCTATAAAGACTCCTCCATGAATGGCAACTGCAGCGAGATTCAAGCATTCCCTTGGCTGGTTTATTGTTTACCATATATAAAAGATATGATGTTACAAAGTTGTTATAGCGTAGCACTATTCTAGAAATTACATTCCTTATATAGAAGATCTGCTGTTATAGCTTAGCTTAATTTTAGGTTGCACCAACTTATATTTTCTGTATATATACATCATGTATATTTATGAAAAGAAAGGTGTGAAAGAAGGAAGATGTGAGTGGTAGAGATGAAGGTAAAAGGGAGCTACAAGGTGATGGGCATTTTCCTAGGTGTAACATCTAAATGAACAAGGAATGAAAATTATATTTTGCATGATGGATTCGATGACAAATGTAGACTAAATTGAGATGCCTATGGGCATAATAAGAGCAAAATAAAAGCGTGTGAGGGTGAATTAGCCCAAGAAACATGAAGCCTTTTTTCATGCATTTAGCAACAGATGTTAATGTTAGACCCAGATGCACTGGCAGCTCTACTGATTATATGACTCATGCCAAATTTACCCATGTTCTAGGACCTTCTATGAGGGAGGAGGGGTAAGAATGATGGAGAAAAATGAAAAGATGAAAAAAGAAGGGAAGAGAATCCCACTTTTTGTAAGGCATCTTACATGTTGAGTATTCTATCTGATTGATTTTGAGGACTATACTTGTGTTGGGCTATCACATAGATTGCCATGTGAGCTTTTACATGAGTAAATAAAGTTCATTAGTTAGCATGAAGTTTGGAACAATTTTATGAGTAGGAATTAAACATGCATAGGGAGTCCTAACCCAGTATGTAGATCAGGAAATATTTTGATTTGGATAGAATTATGGTTTAGTTGTAAAGTCTTTATGTAGAGATGCAATGGAAGCAACAAACTTGAAATAGAATCTAATGGATCCTTAGTTATTTCTCCTAACTTTCTTTTGTTGGCTGCTCCATGTCAATAGGGCGATGAAACCTATTACTTCATCTAGGCGACAACTTCTGAAGAAGCTCTAGTCTTCCTATACACCTAGTTGCACTACAGGAAAACGGAGATTTTCCGACGCTTTTTTTCCGACGCTAGGGAGAAGCGTCGGGAAATCCCCCTCCAGCGCCGAACATTGCCAACGCTTCTAAAAAGTGTCGGTACAGCTTTGAAATCAACGACGTTAATGGCTGGACCTACGACGACGCTTATAAGTGTCGTCGGAGGCCAAATCCACTCAAATATCAGCCTCTTCCCGATCGATGCCCTAACTCTTTATAACCCTCTCCTCTCCTCTCCTCCTCCCTACGGCGCCGACAATCCACCACCTCCCCCCCTCTGTCACCTCCATCCCGAGCCCCGATTTGGAGGCAAGCGAGGAGGAGGGAAGATGACTCTAGGTGTTCAGATTTCCTCCCCTCTCCTTGTTTATTTATTTTTCTTTCTATTTTGGGAAACTTGACTCCAGGTGAAGAGGAGGAGGAAAAGGAGGAGGAAAGATAGTGAGGGGAAGACGGAGATGAAGCTCTACTAGTTCTCCAGCACCAGGTTCGGCATCACCTCTCCCTTCTTTTCTAGCTCTTAATAACCCTCTCCTCTCCTCTCCTCCTCCCTGCAGTGCCGACAATCCACCGCCTCCCCTTACTTTCTCACCTCCAACCCGAGCCCCGATCTGGAGGCAAGCGAGGAGGAGGGAAGATGACTCCAGGTATTCAGATCTCCTCCCCTCTTTTTGTTTATTTTATTTTCTTTCTATTTTGGGAAACTTGACTCTAGGTGAAGAGGAGGAGGGAAGATGGTGAGGGGGAAGACGGAGATGAAGCTCTACGGGTTCTCCAATACCAGGTTCGGCATCACCTCTCCCTTCTTTTCTTTCTTTTCAATTTTTCACTTCTCTACTCTTCTTCCGATTTTGAAATCCCGGCCGCAGCGACCATGATCTCGGGTGATTTTAACATGCTTGGTTCCAAAATCCCTTCCCATTCGACCATGGATTACAGCCTCCTATGTGCTGCCAGCTAAAAGACGCTCACCCGACTACCTCCTCCCCCTCCGCCATGACCCTCTACGGCATCCTCTTCTCTAGGTCTCTCTCTCTCTCTCTCTCCAGGTGAAGACGGGTGAGTTTCTTGATTTTATTTCTTTAACCCCTCTTCTTGCTTTCGATGGTCCCAAGTAGATAAAGTCTAGAATTTCTGATTCCATTTCAGGGCATTTTTTTGCTGCTCAATCTGGTGGTCTTTCCTCTCGATAATGCCTACACTCGGTCCCCAGTGAAGAAAATAATTTTTTTTGAAAAAAATTGAAGGTTAAAGCCGACGCTTATAAGCGTGGGCTTTGAAGCTTTTAGCGACGCTTTTAAGCGTCTCTATAAAGCGTCGCTAAAAATCTACCTTTTCCAATGCTTTTCAAAAGCGTCGGAAAAAACTTTTCTCACTCAGGTATCGCCGACGCTTTGGCGACGCCTTTTTTTGCATCGGCGGGACTTTAGCCAATGCTTATATGCATCGCGAAAGGTCGAAAAATGCGTCGGTATAGGTTGGTTTTCCTGTAGTGTTGGTGATAACTTCATACCATGATTTACTAGGAAGCATGCTTTGTTCAGCTTATTGTCCATCTTACCTTGAATTTTCTTACCATTAACAATTTAAATCATCTAAATTCAGATATCAAAGCTATCATCTAAAAAGAAAATCAACATTTCAACGTTATTTTCACTTTCATGGAAACGCAAATTCCATGCGAAACCTTTGGAAACCTGAATTTCTGCCCTACAATTATGGAGATTAAGAAACTAGATCTAGCTCCTCACTACTGACATTATCATCTTAAAAGTTATATCTAAACCCTAGTCCTCATTTAATGACACCTTATAGGACCAACTGAGCCATTAGGTCTTCTACACTTTAAACATGAAGCTCAAAATCGGCAAAAACGAAGCTTGTTCCTGCATCGCTATTGTAGTGATCCACACTACAGTTTGGAACAATAGTGGTGTAATAATCATCAAGAAAGCATATTCAAGCTTAGATGTGTAAATTATGTGTGTATTTTTGGTGGTTTGTGCTTATATATTGTGATGCCAAGCATGCATTGTTCCTTGCAAGCAAAGCTATGGACTTCTACATCTATGCATTCTCAATTGCTGCCATCTAATTATATCTTCATGCATGTTATGTGTGTGCGTCAGTGTGATATATTATATGTTAACTGTAGTTCTGTGTATGAAACCTTAAGTAATCTCAGCTAGATATGAAAGGTTTTTTTAGTATTAAGACAATATCTGTTTTTATGTTAAGACAATACATTTACTCGGGTATCCACTTATGCAAGTTAATTGTGCTAAATTTTGTATATATAGCATTACAACATGAATTCCTGATCATTGAAAAATTTGTAAATTAGTTACATTACAATTTATTATGTACTATAATATTGGATTTTCTCTGCGATTGAAGTATCCCATCTTCTGTGGCGTGAAGTTCTGTTCTGGTTAAATTTATGGAGAAATGGTATCAATCTTTTGGCATGAACTATGTGGAATGATTTTAAAAGCTCCTATTGGTTTTCTGAGGGACAGATTTTTATGTCATATTAGGCTGCACAATGAAGTTCTACGTATTGTAACTTTAGTTGATTGTACTGCTTTAGATTATATGTTTTTTTATAGGTCTTTTGTTTCCATGTTTCGTTTAAAAAAACCATTGCTTCCTAGAAATTGGATATGTATTATGGAAAGTTTGTTCACTGCAAAATTAGGAGGGTATGTACAGGAAAGGTGAATAATTCTAGGTTTCTTAAATAATAAAACTTCAATTTTTTGCAGTTATCAGTATTGATAACATTGTTTCCGCAGCAAATATACTTTGCTACCACCATCCAACAATCTTTCAATTTTTCTGTCAATGGGTAAAACACATCCTCACAGCTAATTTGGAAGCTATTTCAGACTGGGGATTTTTTTTTATACTGGATATACTTTTTCGGTCACCTTCCAAAATAGTAGTGCCAGTCTCTCTCTAAGAGCTTAAAAGTCTGTTTGCAGTTCAAGAATCAAGGAGCATATCCACTACGAATGATTGGCAGCAATGGATAAACAAAGTTCTAGCAAAAGCACAGTGTGAAGAGTACATGTTAGAGAAGTTCTGGCATTGGGGTGTTCTTTGATTGTTGGCAAATAAAACTCCTGCCTTTTCATTTTATTCGTGATTACAGTTCTATTATGGTAAACTTATACAGTATAATTTAGCATATATCTTTTCCAAGCATGCGTCCCAACTGATACGAGGGACGGCAGGTTATTTGAGCATGTAATTGTTTCTCTTTATGATCTGAAGTTTGAATCTTCTTTAAGCATGCAGATTAATTTGGTTCCCCTGCAAATTTCAGAATGTTACCCAATTTTGAAAAACAAGTTGCTATGTATCACTTTGTTGTCATATATTCAAGTTATTTAGTGGAGTTTATTTGATAGAAAGGGACCTGCTATGCTGTAAACCTAGCATAGACTATATTATCAGTAACATTGAATAAATAACAAGTACTAGCATCCTGAATATTGCCATACTGTGGAACAGATTGATGGGATGGATGTTTTTGCTGTGAAGCAAGAATACAAATTTGCTAAAGACTACGCTTTGAAGAATGGACCCTTGATGTGAGTACCTAGCCATCCTTGTGCTTTTTGTGCTCCTTAGTGGAATTTGTAAACCTTGATATATATCTATTTGAATATTTGATCTAACAAGTGATTTTTTTCTGGGTCCCTATGACTTGAAGCTTCTTTCATGGTGGTCGCAAAACTTGTGTGCTCAAAATGATCTTAAATGGAACAACACCAAATTACTCTGTATGATTGAAGTGATACAATAGATTTCACAAGGACTTGCTATGCATGGTGATACTGATAAATTGTACCTGAAAGTTTTATTCCTCCTTCCTAGTTTAGCTTATCTAATATCAATATGATCTGCCAATTCAAATTTTGTTTCAGATTGATATCTTGTATGTGATGGCAGAAGGAAATTTCTGTTTTGTCAATGGCAATTGGGAATTTCACTCACTTCAATTTTTTTTATTTTAACTATATTTGTTCTATTTTGCCTGGAAATTAGTGTTGATCTTGGTTGAAAGCTATGACTTCTTTGAACATTATAAAAGACGTTTTGGTGACAACTTTATTGGAATATAGTGTCTTCATATGTATTTTTTCATCAAGAAACAACTACTTTAAACAGATGAACGAGTGATGATGGATTTTTTAATCTGGAGATCTGAACCAAAATTATACTTCAACAAATTAACAGTTTTAGGAAAAAGGTTAAAACATGCTTTAATTAGAATTAATTTGATCGAAAATTGGACATAAGCATCACCATAATGTTGTACTTTCATAAACTCCTGCAATTAAAAATTATATATATTGTGTAACTCCTATTATCCTACTAGTTTTCATTATTTGTTGAGATCACATCCATCCATCTAATTCTTCTTATTGAATCAATAGCTATCACAGCCGGTTCGATAGATCCTGGCTTGCTTTTATTGTACGTTGAAATTGAATAAGATAAATATATTGGATCGTTGACTTCGGTTGCCTACCATGCTTAGGGACTAGGACATAATTACACTGCCCTTTACTATTCATGCATCAGGCCAGTGCCTGGGAAACATGTTTGATACTGTCCTGCCAGTACGGCATATATTCCATATCGTAAATGTAGTTTGTAGCTATAGTTCATGTCCATCATGTTAGAACCTATTGGGGACATGTTAGCTTGACATGGTAGATATCAGCAGGTGGGAAGCATATGGAGAAAGATTTAGCTAATGGTATTTTTGGATGAAACTCTTCTTAATTTAAGAGATGATTGTATTTGATTATAAATAAGAAAACTTACAACAATAGAATGGAAAGAAAAGTAATTATAAAGATTTTAACAACTTAATTAGAATGTTGGAAAGACTTCTTCTTTATTTCCAACAACTCTGCATCTTTCTTATTAGTTTCCAACGGCTCTATATCTTTTTTATTGGTATTCAATAATTCTACATATGATAAATTGGTTGTTTCCTAACAAGCATCGCCTCCTGTTTTTTTTGTGATATATATATATATATATATATATATATATATATATATATATATATATATATATATATATATATATATATATATATATATATATATATATATATTGTAGGCAGACAATGTGTTGTTCCCTATACTAGAGGTCATCGTATTTTTCTATGTAGTGACAAGTAGTTATGGGGCTCATATTTTATTGTTGGTTCGTAGATTCTTGAAATGGACTCTTACAGGTACCATGGTCACTCCATCTCAGATCCTGGGAGTACCTACCGCACCCGTGATGAAATTAGTGGTGTGAGACAGGTCAGTTAGTTTCAAGCCATCTATTTCATTGCTAGTTGAGTGCAAGTATTCATCTTATCAGGCCTTTTTCTGTGATGACACTTGCAGAGCGTGATCCAATTGAAAGAATTGGGAAGTCGATATCATCCCATGAGCTAGCTCAAGATATCAAGTCAAGTCCCTATATATCCTCCGCCTCCTTCTCCTTCTTCTTTTTTCTTCTTTTTACAACGGCGGCTCACATGTGATAAATATGAATGTGGCCAACAAAATTAGAAAAAAAAGATCACACAAAGGATCAAGCACAGATATATGGTTCTCCCAAATAAAATCATTGGAGTGGTGAGCCGCAAAGAATGCAACCAATCAACAGCATTGTTCGTCTTCCTATAGACATGTGTGGCCCGATAGGAGCCACACTCTTTCAAAAGTCTGTCAATGTCGTGGAGCAGCGCATCTCCGACCCCGAACTCACTTGATCACAGTAGCTGAGTCTTCTTCGAGGGTGATGCGATCCGCACCCAGCACAAGCCTCGCATAGGTGATGGCCTCCCATGTAGCTTTGAGCTAGGCGCTGACGATAGACGTATCAAATATCCGCCAACGCTCGGCCGCCATCAATTTAGAGTTGTGGTCTCTGATAACAAATCCCACACCTCCATGTTCCCTCCCTCGCCAACACTTCTGTCGAAATTTACATTGAGAAAACGAAAGGGTGGGGATTCTCAGGAAACAAGTATGGTCCTGAATGCTGCAAGAGCAGAATAAAAACTCCAGATTACCCTAGCCGACTCAAAGGGCGACACCTCAGTAGTGCTGATAATCTCTGCCGCACGAAGTAAATCTCTATCCGCCACTACTCTCGGATGTGTGATTCAGTTCTCAATGGTTTAGACTTTTCTATCTAGCTAATAGTGGTAGGCCAGATAGACAGCACTAATTTTCTGCTCCTCAAGATCGGGTCCCGCGAGGAAGCCTCTAGAAAATATGAAAAATCCTCGATCGCCGCCCATCTCGAATGTTATTTTATTAATTAAATTAAATTTAAATAAAATAAATTTTAAATTTAAATATTTTGAATTGAACACCCCCCTCCCCTCCCCTCTTCTCTTCTCTTGGGCTTTGAACCTCGGTTCATTGCACCCTGCACTCTCATTATGACAATCGTATTGGTGTAGGTTGAACGTTTAGGAGAGTTGTTACCCTGTACCTGGGCCCCGTGTCTCCGCCAGATGATACCGCGCATCGAACGAACCCGATGGCCGTGAGGAAAACGACAATGAGGACGACCACTACCCTTCCAGCCCGGCACGTATACGTTGGGCCACGAGTCAAACATCACGGTCGAATCTGGTCACCGAAGGTCGACGCCCCTTCCACCCACCACGCTATCTTCGCCCGCGCTTCGGACATACGTGGTTGGATTCCATCTCCGAAAAAGGAAGAAAGAATCAAAAGGGGCGAAATTATTTGGAGGCCGCTTTCCTCGCTCCGCTGCCACCCCGGGCTTCCACGCCTCTTCCTATCTCTTCTTCTCTCCCTCCTTTCTTCCTTCTCCTCCGACTCACGAGAAAATGGGTTCTGGGAGCAGTCGATTGAAGCCGGGGCCGCCGGGCCCACGGGCTGAAAGCCGTGGGAGGCTCAGTCTGGCCTCCTTACTCTGCGGCGGGGGCGCCGCCTCCTCCGCCTCCTCCTCCGCTTCTGCCGAGGTCTCAGTTCAGGCTAAAAATTGAAAGAATTTTTAGTGACCCCTGCTGTTTTCCTGTTTGATTCTTTCGTTTCTTGGCTATCCGTTTAATTTTTCTGCTGGATGATTTGATTCTTTGGTTTTGAAAAAAAGGGCCAGCGCTAGCAAGAGGATTATTGCTTTATATTTTTTCGTGCTTCTATCATGATTTTTGTGGTGATGGGTGTTTCTTTTTTTTTTTTTCCTCCTTCGTTTCTGTATGTGACTTTTAATTTTGTTTATATATGTTTGGGTGGTTATTGCATGGAATTTTAGGTTAACACTCTTGTTCTTGAAATCTTTAAGTTTGTCCTTTTATTTCTTACGGATTTCGATGTACTTTGTTGGTCAATAAGTATTTCACGACTTCTCGAGGAAATTTCTCCCTCTAACGGTTGGATTATGTTTCGAACATTGAATTTGTTATCAATTAGATGATCATTTGCTTTTTAGCTTGCTCTTTATGATGGGATTGCTTGACATTGTATGCATATGAAATGATGTAGTAGTTCTTAGGTTGTATCTTAGAAGGATGCTTATGTTTTGCACCTCCTCTTTGTAACTATTTGTGTCAATGCTTTGGTTATCTTGTTGCTCTTGTAATCTGAAAACATTCTTGAACGATTTTAAATAAGACAATGAATAATGGCTGAAATTTATGACGAATAAAAGAAAAATCTGGTGAATTGAAAGAAGTGTCTTAGTGATAAGGGGAGAAACAACACGATAACTTTGAGTTGTTATGTAAATGTGGATTTGGCCTCACAATCACCATTTTTTATCTCAAACAAGCTTAATGACTGTTGGAAGATAATCATTCTTTCTATAGCATAAGCCTGTCAGAGCTATATTTGTTACGGGAGTCAAATAAGAAAATTAAACCACCCCTAGTCTTGCCGGTTTTTTTTTTTTTTTTTGGTTGCGCCTCTATAAATGATAGCTAGTTAGGTGAAGGGTTGTAAATAATGTTAAAGATACTATATCAAAAGCACGAGGAGACTAGGATGCTAGGAGTAAACATTTACAGAATCTTTTATGAGATTCCTATTGAGATTACAAGATCTCTAGCAATGACCCTTGCAGACACAATCTTATTTGAGTTTTTGAATAAGGCAAGGAGTTCAAAAGTAAGCCAATCTAAAGCAAGGGGAGTAACTTATTGTTCCTAAATATAGAAAACGAGAATGATCACCTGAAGAAATTACTTAGTCCTTCATCTTATAGTCCCATTTTTGTATCTTGAAGAAGTTGACACGGAAAAATATTTGAGGGTTTGGTACATTGTACGGTTGGAGTCAGCACTAGGGCTTCTCTTGTGAGTAAGGTTTTATGGCATTACCATTATACTAAAACAAGAACCGCGGATACTCACAAAAGGACCTCAGCTTTTAATTGGTTCTTCAACTTCTAAATGCATGGAGGGTTAACCTATGTTAACCCTTTAACTTATATGGGCTTTGGAAACCTAAGTGCAGCTCAAAAGAAGTGAAAAAATCTATCCAATTTGCTGCATGGTCAGTTTTGGCTAACTTTATATTGAATGATGGTCAGATGATGGATGACTGACATCAAAATCATAAGCTGACACCCTAACTGATGCGTCCCAACCTGATGCACACTGCATTTTTTCAGTTGTATGGATCTGATGCAGTGGTTGTAGACTCATAGTGCCAAACTCACTTTGAAAGGGATATAGCAAAGGAAGGACACCTATGGACATGGGGGCTACTTAGCATGCTGAGGAAGGCTGATGTCATCCTGGTCTAACCCTTAGTTGGATGCAAGCCAGTACTGCATCTCATAGTCAACTTACAGATCTTACATGAATTTTGCTATTTTCACTGCTTGCTGGATTTGGGGGCCTTCTTGGGCTTTGGTTTGGCTGGTGGAAGACAGGCTAAGGAGAGGGTGTTTTCGTGATTGCATCAGGAGTACTGCTTTATATTTTCACAAGGTGTCCAACTAAAGAAATTAGGCAGCTATGGTGGTCTGATATTTTAGTCATGGGAATATACTTTTAATTATATATATATATATATATATATATATATATGCACGTATGTCAGGGTGTGTGTGCATGCATGCGTGCTGGCTTTTTCTATTCTTATTTTTATCTTTTAAGCAGTTCAGCTATCAGGTGAAGACTGTATATGTAAGAGAACAATAGGGGTAGCCTTATAATTGAAGAGTAAAAATACCAGGAAGCAGTAAATCTGCTGGCCTTTTCTATCTACTTATTTTTATTGCAGTATTGCATGTGCAAAGGCTTTGTGTAAATTTATTTGTGGTAGAACATTTAACCAAGACATTTGCAGTTTGTAGCAAGTAAAGTTCACAATCTGCACATGCTGTTATCAATAAAACTTTCTTCTCTTTTCCTCCTTAATGTTGCACAATTTTATACAACAGAGGTTGCACAAGTTTTGAAGATCTATTGCAGAATGTTTGAATATATGTCTTCGATATTTAGGCTAAGTAGTTCTATAAGAAAACTTACACCCCTTCTAAACACTGTTTGCACGACCTCTGGACATAATTTTTCCTTTTTCCCCCTTGACTACTGGACCAAGAGCATGGGCGGATTCGCTAGGATGGCAAAAAAATATCCTATTTTTGTATAAAAGAAAAAAACATATAGGAGCCACAAAGAGTAAAACCAGTCTTTTCTTGTGCCAATTCCCCTCTGCTATTTACCGATTCAGGGCCAGTAGTGCACGAGGCACAGATCTAGATCTTGTGTTGTGTATATCTCGTATTTGAATTTTTTTTATAGGATGAGTTGGCAGCCCTTCCTCTTGAATGGAGGTTTCCAGATTTTTGAATGGGGACATGTCAGACAACACATTTGGAAGTTGGAAACAATGTTTTTTTTTACTTTTCCCATTTTGCAAACAGCAACTGTAACCATAATAACCATCAATTCTTGTTCTAATTATTTGGGCTCAGATTTATGGATCCTCATTTACAAACCATTCCTATTTAGGGCAACCTTAGATGTTATTACAAGCTTGGTTCTTTGCCTCGTTTCTTACGTCTACAAAAAAGATTAAAGTACTGTTGCCCAAGGTGACAATCCAAGAGGGGGGGGGGGTTGAATTGATTTCTTCTCAATTTTGGTGTTTTAAAAGCTTTCTTAATTAAGTGCGGTGGTTGCTTTCTTAGATTATTTGAATGAGTTAAACTAGAACAAAGATGGAAGATAATGCAAGAATAAATGTAAACACAAGCACAACACAAACACAACAATATATAGTGGTTCGGTGCTCTCCTTAGCACCTACGTCCACTCCCCAAGCGACCCCTTGGGAATTCACTATAATCTCGCGGATTACAGTTGGATTGTTTTCCGGGCTCACAATCCAAAAATCTTTGTTGGTTTTACGGGCTCACCAACGAACCTATACACTTTGGTTTTCCGGGTTCACCAAAAACCTTTGTTGGTTTTGCGGGCTCACCAACGAACCTATACACTTTGGTTTTTCGGGTTCACCAAAAACCTTTGTTGGTTTTACGGGCTCACCAACGAACCTTTACAAATAGTTTGATAAACAAAAAGGAAAGATTCAAACTCCTAAATGAGCAAATGAAACAATATTAACTACAAAGAAGAGTTAGAAAGTATTTATCGCTTTGAAGTGGCTTTGCTCTTCTTTGTCAAGGATGCTTCACTCTTCAAGGGAGGATGGAGCTCTTGATGACTCTTTGAATCTGCTCAATCCCTTTCTTTGATTCTTGAATGAAGCACTTGAATGAAGAAGATTAGGGCACTTTTGTTTTCTTGTGTACTCTTTGATATCTCTTTCAAAAGTTGTTCTATCTGATGAATAGTGCCCCTTTAAATAGCTTCCCACATCCTTTGGACAAGCCCCAATGGTTAGATTTGAAAAACTAGCCGTTACTGACCTTGGGAAGGACAAAAAGTACATCTGCAGAACTAGCCGTTATGCTTCAGCCCGTGTTTGGGTCGGCTCAACCTGTCCTTGGGTCGACCCAACTTTCACTTGGGTCGACTCAAACATTCCTTGGGTCGACCCTCTCAGAAAACACAGAAACTTGAAATTTCAGCCTTCCTTCCCATGGGTCGACCCAACCATTCTTTGGGTCGACTCAAAGTTCACTTGGGTCGATTCAACTTCTTCTTGGGTCGACCCTCTCAGTAATTCCAGAGAACCATTTTCTGTCTGCCTTTCTGTCTTGCCTTTGGGTCGACCCTCTCAGGGTTTGGGTCGACTCAAGCTTGGGTCGACTCAACCACTGTTTGGGTCGACTCTCTCAGTAAATCCAGAGAACATATTTCTTTCATGTTTTGAGGTTCTTGAAGTTTGGGTCGACTCATGCTTACCTTGGGTCGATCCAACTCACTGTTCATCTGTGCCAATTTTGCAGAAGTGTGCCAAATGACTTCTTGATGTGCCCGAGGTCGACCCAATCATCCTTTGGGTCGACTCAATCTACACTTTGCTGCATCTCAAGGTTAGATTCATTCAAATGAACAAAGACATGTATCTATATCAATTCATACAAATATACTGAGAGTAATGAACTTATAAATAAAGTATCAATTTAACTTATAATATACTCTAGATAATTGCTTGTTAATCATCAAAATAACACTATCATCCTCAATCTCCCCCTTTTTGATGATTACAAAATAAAGAGTATAAGCCTATTGATACTTGTCTTTAAAAACAGTTTATAAAAGGGTTTAAATTGCTGAATTTCAGCTTTTCATATATAAGAGTGGAATCTCCCCCTATATTATTTAAATGTTGCCAATTTGACTCTTTGAATTGCTCCCCCTTTCATTTATAATTTATTAGCGATGAAACTTCAAAAATTTGAGATAAAATATGAGTTTCAGGTTATGTATCGGGGTGCGAGAAGTGCGTGCCAAATTCTGAATTTATATGTGCCAAATTCTGAAATTTGATAGAAAATATTTGATTTAATCAATTTCATTGTTACAAATTGCTCCCCCTTAGATGTATAAGCTTTCTTATATGATTTTTAATTTGTTTGCCCAATTATTTCTCTTTTCTTGCATAAATTCTTATTTCTTTTTCTCTACTTCTCCTTTCTTTAACTTTCTTTACTTTTGCTCTTATTATTCTTTCTTTACTTACTCTAAAGATATCTTTACTTCTCCCCTTTTTGTTGCTTTATCTAATCTACACAAAATCTTTACTTCTCACCTAAGATCTTTACTTCTCCTCAAATAAATACTCTTTCTTTACTTCCTAAAATAAATAAATACTCTTTCTTTACTTCTCCCCCTTTTTGTTATCATCAAAAAGATACATGGGAAAGATGCAATAAACAACAAACTTCAAACTTCATTGATCAAAATAGGAACATTTTCATACATTCATGTCCAAAAACAAAAAAAAAACAGATACAATGTTCCTTAATCAAGATTTAAAGATACATGATAAAAGCAAGATACATATGAGAACTAGATATCTAGCCTAGGCTCTAAACATAGATGCTAAGATCAGCCTAGGGAGACTCTAACGGCTGGGATCTAGTCCTGGCGTGGCGAGGGGAGGTCGAGCCTGGTGAGACTGTGTCTGGCGTGGAGCACGACGAGCTGGATGACTCTGTGCCGAAATCTCTGACTCAGCAGCCTGTGGCACAGATGGTCCATGGGTCTCTCTCTCCGGAGTGCTCCTATCTGCTGCCTCAGATCACTGATCTCAGCAGACATGACATCCAACCGGGCGTCCAATCGGCTCGTTAGCCCGTCAGTGATAGTCCTCGCCTGAGCTGACATGAGCTCAGTCATCCTGCTCCAGAACTCATCCGTATCTGTCGGAGGAACGGATGACGATGGTCCAGCCTCTGAGGGTGCAGTAGGATGATCCATATGCTCCTCATCCTCATCCTCTGGTGCATCTCCCTCTGGCGCCTCACCCTGAATGCCTGCTCCAGTGTGAATCCACTGCCCGTTCACTTTCTCATATCCCATGCGTATAAGTGTCCGTGCAGTGTATGTATCAGTATGATGCAGACTCTTGGATGCCTCCTCCTCGAGAGGTAAACCGTGCTGACGGAAAATCAAGGTGAGTATCATACCATAAGGTAGTGATACCCTGTTGCTGCACATTACCTTCCTCATCTGTCTCAGTATCATAGCCGGAAGATTTAGGGGAATCCCCCGAATCATACACTCCATCACAGCTAGATCTCGCTCTGTGATGAGATCGAATCTCCCGGTCTTTGGAAATAAAATCCTATTGATCATATTGAGCAGTAATCTCATTTCAGCGGAAAGAGAACTAGCTATTACCTTCGTGGAAAAGTCGAAGTTCTCATTTTCCATGATCAACTGTAGAGCTCTCATTTTGTTTTCTGGCTTTTCCGGAGTGGCTCCTATGCAGGGTAGATGAAGTAGCTCACTCAAGCTCTCCTCGGAAACTCGAATTCGAACCCCTCGAACTTCCGAAACAAGCCCTCCCATACCAGTTTTGAGGAAGGCATAGAACTCTTGTACCAATCCGGGGTAGATAACCACATCTAGGGAGCAAAGATACTCCCAACCTTGCCTTTGGATCCATTCCCAAATCCGAAACCCTTCTTGATTGAAGAACTCGGAATGGATCCTTCTCCCCGTTGTAACCGGCCTCCCCGCAAATTTTGCAAGTATCACTGAGGGGGAAGGAGGAGAAGGGCCCTCCGCACGTGCCTCACGTCGTGGAGACACGGGAGATGGCTCAGTAGGTTGCCTTTCCTCCCGTTGGATCCGTGTCACTCATCCGGATCTCTTGGCTACGGCTCTTTTGGGTCCCATTTCTCTAAGATCTCAAGAAAATCTACTGTTTGGAGATGATTGGAGAAGATTTGAGAGTGGGGAAAAGGTTTTTCGGAAGAAGACAAAGGGCAAACAGTGCCCTAGAAATGCTCTCGGGTCCCCTTTTAACAGTGGGGTCCCGACGTTGGGTCGACTCAACGTTGGGTCGACCCTATTCTGGGTTGGGTCGACCCAAGTGCAGACTTTTTCTTTTCTCTTCCTTTTTGCTTCTAAAAAGTTTTCCTTGCTTTCAGTCCTTATAAACTCTTTATGGGACAATGATACATGAGTAAGGAATCTATGGATAACAAATTTGACTCATGTTTCATGGGATTTTTGAAATTAGAGGAGTGTATCATGAGACTTCTAGCTCCCTTTTATATTTCTTCAATAAAAAGGATCACATATGCCTAATTTTCTCCTTAGCATGCAGAATCTATCTTCACTCAATGGTTTCGTAAATATGTCGGCTAATTGTTTTTCCGTGCATATATGCTCAATACATACATTTCCATTTTGCACATGATCCCTAATAAAATGGTACCTTATTTCTATGTGTTTGGCTTTGGAGTGCTGAACTGGATTTTTAGTAAGATTGATAGCACTAGTATTATCACACTTAATAGGAATATTATCTAGTTTAACTCCATAGTCCTCTAGTTGTTGCTTGAGCCATAATACTTGAGCACAACAACTACCAGCAGCTATGTATTCAGCTTCAGCTGTGGACAGTGCCACTGAATTCTGCTTTTTACTAAACCATGATACTAAGTTATTTCCTAAGAATTGACATGTGCCACTTGTGCTCTTTCTATCTAATTTGCATCCGGCAAAATCAGCATCTGAATATGCAAGCAAATCTAGACAGGAGTCTCTCGAGTACCATAATCCTATATTGGTAGTTCCTCTTAAATATCTAAGGATTCTCTTAACAGCACTTAAATGTGACTCCTTAGGATCCGATTGGTATCTAGCACATATCCCTACACTAAATACAATGTCGGGTTTACTAGCAGTAAGATAGAGCAAGGATCCAATTAGTCCTCTATAGAGCTTAATATCAACACTCTTTCCTTTTTCATCTTTGTCTAGCTTACTAGTAGGATTCATTGGAGTGCCAATTCCCTTATGATTTTCATTTCCAAACTTCTTTAGTATTTCCTTTGTATACTTAGTTTGATGAATAAAAATGCCTTCTTTAGTTTGTTTGATTTGTAAACCTAGAAAGAAGCTTAGTTCTCCCATTAGACTCATTTCAAATTCTCCATGCATTAAATCAGCAAATTCTTTGCACAGAGTATCATTAGTGGCACCAAAGATTATGTCATCTACATATATTTGTACCACTAATAGATTTTTGTCCTTTCTTTTGAGAAATAGAGTTTTATCTACATTTCCTCTACTAAAGTTATTATCAAGCAGAAATTTACTTAAACGATCATACCAAGCCCTAGGTGCTTGCTTTAATCCATATAATGCCTTATGTAGTTTAAACACATGATTTGGCAATTCATGATTCTCAAATCCTGGAGGTTGTTCTACATATACTTCCTCCTCAATAATACCATTTAAGAATGCACTCTTCACATCCATTTGATATAATTTGAAATCCATGAAACATGCAAATGCTAGAAGTAATCTAATAGCCTCTAATCTAGCTACAGGAGCAAATGTCTCATCAAAATCTATTCCTTCTTCTTGATTGTATCCCTTAGCTACAAGTCTAGCCTTATTTCTTATAACTAATCCATTTTCATCTAATTTATTTCTAAATATCCATTTTGTTCCAATTACTGAATTATGCTTTGGTCTTTCAGTTAATGTCCATACATTACTTCTTTTGAATTGATTTAATTCTTCTTGCATGGCATTTATCCAATTAGTATCTTTTTCAGCTTCTTCATAAGTCTTAGGTTCTAATTGCGAAAGAAAAGCAAGATAATCATTTAAATTTCTAAGAGATGATCGAGTTCTTACCCCTTGTGATGGATCACCAATGATTAAGTCTTTAGGGTGTCCATATGCATACCTCCATTCCTTTGGCAAATTTTGGGGTTGTGGTGGTACGCAATCATCTCCCTTATCTTGATTTGGCACGTCATCAATATTCAACTTTTCAAAGTCGATAATTCCTGTATCATCATCAACAATATTTTCTTTCCTAGCAGACTCACTATCAGACTCATCAAATATAATATTGACTGACTCTTCTACTACTAAGGTTCTTTTATTGAATACTCTGTATGCCCTGCTAGATGTGGAGTATCCTAAAAAGATACCTTCATCTGACTTGGCATCAAATTTACTTAGATCCTCCTTGCCATTATTTAAGATGAAACATCTACATCCAAACACTTTAAAATATTTAGCAGTTGGTTTCTTATTCTTCCAGAGTTCATAAGGAGTTTTCTTGGTTATAGGTCGTATTAAAACTCGATTTAGAATATGGCAAGAAGTGTTTATAGCTTCAGCCCAAAAGTACTTTGGAAGATTTGACACACAACATTGTGCGTGCCATTTCTGCCAATGTCCTATTTTTTCTTTCAACAACCCCATTTTGTTGAGGCGTTCTAGGTGCTGAAAATTGATGTGATATTTCATTTTTAGTGCAAAATTCTTCAAAGTGTTGATTTTCAAATTCCGTACCATGATCACTTCGAATTGCTACTAAGGTGAGTTTCTTTTCATTTATGATATTATTATATAGTTTCAAAAATTCTGAGAATGCTTCATTCTTATGTGCCAAAAATGAAACCCATGTATACCTTGAGAAATCATCAACAATAACTAGTCCATATTTCTTCCCTCCTAGACTTGTAGTTCTAGTAGGTCCAAATAAATCCATGTGTATAAGTTCAAATGGTCTAGTTGTTGATACTACATTCTTCGATTTGAAAGATGATTTAGTTTGTTTTCCCAATGAACATGGTCCACATATTTTGTCCTTTTCAAAGATCAATTTTGGCACGTCTTTTATTAATTCCTTCTTAACTAGTTTTGATATTAATTCCATACTTGCATGTCCTAATCTTCGATGCCAAAGCCAACTAGTTTCATTTTTCTTTTCTTCATTAGTAATTAAGCATAATCCATTTTTCTTGCCTAACTCATGAAGATCTACTAAGTAAATATTTCTTTGCCTTTGTCCTACAAGTACAATGCTATTATCTTTAGGATTAGTGATTATGCATACAGATGCTTCAAATGTAACTTTAAACCCTTTATCACAAAATTGACTTATGCTAAGAAGGTTATGTTTCAAACCCTTAACTAATAAGACATTTTCTACAAAAATAGATGGAGCAATGAAAATTTTACCCTTTCTAATGATATGCCCTTTACCATTGTCTCCATAGGTTACTACTCCACCCTTCTTTGATTCCAAGGTGACAAATTGATCTTCGTCACCGGTCATGTGTCTTGAACAGCCGTTATCTAGATACCATCGTTTTTCCACTTTGTCAGCTGCAAGACACACCTGCAATCAAGATCAAGAAGAAACTTTAGGTACCCAAACTAAGTTGGGTCCTTTAGGGTTAGTACTCCATGTTCCTTTTGGAACTCAAACTTTCTTGAATTTAATCTTTTGATTATAACTTAATTTGTTTTGACTGGATTTTCTAAAGTTACATTCATATGCTCTATGTCCTAACTTATTGCAGCAAGTAACAAGTAATATTTTCACTTTTAGCTTTTACAAAAATGTTCTTTAAGAATTTTTGTTTCCTATTTGTTTTATATCCTAAACCGGCCTTATCATATACAGCTTTTTGGCTATCAAGAATCAAATTTAATTTGGTAGAACTAAGAGTAAATTTATCTACCAAAGTTTTATATTTTTCAGCATCTTCTTTTTGCTTGATATTTTCAGCAATTAGATTCTTGGTTTCATTTGCAAGTTTCCTACTTAATGTTTCACAGTTATGAGACAGTTTTAGCTTATCTTTGACAAGAGATTGATTTTCTTCTTTTAAAGCTTTATTTTTATTAATTAGTTTCTTATGTTCTTCCATGAGTTCTAAGAAAGCATCATGTAATTCATCAACAGTAAAATCACACTCAAGTACAGAATCTACCTCATCGTCATTGGCCATATGACACATTTGGGCCGTCTCTTGATGATCTTCCTCCTCCGAACTTGATTCCTCACTTTCACTCCAATCAGCCATGAAATTCTTCTTTTTCAACTTTCTTGCCATCCACTTCAAGCAATCTATCTTATAATGCCCGGCTTTGTTACACTTATAGCAAATGGGAGTTTCTTTTTCCTTTTCTTTGTCCTTACCCTTTTCTTTGCTTGAGTTACCTTTAAGGAAGGTTTTCTTTTTATGGAACCTATTCTTACCTCTCATGAATTTTCTGAATCTTCTCCCAAGCACAGCCATCCCTTCTTCATCGATTTCTTCATCATCATCTGAATCTTCCGATTCAGTTAGTTGTTTAGGGGTGGTAGTCTTTAGGGCAATGGGCTTTCTTCTCTTGACCTCATCTTCTGAATTTTGCCTCATTGTCAACTCATGGGTCATGAGAGATCCTAGAAGCTCCTCTAACTGCAGTGTGTTGAGGTCCTTTGCTTCTTGAATAGCGGTTACCTTGGCCTCCCAATTCCTTGGTAGAGACCTGAGAATTTTTCGCACCAAATCAGAGTTAGAGTAAGATTTTTCTAAACTCTTAAGCCCATTTATAATGTCAGTAAAACGAGTAAACATATCAGTTATGGACTCAGTAGATTCCATTTTAAACAATTCATATTTGTGTACTAATATGTTTATCTTAGACTCCTTAACTTGATTGGTCCCTTCATGTGTGACCTCAAGTCTGTCCCAAATTTCTTTGGCGGTAGTGCAAGTAGATATTCTATTAAATTCATTTACATCTAATGAGCAGTAAAGTACATTTATAGCTTTTGCATTTAACTGTGCTAATCTTCTATCACTCTCATTCCAATCCATTTCTGGTTTGGGTATGATAGTGCCCTCTATGTTAAGTGTGGGTGTGTGAGGTCCTCTAGTGATGATTTGCCATAGTTCATAATCTGAAGCTTGAATGAATATCCTCATTCTAGCTTTCCAATATGTGTAGTTTGTGCCATTAAATAGAGGTGGTCTATTTGTGGATTGCCCCTCACTCATTGCACATCCCACTTGGGTTGTCATGATCTTTAACTCTTGATTGTGAGATCAATGAGTACTATTAGAGCACCTTGCTCTGATACCACTTGTTGCCCAAGGTGACAATCCAAGAGGGGGGGTGAATTGATTTCTTCTCAATTTTGGTGTTTTAAAAGCTTTCTTAATTAAGTGCGGTGGTTGCTTTCTTAGATTATTTGAATGAGTTAAACTAGAACAAAGATGGAAGATAATGCAAGAATAAATGTAAACACAAACACAACACAAACACAACAATATATAGTGGTTCGGTGCTCTCCTTAGCACCTACGTCCACTCCCCAAGCGACCCCTTGGGAATTCACTATAATCTCGCGGATTACAGTTGGATTGTTTTCCGGGCTCACAATCCAAAAACCTTTGTTGGTTTTACGGGCTCACCAACGAACCTATACACTTTGGTTTTCCGGGTTCACCAAAAACCTTTGTTGGTTTTGCGGGCTCACCAACGAACCTATACACTTTGGTTTTTCGGGTTCACCAAAAATCTTTGTTGGTTTTACGGGCTTACCAACGAACCTTTACAAATAGTTTGATAAACAAAAAGGAAAGATTCAAACTCCTAAATGAGCAAATGAAACAATATTAACTACAAAGAAGAGTTAGAAAGTATTTATCGCTTTGAAGTGGCTTTGCTCTTCTTTGTCAAGGATGCTTCACTCTTCAAGGGAGGATGGAGCTCTTGATGACTCTTTGAATCTGCTCAACCCCTTTCTTTGATTCTTGAATGAAGCACTTGAATGAAGAAGATTAGGGCACTTTTGTTTTCTTGTGTACTCTTTGATATCTCTTTCAAAAGTTGTTCTATCTGATGAATAGTGCCCCTTTAAATAGCTTCCCACATCCTTTGGACAAGCCCCAATGGTTAGATTTGAAAAACTAGCCGTTACTGACCTTGGGAAGGACAAAAAGTACATCTGCAGAACTAGCCGTTATGCTTCAGCCCGTGTTTGGGTCGGCTCAACCTGTCCTTGGGTCGACCCAACTTTCACTTGGGTCGACTCAAACATTCCTTGGGTCGACCCTCTCAGAAAACACAGAAACTTGAAATTTCAGCCTTCCTTCCCATGGGTCGACCCAACCATTCTTTGGGTCGACTCAACTTCTTCTTGGGTCGACCCTCTCAGTAATTCCAGAGAACCATTTTCTGTCTGCCTTTCTGTCTTGCCTTTGGGTCGACCCTCTCAGGGTTTGGGTCGACTCAAGCTTGGGTCGACTCAACCACTGTTTGGGTCGACCCTCTCAGTAAATCCAGAGAACATATTTCTTTCATGTTTTGAGGTTCTTGAAGTTTGGGTCGACTCATGCTTACCTTGGGTCGACCCAACTCACTGTTCATCTGTGCCAATTTTGCAGAAGTGTGCCAAATGACTTCTTGATGTGCCCGAGGTCGACCCAATCATCCTTTGGGTCGACTCAATCTACACTTTGCTGCATCTCAAGGTTAGATTCATTCAAATGAACAAAGACATGTATCTATATCAATTCATACAAATATACTGAGAGTAATGAACTTATAAATGAAGTATCAATTTAACTTATAATATACTCTAGATAATTGCTTGTTAATCATCAAAATAACACTATCATCCTCAAGTACCCCTCAAAGGAGCCCCCAAGATTTTGATTGTACATGCGTATACCATCTCAATTTGATTATCCGTCAAGGGTGCTCAAAACATTAATTATTCTTCTTTTTCTTTGTCCAATGCAGACAATAATTACATCTGATTGTTTTGATGGTTTCAATCCATTTATTATGTGGTGTAAGTGGTAAGAACAGAATTTGAAGGATCAACATGGTCATGTGTGATGAAAATCATAGGTTTCACATAAAGATAATTTTGTAAATTATTGGCATCAATTTTAGATATGGGATGTCAGCCCAAAGCATGATTTATATACCTGTCTTGTGGATCCGCGCTTCCTCTTTCATTCAATATTCAAGTCAAATTTTGTATGTGGTAGTGAAATGTGTGACTGGAATTTCGGAGCACCTAAACATTACCATATTATTTTTCTTTTTCAAAATGCCCGCCCTTGTAGAGAAAAATTATGCAAATATTGCTTTACCTCATCTATGTACAATAGCCTTTTTTTTTGTAACTATCTTTTGGTTGCTTACGCATCATGATGGTTCTTGGCAAAAAATTACTTCCTATTTTTTAATGTTACCTCATGTTGGACAATGGGATTTAGGACACATGACCTGAAGATGCACAATGCCATTCTCTATCTGCAGATGGAAATTCAGCAATCAGAGGAGTCAGTGATATCATCCACACTTCATGAACCAGTGTTAGCTAATAATCTTCAGGTTTTGGTGAAGGAGTCTCCTCTGACCTCCTTAGCAAATAACTCTTCCAGCTCCACAAGTCAACACATGAGGTCTGGTCAAAACAGTAACGGCGACCTTATGGAGCACTCAACAGAAAAAAGAAATGGTGAAACTAGTGATCCTGGGAAGTGCCTGTCTGCAAGTAAGGATCTTGTTCCTTCTCTACCAGATGCAAGTTCTGGCCCAGACGTTACTCATGCAGAATGTAGTTGTGATCCGGCAAGCACTTCTAGAAAACCAGAACATTTGGAACCATTATTGAGAAATGTAGAAACTACATTAGCTCCAGCTATTGATCTAGATAATCCCCCAAGTGATTGTGGCTCGCAGACTTCTCCAATGAGGTTTTCTAATAGCGTGCCTCATCTGGGACCTGGACATTCACCTGCAAGCAGGATTTCACCTACCGAAAATCCTTCAAATGTTCTGGACATCCTTAGCTCCTCTTCTACTTCCAATTCCTCTTCAACTTGGAATTTTTCGGGTCAAGAACCCACCGTAAACATAACCTCTGCTGGTGCAGCATTCCTTTCTTCTGATGGGTCAAGAGAACAAAGAAATGGAACTGTGCTTCATGTTGATGTGGTCAGTATCTCTTCCAATGCTTTGCCCAGTAGTACTGGGGAAGCAGGTAGCAGTGATGCAAGAAGGAATAGTAGGAGACTGTTTTGGGATGCTTTCTCAAGACGCAGTTCTAGGAATATTGACTCTCCATCAATATTTTTGTCAGCTGAAGATAATGATGATCTAGGATCTCGTGACAGATGGCTACTTGACATTGGTGATGATCTTTTCGGGAGTGGGGTTGAAGACGATTCCATCTATATGCGCCGGAGACGTTATCATCCAAGTGGACTAAGTTGGCATTCTAGATCCGAGGTGATCTTTTATCCAGTTTTATTTCTTCAAGTTGTGCATCACATGTAATTAATGCTACTCATGGTAAGTGTGTGCATCCCTTTAGATTGTGTACGCACATCAAGATATTATCAAGGCTCTTAATAATGATGAAGTGACCATGCATGCTTAACTTACATCTGTTCACAAAATTGGATGTTATAGCTACTGTTTGCTCTTTCACATCTTATGCTCATATGTACGCCAGAATATCTGGATGTCTTCATAGCCTGATTCTTGGTGAAGATGCCTTTACTTTTTTCTCAATTACCTGCCTTTGATTTATTATGTAAAATTTCTAAACAAGATAAGCAGCTAAGAAGCTTGAAGTCTTTTATTGTTATTTCTTCTTGCATTTTATGTTGAACTTGATCTGCCACATCAGGTAATTCTTCTGAGTGCAGATAAGAGAACGACTTCGTGCTGGCTTTGATGATAGCAATAGGCAAACTTCCTTCTGTCCATCAGGTCTCCATCCAGATGGTACATGCTCTTGTGATTCACTCTTAATAACTGAAGAGTCAAGCACTCGAGCAAGCATTTCAAGAATTGTCATGTTAGCTGAAGCCTTATTTGAGGTAGCTTCCTTCATATTAATTGTTCCACCCTGTATTTAATTTAGCTATCCTCTTGCTTGACCAATCTGTATGAACTGTATATTTGTAGGTATATGAATGACTATTTAATATTATATTTCTTCTTCTTGAAACTTATAACCTTGGTGGAGTTTTTTTTATTATGTTTCATTGTCCTGTTGTTGAATATATCATATGGGTTTTCTTGATTGCTCCCAGAAATTATGACATATTTGCACTATATTATTGGACTTTGAGATGATACTGGATAGTTTGATGCTGAAATTATTGACTTGACCTAAAGGATGGGCAAGAAGCAGCAGGGGATATTGTCAAGCATATCTGTGCATTTGAGCATAACTGGTCACATGAACTTCCTTGTGAACTAGTTATACCCTGTTATTATAGTTCCGAAAAAATTCTGGTAGTCAAAGTACATCTTGGTTTAACTTATAGATCCTGTTAGTGTGATGCTTTCTTAAATAATATGAGTTAAATTCTTATGTTCCATTAGGCTTTACATTCTTCAGTCAAATTTGAATTAGCAAATCTGAATCCTTTTTGCATTTTCGTAGGTTTGATGCAAGTTAAATTGGTCATCTATTCAATGTACTTATATATGAATCATATAGATACATACATTATGTATGTATGAGTTGTTTCTGGCATTGCATCTAACATGAACCGGCTATACCTGTTGTTTTCAATGATCAAAGTGGATCCTGTGCAGTTTTTTGTATTATATTCTGCTTAGCTTCCTTTATAAATTCTTGTTATTCTCTTTCTTTCTTGTGGTACTTCTTGGTAAATGGCTTATGGGTATACAACTGATTTACAATATGTTCTGTTATTATTGCTGAAAAAGATCAAAGGTCCTTGTTGGGGGGTAATGTGGAAAATGGATGGAGGTTGTCCAGCATATATCACTTTTTCTTGTTCTTTTCTTTTCTTTTCTTTTTTTTAGTTTCCCTTTCTGTTATTTGTTTTATCATACAATCTTATTATATAATTGTCATGAAGTTAGTAAACTATATATTTGTGTCAATGACATGTATGCTTCAGGTGACCACATCAAAGATACCTCAAAAGTATCTCATTAATTATCTGTGATGTTACTCTCATGCCTCTGTTTTAATCATCATCAAGGTTCTTGCATGTGGCCATAGTATGCACATAGTTGGGGCATATGAGGATGTATGCGTTTGCCTAGGCAGGAACTGGGTGGTTTGCATTAAAAAATAGTTATAAAAATGTTAAAATTAGTTAAAATATATAAAAATAGAAAACTAGAAATAAATCAGAAAAATTTAAAAAACATAAGCAGAAAGAGGAGGAAAGGAAGGCGGAGCCGGTGTTTGGGAGGAGAGAAGGCAAAGGAGGAAGGCAGGTGGAGGAGAGGAGAAGATTACATGGAATAGAATGTACTGTACTTCCTTGCTTGCTATCTTCCACCACCTCCTGTGTCTCCAATTATTGCCGCCTTGATTATATGTTGCAGACAACAGCTGACTAGCATCTACCTTTCTCAACTTGTAAGGTCAGAATTTAGGGTTGTCCACTCTTAACCGGGGAAGGGACTTGCACAACATGTTCAACTGGAACACAACCTGACCCAATTTGTCCAACTTATGCACAATCTACCTTGCTTGATCCTCATCTAACTGAGCTGCATGTGCAAGCATTGGGGCTTCTGTTGGTTTTCTAGGTGTTGACTTTGTAGTTGATTTGCAAAAAGGCTCCTGCTGCTGCTGCTGATCTCCAAAACCCATCTTTGTGGGTGAAAACTAGGGGCGGCAAATTGGTCAAATCGGGTTGATAGGGTTTGGGTCGGAAATAGTGATTGCCGAATTGAGCCAAACTGAGTGGTTCGGTCTGTACCAAACTGAATAGATGGCAAGTAGGAACGGTTCAGCAGGTTGGATTGGGTTGGTTTGGTTATAAGACTCCTCCCCCACCACTCAGTTCGACCACCTTCCCTACTGGTTTGGTTATAACCTCCTCCCCCTTCTCTCGTTCGATGTTGCTCGCAGCTCCTTTAGCCATCCTCAGTAAGCCTCTCCCCTGCATCCCTCTCTCACTCCGCTAGGGTTAGGGTTAGAGTTTAGCCCTCGGCCCTCCCCTTCCCTCCCTCCCTCGCTCTCCCTCTTCATCTCTCTCATCTCTCTATCTCTTCCTCTTTTCTTTTCTTCCTCTCGGACCTCTCCCCCTCCCTCTCCCTATTTTTAGTATGCCCTGGAACAGCTCGGTGTAAATCCATACTGTATAGAACCAGCCGTCGGCCAATACAACCCCCATACCGGTTCGGGAAATCTTGGTCGGAAATATGTCAACCCGAGCATGACTTGTTTATTAAATGGATCAAAAATCCAAAACTGGATCCAACCTCTTGATTAAACATGTAACCAGGCTGGACCTGCATAACCTACTCAATAAGCATTTCAAATCAGATTAGATAGGTTAAACATGTTTTAAATGGGTTAAATGGGTCTTAAACTATTTAAATAGGTTAATTATAACCGTGTTGACCCATCCTAACTATTAAACGGGTCAAAATGGGTTGAACAAGTTAGGACTCTAAACCTAAACCTGGCCCATTTGGTAAACAGGTCAAGTTAGGTTGACCTGTTTACAACTCGAACCATTATATCAAACCTGAACCTGTTTTTCTTAAGTTGGTTGCGGCTCGGGTCATACATTGCCACCCTTAATGAAAACACTGCGTGAGACATATTGTTTGGTGTGAGTAATTTTTCTTTATATCTTATGATGCTTAATTACCCTGCAGGTCCTGGATGAAATCCATCGCCAGCCAGTGTCACTTTCACTTTCAATGGTTTCACTTCCAGCACCAGAATCTGTCATTAATTCATTACCCTCCAAGAATTATGAAAAGCTTGATGTAGCTCGAAGTGGAGATGATGTGGAACAGTAAGTCTTAATCTACGTCATTTTGGTTTTTTAGAAATTTCAGGTGCTTATTGGCATGCATTTGATCACCTTATTCAGACTGGACAGGTTTAACCAGTGTTTAATGAAGAAGCTGTTTTTATGTACCAAAAAAGAAGCAGCAGCAGTTTTTGAAGATGATGTAACTTAAATTTCATTGCATCAAAGAAAAAAAACTTTTAGGGTAATCAATCTCCTAAGGAGATCCATTTTACTGGCCTAATATTACGATTTTGTTTGTGAAATCAATGAATTGATGCTGATGCTAGACAAATCTGCAGTAGCAACGGTAACATTTCAATGCTAGAATCAGACATGCTACTGTTCTTTTCATGAGATTACCTTCGCCTTTTCTGGTCAAGGTTCCCTTTTCTCTTTAAACCAATCCATGTACGGTTTGATGATAAAAACAACATGCAAAAGAAAGTAACGAGTGGCATGGTTAGTTCAATTGGCAAGACCTTGCTGAAAATTGCACCCAACAACTAACTAGAAATGCCATATCTTAATACTGCCGGATGTTAGTAAAATGGTGTAATCTATTTAGTGTGGAGATACTTTGGTTATTCCTTTTAATTGTCTTTTAAGTATTGGGTCATTTCTCTAATAAGAAGGCATACACTATTATTTCTTGTCAAGCACATTTGTTATGTTTATCTGTATTTTCTGGAGTTTATTTCTCTTATTGACCATTTAGTTGCTCATCTTGTTTGTCATGAAATGGATTTCTTTTGAGCTGACATAACCTGTTTCTATTATTGTTGAAGTACATGGTTTGGTTGAAACATCTTTGGTTTACAGATGACTTGTTTATCATAATTTCTCATCCGACTGGCTAAATGGTGCATGCTTTTGTGTGTGGGTATGTGCGCATGTAAGTTTTTTGTTACTACCTGGTATGAACATTTTCTGCTCTCTCATGTGCAGATGTTACATCTGCTTGGCTGAGTACGAGGATGGAGATAAAATAAGAGTCCTTCCCTGCCGCCATGAGTATCACATGTCATGCGTTGATAAGTGGCTTAAAGAAATACATGGGTATAGCCATATCTGCTCATTCTTTTTGTAATGCATCAACTTATCAATATAACACTGTAATCATCAAATTATTTGTTTACTACTGAATCTTGCAGGGTGTGCCCTCTGTGCCGTGGAGATGTTTGTGAGGGCATCGCTGAGAGCTCCTCAAACTTGTAAATATCCCTTGTATAATAAACCTGCGTAATTACTGATGATGCAGCCATCTGAAATGTTTGACAGCAATGTTTCGCCAGCACCATAGATGATCCTCAGCTCCCATATCTTACCATGTCTTGATGTTCTTGCATGAGCCTTCGCACGCACGCTGTACAAATTAGGTGCATCTTAAGATCAGAATACAGTTGCTGGCCACAAAAATCTAAGATGTGCTTAGCGAATTGTGGTTCCAACTATTTCAAAGGAACTGTGCTACCGTCACCTGATGTTTTAAGCCAGTATTCCGGACTTAAATAAATGCTTTGCACTTTATTGCATGGAACTTAATCTGTGATGCAACTGTGACAGGGCTGAATCAGTATCTGATTCGAGGTTTTGGATTCTAAGTACTGCTTGCATTATTAATGTCGTAGTATTGAAGTTCAGATAACTTCCATGTGATAGTATATGGACCCAAAATTTATGAATTTACCTCATATTGCATGTGGTGGTCTCGAAAATTCTCGTAAGCTCTAAATACTAAAAATGTTACATGAAAGGAAATGAAGTTTTCTGTTATATTCTAAGCAATGTTAGCATAACTGTCTCTCATTTCAATATGCTTTGTTTGCCTGACATTCAAATAAGCTACGGCGAGTTTCATGGTGTTAGATAGACATTGCCTATTTAGCAGTGACGGTACCAATATCCACTAATTGCTGTTTCCAAATACGGTTGCTAGTTAGCATATCTTCTAATTTCTCAATATGAGAAACAAATTATTGTGGGGAGAAATCAATTTCTTGATATAAGCTAAGAGGTAGATTTTATGCCACTCGATTAGGTCGTATGAAATTGGCGTGCATCTCTTCTTCCTGTTCTACCTTTGGAGGACTAGTAGCAGCTGAAGAATGAAATGAAGACAAAATCAGCAGACTTTAAGATCACATCACTCTCTTTGGAAGGTTGTCCGTCTATCCTAGATTTTTCTAGCTTCAAGAAAATCCGGGGCTCAATCTGGAGATGATTCTTTTTCCGTTCCTATATATATGGTCCTTGCAGCATTTCCACGGTATTTAAGAAGGTTGTTTTCTTCTAGAAGGCAGCGCTGATAGGTAAATTTCAAAAAGTTATGAGTGAATTAATTAAAAATAAGAAGGATTTATATGTAGGTGGGTCAGGTGGTGTATACAAATATCGACCGTTGCTGGAGAAGTTCTTTTAACTCCACTTCTTTTGGACCGAATCCATTTTCGTCCCAATTGCGTGCCGCTACTTCGTAAAATCACTTTAGCTACTTCATCCGGGCTAGTAATTGGCTAATATGATTTAATAAGTAGGCGTCGATCTTAAGCGCTTGCTAATAAACAGTCGAAGCCTAATAATATTAACATAGTAATTTTCGACAACTATTTTCATGCGTACTGTACGTGCCATTCACTAGCTGAGCATGAACGAGAAGGCTTTCCGCTGAACATCAAGACAAAGGTGCAGTATAACCGAAGGAAATCTGGAGACAGGAGTCGAGATATCCCTCTAGGCAAAAGAACAAACTGCTTGGTGCCTTGCTGGAGGCTAACTAAACCATGGCAAGCTCTGCCCGGTTGCTACTGGGCCATGCGAGGCATTGTTCCTCTGCGGATCCGCGCGGACGTGTGTTTAGTTCTAAATCGATTATTCACTGGGTAGATCTTGAGTACTCATACAGGATCAAGCAACTCAAATAATACCTTTCGACTAGCCATTTTGAATGAAATTCTCAGTTGTGATAAATGATATTAGAGCGGGTCCGACCCATAACCTATGCGGATTAGGAAATACTGTATTGGGACTGACTACGGGCCGATCGTGGTGTTTGTGATTAGATTTGAATGGCTTTAAACTCTTAGCCTGATAAAGACGTCAGAGCTTAAATGAAAAAAATATGTTTCACTGAATAAATTTTAGATACTTATATACTATATTGGATGAGGTCCTAATTCCCTTCGCCTCCCTCGCAACTTTGTGCAGAACTCAGCCGATGGGCCACCAGCGCAAGCAGCAGGGAGTCTCGGATTCTACAGTACTGCTCTTTTTTCTTTTTTTCCTTTTCTTTTGGGTAGATCAGCACTACCCTTGCTTCTGCCCGCCCGCGACTTGGTGCGCCCTACGATCCCCACACCATGTGTCATATCTGTCCTTGGATTCCTAAGTATGGTACGATATCTATATTAAATAGGCATCAAGGCCGCCAACAACTTATTTTTTTTCGTTTTTACTTTTTTAATTACTTTTTAGTTTTTTAGTACTCGTACTCGCGTAGGCTAGAGACTCCAAAGCACCCATTCCCCCCTCTCTCTCTCTCCTTCTTCTTCTTTTTCTTCGTTTTCTTCTTTTTTTTTTTTTTTTTTTTTTTTCCGCTGCTGCTGCTGCTTAGAAAAGCACCCATTCCTTAGGTATCGTTCCAAGAAACGTCTTTGGGCACACCTATTTCTTTTAATCTCCAATCTTTAAATACCAGGTGCTTGTTTGATTCGCAAAAAATATAAAATATTTTTTTTAGAAAGATAATATCTGAGTATATGATTTCTGAAAAATATATTTTTTTTATTTGTTTGATCATAAAAAAAATAGCACATTTTATAGTAGCTTATGTTTGGTCAAATATATATTTTTCTAAAAAAAATTATGTAAAATATCTGTTGATCCCTTAACAAAAAAAAATCTTATTTTATTCTATTTAAAAGATATATTTGGAAAAAAATTATGGCAGCCAACTCGCCAATGTTTGTTCGGCTACATCCGAAGACAGTGTCACCAATAATAATTCTAGCAATAAAAGAGGATCGTAGGAAGTAAAATATAGCAAACTAGGTGATCTTTGGATGACCGTGCATTTTATTCCTCCTCTCCAAGAAATAAAGATAAAAAAATATCTTTCCTTTCGCCCAAAAAGGAGAGAAATTCTAAAATATATAATAAAATCAGTCCGTATTTAAGGAAAGAGCATCTTTGTGGATTCTGCAATTCCCCCGTAGGATGGAGAAAGAGAATGTCCCTTCTTTTTCTATTCCTACTTTCTTCTTTTCCAGGTAATTTCCCTCCTTTCATGAGAACTCATTACTAAAAGCAATGACTGTGGGATTCATTTTTCTCCCCCAGCTTTGGGTGCTTCACGAGTTCTCATCTATCAAATCAATTTAGCTGTTTTCTGCCCCTTTTATAATCATTCAACCATCCTCACTCGAGCCTAACTCCAAATTCTTCAATCTAGATTCAGTATGGGAGGACTCGGTGAAGCCTGGCTGCACCTTAATTGGATCCTATTTAGAAGCCTGATCCATGTTTTGTTGGACAGCGAGCTCTTTTCTAGAAATATCAGCTAACTTTATATGGATCAAGTTATAAATTCTATTTAAATAATTTAACTGGCATCGAGGCTAAGTTGAATGCTCCAATATTATTTCTAACCCAACCCTGGCTTCAAATTGGATAGCAATTTTGTAGAACGGTGTGCTACGCGAAATAAATTGGCTGTGCCGGTCCAAGATCTAAAATAAATACTAAATAAAAAATATAAATGAAACATTGGAAGAAAAATAATTAAGAAAGTGAAAAAATATTTTATTAAAAAATTGAGCCATCTGAAAACACTCTCTCACACCTTACCAAGAAGAACAACTCTCACTCTCCCTAACTCTCTCTTTTCTCACGCCACATGCTAAAGAATAAAAATAACTATTATAGAAAGGAATAACTAAATAGAATAAAACTAGAAATAGAATCCTAGCATAAGTAGAACAAGCGATGGTTCCCAATGCTTCCTCTTATTGTGAAGTCCCTGCTGACAATGCCGAGCTTACTCTGCAAATCTTCAAACTGCTCGCTCACCAATCCTTTGGTGAAAATATTCGTTAGCTGGTCCTCTATAGAAACCGGAGGTAAATCAACCTCTTCATCTGCAATTTTTTTTCTAATAAAGTGATGATGAACTTCAATCATTTTGTCCTTGCATGAAATACCAGATTTCTCGTCAATTGGATTGCACTCTTATTATCACAATAAAGAGGAACAATATAGTCAGTGTCCTAACCTAAATCACCTAGCAACCTCGTGAGCCAAGTCGACTCCTGAATTGCTATTGTAGGCGCATGATACTCTGTTTCTGTAGAAGACAATGCAATAGTCGATTGTCTTTTACTACACCAAGAAACAATACTAGATCCCAAGCTAAAACAATAACCAGTGGCAAACCTACGTATATCTACATCACCAACATAGTCTGCATCTGTAACACCTACTAATTTGACTAAAGAATTATTAGTATATAAAATACCATAATCAACAATCTTAGCAATATACCTCAGGATTTATAAAACTATATCAAGATGCGGCCGCCGAGGACACTGTATATATTGGTTGGCAATGCTAACTATATAACAAATATTTGTCCTTGTGGTAGTCAAATAGATCAAACTGCCCACAACCTGTCTATAAATAGAAGAATCATAAAGATGTTTGCCATGTTTTCTACTCAACTTTAAATTTGATTCAATTTTTTGATCCTAATGCTAGAGATGGTAGTAGCTTCAACTATGATGATTCACCTCTTAAATCGTCATATAAAAGTCCACATGCTTGCACTACTGCGTAGCGTATTACTGAAAACTTTTGAACTATGTCAAACTACAAATGAATGAATAACCAATCCCTAAGCCTATGACTCTAATACCATGTAGAACAGCATGCTACGCAGAGTAGATTGACCATGTCGGCTCAAGATTTAGCATAAATATCAAACAAAAAACAGAAAAAAAATTGGGAAAAAATAACTAGAAGAAAGAAAAAATTATTAAAAAATTGAACTATACAAATGACTCTCTCTTATGCCTCCAAGATGGATAACACTCACTCTCTCCTTCTCTTTCTTTTATCACATCAATAACTATTCTAGAAAAAATAATTAAGCAGAATAAAACTACGAATATAATTCTAGTATAAGTAAGACAAGTTAGAATATAAATGACTCTCTCTTATGCCTCATCAAGATAGATAACTCTCACTCTCTCCTTCTCTTTCTTTTATCATGTCAATAACTATTCTAGAAAAAATAATTAAGTAGAATAAAACTACGAATAGAATTCTAGTATAAGTAAGACAAGTTAGGATTCTCAACAAATTTTCCTATTTAGCCTAAGCTAAATTTAAAAAGGTATTGGCTTTACCTGTAAGGAGGCCAACCTAGATTGGGTGGGCTCGGGGTAACAAGGGGCTAGTTAGAACCATAAAACTTGAACTGCTGTAAGGATCTCCGCATCGTTTTCATTTATCGGCCGTCTCCAAAGAGAGTCGTGAAAGGGTCAATGAGGTTCAGCCGCGTAGAATAAATTCTAGTAACCGTGGCTGTTTCCGCTCCAAGCCAAATGGCTTGGAAGTAAAATTCCATGCTAAACAATAGTAAAAAAACCTCTCTCTCTCTCTCTCTCTCTCTCTCTCTCTCTCTCTCTCTATATATATATATATATATATATATATATATATATTAAAAATCCTTTTCTTTCTCTCTCTCTCTCTTCTGCAAAATCCGAGCTAAAGCTGGTAAGCACTAAATTTAAGAGCGGCTCAATGCATTTGGGTGCCTAAGGCGAACTCAGTAAGAGGAGTCTTTTTCCTTTCCTTTTTGTGTTTGAGGCTCTCCCTGCAGTGGGTCGGCTTAAGGTGAACTCACTAAGAGGGGTCTTTTTCTTTCTATTTTGTTTTTGAGACCTTTCCTGCGGTGGGCCTTCTTTGGGCCAAGGCCTTAGGCGAACGCCTCAATCGCCTAAGTGTTGGGCCAACCTTGGCACTAATGAGATCAGACACGATCCAAGCTGAAGACATGATCCAAGCCGAAGATGAGCTGGAGAACGGTTATGGTGGTTGAACTTGGACAGAAAGGCCGGCGTTAGTGAAAAACTCCACTTCCCGAAGATTTATTTGAGAGAAAACTCTCAAATGCTTAAGCCAGGCATGAATTTTGGGAGAAATAGTGAAGATTTGATAAAGCTGCAGAGTGGGAGAGAGATTAGAGAAGCATATTTGAAGGTCCTCCTAGGCACTATTATACAGAGCGAGTGTTAATACATGTTACCGAGTAAAATGAAAGCGGGCCTGCTCGGCAACGGCCCGCACATTTTATGCACACCATAGATAACGGTGTAGATCATACAGTAACAGCACAATCATGCAGGACGAGTTGTAATCACCCCACAACATACACCATAAATGGCAAAATTATAATTGTGCCCTCAACGGATCTTAATTACCTTTAATTGGAGACACATAGCTCTTTGCTATTAGTCAGCCAGTCTACTCAGATTGGCATGATGGTTCAGGTTGGCAACTTTGTTAATATCAAAGTTGACAGCCTGGTCGACTGCCATGGTTGGCGGCTTGGTTAATGCTGAGGTCATCATCTCGGTTGATTGCCAAGAACAGGCTATGTCGAGGGCCAGGCTGATGGATTTGTATGATAATCTCCTTTTCCCCTCTCTTCTGGACAACCTTTCTAACAACAATTTAGCTTATGTGGGACCAGAACACCCTCACGGTGGCAGGTAAGCAGCATTCGTTTCGTGAACAATGATGCATAAGTTGAGTTTCTATGTGAAAGGAAACAGACTAAGAGAGCACTCATTTCCCACTGAAAAAAAAAAGAAAGTAGAAGTAGATTTCAGTTTGATTGTGAGCTTGGAAAAGGTTCCCGAGAAAATGCGCAAGGTCCGATTTTTAGATCAGACGTTCCTTTCGGATGGGCCGCTTTCATGCGCAATCGCATCTTGCCTCAATAATTCATTCTCCTTTGCCATCAGTGGGAGTCGATTCGCCATCGACACCGGCCCCCACCTCCAATAATTATTTCTTGGTGCTTCCTTTCCTTTACCTTAATAATTTATGATCGACAGGCGCATGCGGCTAAATAATTGTCTTCTTCTCCATACTAACCCATCTGCCCTCATATATGCTTCGAGATCATTAATGGAAAGAGGCTGAGAAATCTTACATATTATAATTAAGCAGCTAGATCTGGTCTAGCTTATTAAATTACAGGTTTCCTGCCGTTGTCGGAAAGATGATGATTTAAAAGACTTAAGAATGACCATGCGGCTCGTTTACAGTCTAGAGGAGTCCATCATCCATTCCACCATTCTTTTGATAATAAAAAAAAAGTACAAACATTATGATATTTTCAGATATGAGCACGCACATAATGATATTTGTGATTTTTCCTGTAAGGACCCATGTGGGCATGTGTTTAGTTTCACATCGGTTATTCGCCGAGAAAATTTTGGATATTTGTACAGAACTAAGAAATCCAAAAAATACATTCCGGCTAGCTATTTTGGGTGAGGTCCTGAATTATTACAAATGGTATCATAGCAGACCTAGCTCATAATCTATATAAACTAGGAGACATTGCAGTACGGATCTATTGGGCTAACCACAGACCAATCATGATGTTTGTGATTGGATTTGAATAGATTTGAACTCTTAGCCTGATCCTAGATAGATCTTGGGTATTTATACATGATCAAGAAACTTAAATAATATTTTTCGGTTAGTCTTTTGGGTGAGGTTCTGGGGTGTGATACTCCGATCCGCTTGTAATTAATGAATCATGCAGGGATAGATATTGCTGCAAGAGGGGAAAAAAAAAAAAAAAAAAGGAAACAATCAAATAATTACCACCGCATGTGCACGTGGAATCATGATCTTATCATGGGAAAAATGTTAGTATATTACTTGCCTTGAAGCAATTGGGTTGGGATTGCACGGTGACCGATGCAATTATAACTTTTTTTTTTGAGAGCATTCGAATGTTGCGAGTGTCAGCGTCGACTATTCTAACTATTCATACAGCTTAGCCAGAAAATAAGTTAGCCTTCTTCGACATTCATGAGTTTCACAAGATAAATTATATAAATACAATCATTTATGAAAGGTTTTCTTAAATTGTGCCATTTTTGACGGTTTCAATAATATTCAAAATTCTTCTCAACACACGACAACTCCTTAGCTCGTTGTCGAGTTTTAACTAATAATGAGATGCTGTTTGTGATTATTGGCATCTGAATCTTCAAAAGTTCTCCTGCAACAAAGTCTCAACCAAAGTCCACGAAGACCTTGTAATCATTTTCTATGTTTAGTCTTTCATATTTACTTCATTAATTAACAATCATTTTGTTTGATGATTCCATAATCATAAACTTACACTCGTACTTATTGGTCTACATTTTGCACAATTCTTGGTAATTTTTTCAATAACAGGGCATTATATGATTTTATCCCACATCAGTAGACTAACAAAATGTCACACGATTCCCTCTCTTATTTCCATTTGGTGCATGAATAGAAGGTTTGTATCCGTGGGTGGACAATCAGAGACTTGTTTAATAGAAAGTAAAAATGATGAAGTTTGATATTGGAGCAGAAAATTCCTTCACAATCGCAATACAATCTCTCTATTAGATAGAGTGGTCGAATATTCACCCAACACTACTTTTGAGGCAACATGGTCGCTGCATCAATGAAGTCACTCATGCACTTCATCCCTTAATTCAGCGATTCTCTGTATCTTCTCAATCCAACTACTTTCATCAGAGAAATTCTATTTTCAAGGTTGCAGCACCTCATCCACTCCATATGGATGGTTCAGTATTTCCAATCTAATTGTTCATATTTAGAGCTTAGAAGGAAACAAGATCAAGCAAATAGCATCAGAATTTTGATGTGAGAAATAGATATCGTTCTTGAAATTTATCAGCTATGGAAAACCACTCTCCTGTTCTTTGTTGTCCCCAACAACCTGATGCCAGATATTGGTTAGGGCAAACAATTAATAATTTGCATAAACTTCCCCTCTGGATAAACACTCAATAGATGAAAACCAGAGTCAAATTGGTGCCATAAAACTTAGAATTCACACTCGATCAGATTTTCAGTAGTGACAAGTAGCTTACAGCAGGATCGTTCATGCAGTTCATTCACAAGCTTTTCATACTAGATTCTGCTCTCATCACTCCTTACCTAAGGAAAGACTGTCATTCTACAGCATGGGCAGTGGGAGCTGCTCTCCAGCCATGGCATCGCACAGTCCCAATGGAACCGGTGAGCGCATGGCAGATTAATTAGAATATCACCAGCCTTGAACTCCTCCAAGCAGACGGCACACTCTGCTTGCTCCGATGCCTTCCACCCCAGCTTGCTCCAACTAAACTTCCTCGTGCTCTTCTTCGAAGAGAATACCTCTCTTTGCGCCTTACCAAGAATCATGGGAGCTGCTCCCTCATCACCACCTCTACTCTTGTCGGGTCCCATGCTTCCCATGCTATGGTGCCTTCAAGTAAGATTCCAGAAAGGAGATCATATATATCAGAAGAAAATAGATAGAAGTAGATCCAAGGATCTCATAAACCATATGGCATATATATGTATATATACAACAAGAATCATGCATGTATCTGACTGATTTCACCTTTTGATGGCTAAGCTTCTCTGGGCCCTAAGTTTCTCATCTAACCTCTCCTTGGCCTCTCGAGCAGCATCTCCAAGCGCCCCGTCCTGGAGTTCTTTGATTAAGGCGCTCCTTTGCTGCTAATTTAATGCGTATTTTTTGGAAGACAAAGGTTGATTGATTGGAAAGTTGAAAATATTTGAAACAAGAGTAGAAGGTGGATCATGGAGCTCTAAATGGGTGGGCATGGTTACCATGAAGGTGCTGCCGATATGTGCTTCGTATCCTGTTGTATATAGACAAAAAGACGACCGCCTCGAACCGCTCGGCGAATCCGTGGATCCTCCCTGCCGCAACCGCCGCCGTCGAGCGCATTCTACACCTGGAAGCATCCCGGCCATGATCACCATGGATGCACCATAAGACCTCAAGGGAGCTATAAACACTTCATCTCAAGACTCAAGGGCTACTGTGAGAGGACACATGAGGAGGACATCCCTCAACTGGTCTCCTCTCAGTCGTAACCACCTTATAGGCCACTAAATGGCATGGAATTTATGTGATCCATGGGAGTTGGAGGCAGCCACAAGAGGGGCCAAAAATATTCTTGGGCCGAGGAGGACAGGGAACCTTCCTCGAAAGTTCCGCCGGAAAATAACAGATCCTTTATGGTGAGGCCCGTGCACTACATAGTGCTATGTATGTCGCCATTGAAAATGGACGGCTATTAAATAACACTATATAAAAATAATATGATGGTATGCGCTCGTGTATTGCTTTGTTTGATGGCCATCCATCTTTCGAAAGCGGTCATCCATAGCTACACAGCTATAATACCGCTTAGGTAAAGAGAGACCCTTTATCTCTCCTTTTAGCCGTGACGATTCTTTTTCTTCTTCTGTTTTTTTTTTTTCTTTTTTTCTTTAACCATAGTTTTGTTTTGCCTGAGAGTACAACTTAGAACCTTTCTTTGGCACAAGAAGGGCTCGCATGAATAAGCGCTATATTATCAAATGGGTAAACTTTTTTCAATGGTTGTGCTAGAGATGTGGTTCGAATATAACACTTGCCAAAATTCCAAAGACTTGAGTATTAAGGAGGAGGCTTGCTCTTTTTGTGCAGCCTATAAGGCTATAACCTAAAGATCCCTTCTAAGTTCTAAATTTAGAAGTGAAAAAAATAAAAAGCACACGGTAGTTTTTGCATCTAGACATGCATTATTATCCACAAAATAGCACAGATGCCCTGCTTCACTAGGCCTCCATCAATTTTGGGCCACAAAGCCTCGTTGGGCCTTTTGTATACGTGGAGAGCCAGATGGGCTGGTATCTGGCATTCAAATCTTGGGCCTGGTTCAGGCCTGGCCAATCTATAGGTTTAACCCTCGAATTGCCAGAGCTTGTGCAGCTCTTTACTCTTCGAAATCCATGGTCCGGACTTCTTCTGCTCCTCCTCCTATCTTGTCAGTGGATATAATGCTTTGGGGTGCAAGATCTACTCTGATTTCTACAATAACTAATGTATAGATATACAAACAATGTACCAAAGATCATGCATCTCTGCCACAATACATTGCTACGAGAGCTTACGTTCTAAATATATAGTTTATATTACAAAAATATATATAAATTTTATAATTGGTACATTTTGAGGTACAAATAACTAATATCAGAATCTTGGAAGAACATTAATCCAGAATTCGGATAAGAGCCAAGATCACTTCTACATGGCCATAATTCTCATGAAAATGCTGATATTTGTATTCCATAATGTATGCAAGCAACGTATCAAAGTTCCCTGAAACTATGTAGAGCTGAAATAAAGGTTATGACATGGCTGCTGAAGCTCCTTGACAATTCATTCTCTTGTTTTCCACTCTACTTTCGGAAAAGGAGAAGGGTTTTTCCCATATTTTTTTAACTTAGCTACTTTTGCTCCATTACCGAATCCAAAGACCTACGCATTGATGAATACCTCAAAACTTTCCTACGTGTTCTTCTTCCCCTCATTTCTCGGAGTTTGTCCCTCGCATGCCCCTGTTCAGCCGCGCGGACATGGCAAGGAGTAATTAGCAACTGGAGCAAATAATGAGGGGTGCTGTGCATAATGGTGAATTTAGACCGCAGTAACTTTAACTTTATTAACTATCTAAATAGCAATTGTTGTGTGTGTGTGTGTGTGTGTGTGTGTGTGTGTGTGTGTGTGTGTGGGGGGGGGGGGGGGGGGGGGGGGGGGGGGGAGAAAACCGTGAGGGCATCCCTCCGTTAGCGCTGGACGCGCGGGCCGGAAATGTCTCCCCCCGTCAGCGCTGGACGCGTGAGCCGGAAATGTCTCCCTCCATCAGCACTGGACACGCGGGCCGGAGCGCCCAAAGCAGACAATACCTCGTGAGAGACGCAGTCTCTTTCTCTGCTCGGCTCGGTTGGGGCTATGCTGTTGCGTGAGCCCAAAAAACCCCACAACAGATGGCGCGCCAGGTAGGGGCGCCCCTTGCCGCAGGCTACCCTCTAGGACTGTGTGGGCTGCGTCGGGGTAAAAGCCCGACCCAGAACCTTCCCGCTGGGGGGCTATGTTGTGTGGGGCTGCCGAATTTAGTCCCATATCGGCTAGAGCGGAAAAGTTCTGTGCCTTATAATGAGGAGAGTGAAGCCCTTTCCTCACGAGGGCCATTTTGTGGGACAAAACCGTGAGGGCATCCCCCCGTCAACGCTGGACGCACGGGCCGAAAATGTCTTCCCCTATCAGCGCTGGACGCGCGGGCTGGAGCGCCCAAAGTGGACAATACCTCGTGAGAGACGCAGTCTCTTTCTCTGCTCGGCTTGGTTGGGGCTATGCTGTTGCGTGGGCCCAAAAAACCCTGCAACAGATGGCGCGCCAGGTAGGGGCGCCCCTTGCCGCAGGCTACCCTCTAGGACTGTGGGGGCTGCGTCGGGGTAAAAGTCTGGCCCAGGACCTTTCCGCTGGGGGAGCTATGTTGTAGGAGGGGCTGCCGAATTTAGTCCCATATCGGCTAGAGCAGAAAGGTTCTGTGCCTTATAATGAGGAGGGTGAAGCCCTTTCCTCACGATGGCCCTTTTGTGGGACAAAACCGTGAGGGCATCCCCCCGTCAGCGCTGGACGCACGGGCTGGAAATGTCTCCCTCCATCAGCGCTGGATGCGCAGGCTGGAGCGCCCAAAGTGGACAATACCTCGTGAGGGACGCAGTTTCTTTCTCTGCTCGGCTCGGTTGGGGCTATGCTGTTGCGTGGGTTCAAAAAACCGCGCAACAACAATCAATACTAGCCTATGAAACTGAAAGATCAAAGCAAGGCCGCGGATAACGAATTTCTCGACTTCTAATCACACTTTGATGTGTTGAAATACATGTCATGGCAAGGGCATGGTGCACTTGTTACGTTTTTTTCTACTGTATTTAAACAATTACCACCTTGAAATTCTTGATCAATTTGCGAGTCTTAACTCCTCCCAAAACATCAACAGGGAATCCAGCTCCGCAAAAAAGTTGTTACAGGGAGGCACCTGGCGTGCAATTGTAAAGCATTTTAAAGATAAATGGGAAAACACCAAAGAAAGGGAGACTAGAAATTTCATCTTTTTGGCAAAATTCAACACATGCATCACATTTTAATATTACAAGGGCAAACATGAGCCAAGACAGGAGAAAGTTATATTGGGTTTTATACCTTTCTAGTGAGAGAAAAGCAAATGAAACTGTTAACTCATGGGCAAGGTTAGTAACTAGCTATATCTACGGTTAGTTTGGTGCTAGCCTACAACCTAGGTTAGATTAGATTCTAGACATCCTTCAATTCATCATGATAGATTATTTCTGGGGATTATTAGGCATTTTGGCCAATTAAAATCTCCCATGTAGTCAAGTTGAAGAAAAAAAAATCTCATAATTGACATCGTAGATCCTCCACTCATGTTGGAAATTTCTAACCATAGCACTTGTTTTGATCTATCTTATGCTACGTTGGACAATTGTTCTACTTGATTTGAAGCATAATCACTTTCACTTTTTCTTTTTTTTTTTTGGTACATCGGTGATTCACGCACAACAGATATGAGTGTAACCCAGAAAGTTAGAAAGAAGCAGAAAATGCAAAAAAGACGGTACAGAGTCGTATCCCTTCCAGATAACATCTCTCCAGAGTGATAGGCTGCATAAAAAGCCACCCAATTTACAGCACTTAGCCTCTCTGTATTGTTTGGTTTCTCTTTCTCCATTGACAAACTGTTAGGTTTATGACCCGATGTTACCCTAAAGCTTGTTTGCTTGGTTATCTATGAAGACCCTCCGTTATCCCTCTGCTTCCACACATCTTCTGCCACTCTCTCAGCATCATCTTCCACACTCTTAGCTTATCAGTCTTACAAATCTATTTTATTTTATAAGCAATTTCCAATATTAAAATGGTCTCTAACATTCTTAGCGGACGAGATTTTGTTCACCCTCTCCCTAGAAAAGTTCCGGAAGGTTGGTGTTCTCGACATTGTCAATTTGATGCCTAAACTTTCACCGGAGAACAAAGGGAGCGTTGAGATCGTTCAAGGAGACGGAGGAGTTGGCAACATCAAAGTTTTCCATCTTCCCGAAGGTCAAAATCATCCGCTTGGTTTCCAATAGCAGCCATTACATATTTTTGAAAAGTATTACAACTATTATATTAGTGCTTCCGGGATGATGTTTGAGAGGTCACTAGGTATTATAGACAGTTAAGATGACTCCTGTTGCTTACCACTCTTTTGGTTCATGAATGCCATCATGAAAATAGAAATTATTTCCTGCATCTAAATTTTTTCTCTTATGCATTGAGATATTACTCTTTTTCTTAAAGTAATATTGTTATCTTTGAGTAATAGCATGGTTTTTGGGTATTTTTGTCCTCTATTTTCTTTTATAACGACCAATGATGACTATTATAATTGCTTTGATTTTATTCCAGAATATCTAGTCTGAGACAAGATTAGGTAAATAAAGATTGTTATTTTAGTAATCCCTTTGCAGTTAATATTGATAATTGTAGATGTTATTACAATGGGAAGAAAACAATTTTAAATGGCTATTATAATGTTATAACGGTCGTTATCTGATCATAAATGAACATAATAGTTGTTTTTCAACATTTCACTATCCATTCAAATAAATGATAACAGTTATTATCCAGCATTTTACCTGCCAACCTCCCGGCATTGTCAAACTTGTCTAACCCCCCAGCCATGCTGCCGATCCTCATAAAAAAGATTTCTGTTTCACTGAACTTTTTTTATACAAAAAAAAAAGGAAACAGTACCAAAAAAAGAAAAGAGAAGAAAATAATTCCTCTACTTTGATCATGAGATGAAATTCAAATTTTAAAAATTCGTCCATATAAATATTAAATATTATTCAAATTTTAAAAATTAAATTTTAAAATTTAGATAATATTCGGCCCTGCCGCTTGATTTCGGAGAACTTGAGTTATAAGTCATCCAATTATCCAAAATGTAATTCATCTTGGACTTGTAATTGGTCCTGTTGGAACATTGTGAATAATCATTCTATTGATTCACTTCTTTCCTCCTTCCCCACTTAGGTCTTGGGGTTTGTAATTCATTCTCCTCATTAGAAGTCAATGGGAGACCATCTTTATGCCCCATAAATGGATTCTCTTTTGAAACTTCAATGAAAAATATTTTTGAAACCTCAGCAACGGAAAATGCTAAAGAGATGAGATCCTACCTCCCCCTCCCCCACAAACGCAAAAAAAAAAAAAAAAAAAAAAATTAAGCAGAGGTTTGTCGACATGTCCAAGGCTATGGAAACCTACTTGATTGCCAACCCTACTGCATCTGCCTAACGACCCAAGACTTGAGAGACGAACTTGGTATTATCGTTTGCTTAAATAAAGAACAAATATGTCGTATAGTCCTCCTTCCAATGAAGGGTACAATCCCATTGTTGGAGGTGTTGTTGTAGTTGTTTTTTCCTAATTCCTTCTTTTCAAGGTAAGCTAACGATGCTGCTTTTGAATAAGCAATAAGTCTTAACAGTCTGGAAGTTTTGATCTTTTCAGCGAGATGATATACTATTTTGGAACTAATAACATTGTTACAAAGATAAACCTTGCAGTATTAGTTATTTATTAGTTATTTGTGAAAGGAAGCATCAGCCTTGATGCGCGCGCTATAACGGATAACTCATAACTCTAATGTGAAAAGTAACAAGTTAGGAGCACTCTAAGCAACTCCCACTTGCCGGTTCAGAAAATTTCTCTAGAATGATTTGCCACAAATGAAAACATCCAATCTACAACTTCATTAGCCTCTCTATAGACATGCTTGGCCTAGAAGGCTATGTTTCTGCCTACCATGCTCCAAATGTTCTGAAGTCGAGGATGACATCCTAAATTTGCTGCATCCTACATAATTTATTATGTCGCCTGCCTGAGCAAAATCAGTGCATAAGCATTAACTGAGATATAGCGAATGCAAACCTCATAAGAAAGCATGTACCACAATTTTAAGCATGGTGGATGTTTTGCAGCAACAAGGTCCCCAATTGTAATAGTATAAATACAAGTAGAACTGGTTTGAGTGTTGATAGTTTTTGGATTTAGCTTTAAAATTCACGTACACCGCTAAACAATATTTGTGCTATTAAAGGCAAAGAGAAAAAGAGATGTAAAACAATCAAAAAAAGCATATCCCTTAGTCCATGATAAAAGCCATATACTTTGTGCCCGACCTTCCCAGGCATATCATAATCCCAACCATCCCCATTTCATTGATTATCATGGAAGTTGCTGCAATCATAACGGTTCATCTAATGCATCCTTTTGAATCGCTTCAATATACTTGATGTGTTAAATATTACCAAAAATAATACTTCCACTTAAGTTGACGTCATGTAGAAGAGCTAGAGTAAAACTACGAATGGACAAATGGAATTAAGGCTACATGAACAGACAAATGAAATTAAGGCCACATTTGTTTAGGAAATAAGGCAGGCTATAGGACTCTGTGGACCCCAATACCTCAAAATCAGTCAACTTAAAAATATGCATAAACAAGAAATAATTATATCAATAAAAATCATTCTTTCTATATATAAACTTGTTTTTATAAATATGTATTATAGGAGCAATCCAAAATGAGGTGAGGAAGATGATAATCCGAGACAAATTGCATGATGAATGGAGTCTACAAAAAGAAAAAATTTGATTGGTATGGTGCACCGCTGATATGGTGTACATGATGTAGAAAATAATTTTTTATATTTTCGAAGAGTTTCTAAACCTACATGCACGAAGAGATTTATCTATGATGCTGTCTAATAACTGGTTTTTTCTTTCATCCACTTGGTTATAAGAAGGATTAGCCCATTAGCCTTTTACACTAATATGATTTTTGTCACACGTGTCTGAGAAATCTAAGGGCTCGTGTGAGTCGCAGCAGCCTCGCCGTACGTGCGAGCACGAGTGACGCGCAGAAACCTCAGGAATTGGCGTCCGTTGCCATTCTTAACCGTATCTATTATATATATATATATAAAAAAAAACAGAGTCGCGATATTTCCTTCCCACACCTTCCCCAAATCGATCCACGTCGTCCTCCTCCTCTCCTTTTTAGCTCTCAACTCCATTTTTGCGGTTTATCGCTTCCAAAACTTAACCCTCACGTTAGAGCACCACCATGAGATGCGATCGCCGCTTCGACATCCCCTCCTCTCCTCCATCCTCTCGCAAGAAGAAGCTCCGCTGCTCGGCCTTCTTCTCCTTCTGCTTCGGCGGCGCCGGCGGTCCCCCGGAGGAGGCGCGGCCGGCATCGCTGCTCCGGTCATCGTCGACGTGGCTCCGCACCAAGGTGACGGAGCTCCGGAGACTCGTGTCCCGGATCGGGAGGCCCCGCCGTCGCGCCGGAGGGTTCCGGTACGACCCCCTCAGCTACGCCCTCAACTTCGACGAGGGCAACGACAGCAGCGGAGATTCGGAGGCGTTCCGGTGCAGGAAGCCCCCCGGGCGGCTCCCGGTTTCGCCGGCGGCGGCACCGACCGGGACGAGGTAGGGTATCTGGTCGTATATTGCTTGTATATATTGGTTGCATATCGTGGCTGCAATGGAGAGTAGGGTTGGTTATCCGGTGTTGCCTGTTGGGCGCGGAGTATCAAAAATGTGCGCATGCCACGCTGCAATATTTTTTCCTTAAATTATGAAGTCGTCCGAGTTCATTATGATTCTATTCTTCGGTTTCTTTTTTTTTCAGATTCTTTTCTTCTTTTTCCCCTGTACGCTATGCCACGAAACCATTAAAGAAATGATGCAGGTGAGATCAAAGGCACAAGAATGGGTAATAAGTTTCGCTATAGACAAAATTAAGTATAACATTTTCTTTTTTGAATGTAAAAAGATGGATGACTAATTAATAATCCCTCCGTAAAAATTAAGTGGAATGAGTGCAGAATTCTATGATTGCAAAATCCTGTGGGTAGATTACTTTCACAGCTGCCATCACTGGAGTTGTTTTGGATGCGCAGTTCACGATTTATTAGGATCTATTTGGATTTGCTTTTATTTTCTGTTTTTATTTTCGGAAACTGAGTTAGCTGAAGGGCATCTTTGTAGAATTTTTGAGTATGTGAGAGTAAATAATTATCGTTTTAGGGAAAAAAAATAAATATAAGGAATAGGAGAAGTTTTGCGCAAAGGCTAACTTCAATACCAATCTACAATTATAGCATTTTACTAATTTGTAGGGGAAAAAAGTAAAATCAGGAATAACACTAAACAGGTTCTAAATTTCTTGCGTTATTGTAATCTAGGTGCATTATTATTATCTAGGAAAAAAGGAATTTTGGATGATGCCCACTCAAATGTGCCATTTTATCTGCAAAAATAGAAACTTTTCTCATCCATTCTTTTTGAAAGGTGCGAAAAAGAGATGCTAGCGACCACGTACCACTAGGCTAGGACGTTGTTTATTGTCAGTCTCGTGGCGTGAAAGGCCAGGGACTTGCTTGGTCAAAAAGGAGGGAAAATAATGGTCAACCAAAAAAAATATATTAGCTTTTTCATAAAAATAATTTTTTTATATTTTATTAAAAAAATAATGCAGAAGAAAAAACTAATAGACTGAGAATTATGATATTTTTCTTACTAAAAATACACTTAAACCATCAGTTATTTTTAATAATTACTTTTAAACTATTAAAAATAGTTTAAAATATTTTTTATATTTAAAAATATTTAAAAATAGCTATTGAAAATATATTAACTATTAAAAATTGCTATAAAGAAGTTGTTTATGCATGTGATCTTTTATCGGTAATTTATATAATTTTATTAATGATATAATAACTATATTATATAACTTTTCAAGGAAGGTCGATGCTCAACCATGCATAAGTTACTCTAGAATATATTACTTTCTTATGGTTAAGCAAACATGCAAAAACTACTTCTTAGGTATAATATATCTAGACATCAACTTCTCTCCAAAAAAAAATATTCAAATGAGATAAAAAAATTTTAGCGAACCAAACGAGTCTTTAAACTTATTTCAGGAGAGCTAACCCATGTCCACTTCCGTTTTTTGTGTCATATTAGCACCAGCTTAGTCTAGGTGGAGATTTACCAAAAATATTTGGCAAATTGTGTGCAAGCATCAAAATTTGGCATGACAATGAAAGACATACAAACATGGCAGTCTTGGAAATCTAGTCATTAGGATAGGCATGAGCTTTAGGTTAGTGGATATATTAAGAGCAATTGAAAATAAAACTTGCATTACATTTCTCTCTTGATTTTTTATTGGTTTTGTTCTTTCTTCTTTTTTTTTGGTTCTTTTGCTTGGAGGCAATCTAACCTTATCCGTGTCCTAGCTACTTGTTTCGACCACACGTGAATAAGATAGTTAGAGCTTTGCAAGTAGTGCCTACGGCATTTTTCAACATTAAAGTAGATCACCAATAGAAGACTTGGGCAACAACTTCGGAATGAGGAAAAATTTTAGCAAATTGCAAGACCCTGCTCGTGTATGGTGATACTGATGGCTATTGCTTTCACAATAGGTAAGTTATTGTCTTGCTCTTTTGGAGAGTATAAAAGATTAACAAGGTTTGGAAAGCTTTAAAATTATTTGTGTACAAACCTTAATTAAACATTTTAGTGATAGTACTTAAGGCATATTGTAGATTATAAATATAAGCAATTCTCAAGACAATTACCCTGTCATACATTTACATTATTTCTTTTTTTAATTCAGATTGTTTGATTTACTAATTCGTATGGTCATTGATATTACTTTTCATTTTAGCAAGTTGTTGCCAACAGTTTGGAGAAAACTATTCGAAAGTTCAAAATACAATTATTCTTTTCTGTATTTTTGGTGCAATTACAAATTTTCAATTCAAAAAGTTTAAATGTTTTGTATCAAGCTATGCCTGATATTGCTCAAAAGACATGTTGTTAACGGCTTGCACAGCTTCGTAGCAAAAAGCTTACTCAACCCAACTTAATAAGCTCGGCCTGCTCTTAATCAGTCTTGGTCGGGGATCACAGATTCTGGGCTGTACTTGGACCACAAGATGCAGCCTGTTCACAAAACGAGATGGGCCGCCGATCACTAAGTGAGACTAAATGTGTGTGCGCGCGCGCACATGTATGTATACATAAATACACACACATATTATATATAATATTATCTTTACTTTTATATCTTTTAATTGTAAATATAAAAATTAATGGCATCTTAGAGCATGTTCGAGTATTTTTCTAAGTAAAATATTCCTTTTTAATTCTTAGTCCATAATTATTATATGTTAGCCATGTTCATGATTTAATTATTTGTAGTATTGATTGGATGTGACTCTGATAAAATTCTTAAAGCATGGTTTCGTAGTTTCATTAGCTCTTTAAAATGTAAAATTTAATACTCAATGGATGTCCGCTGGACTTCCACCCTACACAAACCCGATAAATATTTTATTATCCATATCCGACCTGATCTTTCAATAGCCTAGTAAAACCCAACCCCAGCCTAACCCGATAGCGCCCCCAATTGAGATAAGTAGGTCATAATCTTATAATATGCCGGCATTTCTCTGATATCAATTGCTATAGATATATTATTAGATTGCAATTTTTTATTGTATTTGAAGCTGATATTTCCCTAAAAGTTGAAGTTAACCTTATTTTGGGGAATAAGACTCAAAATTGCGTCTTGAAGCTAAGTGCCAAACTTACGTTGAACATCACAGTTAATTCTTATGGCATCATAAGAATAGTGAGGCCCAACTAGAGTTGAGACTCTACTTTGATGGACGGGCTGGACTTCAGTTCACGTACTGAGGCCTTTCATGGGCCCGGATCAGCAACAGGTTGCAGATCAGAATCACTCATTCGAAGTCTCCGATCAGAGATAGGTTGCAGATCGGATCGTTAAAACCTTGGACTTAATCTAACATCTGGCTTCAACGCAAAAATCCGGCCCATCCGACCAGTTCTGCGAAGAAATTATGGTCGCGTAAAGTTCTTGAGCTCAGAAACTTTATTTGAGTTGCGTGCATTGCCTCGGACCAACCTTTTTGAGCCATGTCTGATTTGATTGGGGCAGTCCACGTGTGGTTACCAACTCCATAGCACCGACTTCGAGGCGAGAGACGTGGTGTGCTTGGAATGGAAAACCTATGATCAGTAGATTAGAATAAAATATTAGCCTTTTATAAGTAGATTAGAATAAAATATTTACCTGTTGTAAGTATATTAGAATAAAATATTTGCCTGTTATAAGTATATTAGAATAAAATATTTGCCCGTCATAAGTAGATTACAATAAAATATTTGCGAATAAAATATTTGTGGGTCTGCCCTCACTGTGAGTGCGACGGCTGGGTTGACTTGAAATCTATATCCATATTTATATTTATTTTATTTAATAAATATAAATATTTAATATAAAAAATTATATTTTTATTTATATTAAATAAATATTATAAGTATATATATAAATTAGATAATTAAATTTGTAATTACATGATAAAATATTATTAAGTAGATGATAAATTGATTTAACAGTATATTAATATAGTTATATTTTTTTAAAAAAATATAAATGCTATATAAAATTAAATATAATTACAACAAAAATTAAATATTTAAATATAGATGGAATAGTTATCTATGTATATTCATATCTATTTTATATAAATATAAATATTAATGGGGTAGTTAAATTGTTATTTATATTCGACTAAATTTAAATAAATATTATGCAGCTTTTTTCTTATTATTCTTAGTTTTTGGGTACGGTCAAGCTCGGCCCCAGGAAGTTGTTTTCTTTGGGTCGTTCGCTGTCTCACTTTCTCCAGTTCGAAGGTACCTCGTCGCTAAAATGTTTTGACCCGCAAGTGGCGTTGGTGCTTAGAAACGAGAACGTCAGCCACCGCCCGTGACCCACCACAAAGCGAGCGTTCACAGTTTTGGTTTACTAGACGACCTTCGTGACATTGACGGATGGGAGTGGGCTTGGATCGAGAGTCGGTATCCTTTGGACACGGGAAAAACCGCGTGTTATGGCTTTGCTTTGATCTTCCCAGGGCCATGGATAAGGGTGCATGATCCGACCGTTAATTCAACCTGCGAACAATCTTAGTTTAGATTTAATATAAATAAATTTAGATTATAAATAAAGTAGTCCATCTAAATCTATTTATTAAATAAATTGAGTTTAGGTTTAAATCTTTATTTCATTTAATCCGTTTTGATATGTTTAATATTTATGTCTGGTTATGATCCGATCTATTTAACCTGATTCGTTTAATTTGTTTAAATTTATTTAACCGGTTAAAAATCTGTCTAATTCATTTAACTTGTTTAATAAATAAATTTTGTTGGTCGGATTGGATTATCTGTTTAATAAATAAATCGGATTTGGATTTAAAATTTTAATATGTTTAATAAATAGGTTGGATTTGGATTGATGAATTTTCGACTCGATCTGCATCCAACTCGATCTATATCTAACCTCGCCTGACCCAATTGCCATGGGGATTGGGTAGGATATGTTTTAATAAAAAACAAATGGTGGGGTTTGTCCCTTCGGATGTGTTTTAGAGGGATTAGGACCGCCAATAGACAGCTAATTAATGTTTATAGGGATAATTATTTCATTAACAAATGCTTTAACTTGTTTATATCATCAAGTAAACCAATCTCTACAAGCAGCTCTCATTCCATCAAAAATTTTAGACTAAAAGCATCACGCAAAAACTACCTAGAAAATCTTATCAGATGATAAGTTCTTCCATTGTCGGGTACGAAATGCATGCACTGATCTTGGTAGGTTGTCCAAATGATAGCTAAATCTTATACGCTTACCGGTGACTACTCGCAACATTTGGAGTATTTGGAGTTTTATCCTTCTAGCAAGTATTAGGTAGGAAGCTAGATTGAGACATCCATGAAGATGCAATAAAATTCGTTAAATTATAATTTCCATAGAATATACTGTATTTCTGTAGATCAATGCTTGCCGTGCATTAACTTAACAAAATACAACTTTTATCTAAGAAACTCTCTACGAAGGAAAAAAGAAAATGTTGCATGAACCATTTGAATCATTTTAAACACCATATTGTCATTGTCATTCTCTTGGAAAGGTATCGCATTTTGAATGAAATATTTTAATTCCAATAAATATGGAATTCAGGGATATGGTTGCAACTGAACTGCCCTTCTATGTGGTCGCCACCTCAGTAGTTTTTATAACCTCATTCACTTTTTCCTTTTTCCTTTTTTTTTGGCTACAGTTTCACATTCCCATTCAATTGGAGTTCCACGTTCATTGTTTTCTTGGTTCATTTTTTCTTAGTTGGATCTGACTTTGAAATCCAACCAAAATTACTGTTTCAGAAATAGCAACAATGCGATAATGATGAAAAAGAGAATAATATTACAACAAAGTGCAACTTTCAGGAGCACTCTAAATGACCCCTTTTATTTTAGGATTATAGCTTGCCTACTGCAAAATGCGGTGCATTTTTGGATAGCCCAATTGGATGGTCATCAAACAATACATATATGATACGATACGTTCTTGTCGTAGCTATCCATTATCTGGTGATACTATTTAGGGCTGCACAGCACTCTATTAGATGTACTGCAGTGAATTGGTGCTCATCTTCTATTCCACAAGGGCTCGTTGGGATGGCCCCCTCCAATGCGGACACATGTCAGGTGGTGGTTTATGGAGAAGGCTGTTTGCTGTGTCTGCAGTGGCGCGCATGCAAAACCAGCTGTCGCACAGTCCAAACGCACCAAATCCCCCGATGGATCCTCTGCTTTGACCGGCAGTTATCTCCTCTGCTCCACAAAATCTAATAATATTCGACCCCTCCAAAGGCTGGCCGCCAATGCGGCCCTTTTCCGCAAGATCTTCACCTCACGGTGGTCTTCGCAGTGCACTCGATCATGAGCTATCCTTAATCCGCGGTATGACTTCGAACAACTGGGAAGGGAAGGGAAGTATAAACAAGCAAAAATTAGGTGAGGAGGTTTGGTCCCTTCCAGATGAACTCGTAAGACATTTAAATAAACCAGGCCTAGGCCTAATCTCTCTCTCTCTCTCTCTGAAAAGAAAGAGTCAAGTTTAAGCCATTTAAATAACTTTATCATAGTAAGGTCGGCCCAATCTTGACTTCCTTTTCTTCTCTAGTTGGGATGTTTTGCCAAAAAAAACTCTTTTAAAAAAGAATTTAGTTTATATTTTATGAACTAATACGTCCTTGCTCCCATGTAAATACACAACACGAACGCGCAGGTGTCAATCAATGGGGTGGGATGGGATTTGACATCTTTCACTAATAAATTGATTGCACTGCCAATCAAATTTTCTTACTTGCTTACCGACTTCTTTCTCTTATCGCCCTCCCACCTCCTCCATCGCACCGCTCTGGATGTGTTGCATCATTCTTGTTTTTTGTTTTTATTTTAGAAATCCAAGAAGGAAAAAAAAAAAGCTAGACTGCACAATGATTTTGTTTTATCTTATTTATAATTTTTGAACTTTTAGAAGCAAAAATTTATTGTTATCTAAAAGAAGGGCGAAAAAAAGAAATACTTGTTCTTCACACTTGTACAACAATTGAAGGAAGGTTTTATATTCTACAATTGGAGAAGCAACTAGGAGTTCAAGGTGAGCAAAATTTTTGTACATTGGGATTTAGCTTTTCCAGCTTTCTATATTGTTCTCGCCATTTTATACTTCTGATGGGCTGCCACCAAATATCAAGAAAAAAAGAGTAAGAATAAAAGCAAGAGATATTAAAAATTTTATGCAACTAATCTCCTTAAAAAAATAATCTTTATATGATATAACTAATTGATAGAGAAATTAAAATTATTCATATTAATATACGTAAAAACATGAAAATAATCTTTTCAATCTTTTTAAATCCTTTGGTTCTTTACATTAATTTCATGCACTCAGCGGATCAACAAACTCCTGCCCCTCGCATCTACCATTCCAACGCGGGTCCCACGGGAAAGTCACGAAAGGAGTTCCATTTTCCAGGCTCGTCAACATTAAAAGTACCAAGAATGGAAAAAAATAAATGGACCGCCTACTTCTGCTCCATTCCGTGGTGTTGATGGGAGCAGCCTCGAGTCCAAACTGATACCTCCATTTTTTTCTCCCTCTCTCCCTTTCCTACTCTCCTTCCAGATGAACTGAGATGAAAACTAGGAAAGAAAACAAAGAAAGCAAGACATTAGAGTCCATCCCACCGCCCTCTCCATCGGCCCTATCCGATTCTTCCTTCGCCTGAAAACAACCAAAGTTTGCTCCTTTTCCTTCTTCCTCAAGATTAAAAAAGTAAAATAAGAAAAAAACCTCTCTTTTTTTCCAATTTGACCAAAACGCCTTCCTCTCCGCCTCGCTCTCCTCCTGTTCGTTTCTAGTTTTTTTCCCCAACCCAACCCCCAGAACCCTAGCTCTCTCTCCTCACTCCCGCCATGGACGTCGACCAAAACTCCATCCCCAAAGATCTCCGCTCCCTGCCCCTCAATCGCGCGGCCAATCCTCACTGCCTCGCCTCCCGCCAAATCTTCTCTCCCCCATCTGACCCCTTCCCCAACCCTCCTCCTCACTGGGCCCCCACCTCCGCCCCCAATCCCCCATCCTCCGCCGCCGCCGTCACTCCCCCTACTTCCTCACCTCCTTCCTCCTCCGCCGTCTCCGCCGGTTCCGCTGAAGGTAACTCCTACTCCAACAAAAAGGTCAAGTTTTTATGCAGCTTCGGCGGCAAGATCCTCCTCCGATCCAGCGACGGCTCCCTCCGCTACGTCGGCGGTCACACCCGCATCATCTCCGTCCGAAAGGATGTGTCTTTCGCGGAACTCATGAGCAAGATGTACGAGGTTTTCGGCGGTCCCGCTGTTGTCAAGTACCAGCTTCCCGACGAGGATCTTGATGCCCTTATCTCCGTCTCCTGCCCCGAGGACCTTGTTAATATGATGGAGGAGTATGACAAGCTCACCTCCGCCTCGCCTGACGGCTCCGCGAAACTCCGTGTCTTCCTCTTCCCCCCGTCCGAGTCCGCGGACCTCTCTGCAAACCTCGCCGCAGATGACACCCGACAGGGGTATGTCGAGGCAGTCAGTAGGGTCACTGCCGATGGTGGTGGCAGCGGAAGCGGAATGTGGAGAAAGGGGAGTGTCGCGAGTGCTGGTTCCTCCACCCAGAATTCCGACGGCACCATTGGGGGCGAGGCTGGGGAGAACGCCAATGAAGGTACGTCGCCCTCACTTCTTTCCCCTACTGTTCGTGCATCTAATGTTGACGCTTCGAAGTCAGTATATGTGGGCGAAACCCATCCGGCCGTGTCTCCGGATGCCCCGGGGCTTCTGGGGGTTAATGTGTCAGTGCCGGGATTGGGCGTTCCTGCTCAAAATCCAACCTTAGTTCGGCCGGAGCAGTCTCCTTTGGCACCGTATGTGCCGCAGGCAGCTTACTTAGAACCTCACCAACTTCAATACATAAATCCTCAGCAATTGGGAATGATGGGAGCGCCGCAATCGGTAAATTTAGCTTCTGTCGCGATGCATCCTTATGCGCCCGGTGTGTCCATCACCACATCCCCTCCGGTTTCTCAAGGTGGTAGCTTGAAACCAATCCAAGCAATGGTGGAGCCTAGCTTGGAGAGACCATATGGAAGAAGAGCTGCGCAGGCTCCCTGTGATCAGAAATATAAGGCTTTCCAGCCTTTGTCACAGCTCCCACCTTTGCCCCCTTCATACCTGCCGGCACAGAATACGGAGATGTATGGGCAGGCGGTGCCCCCTCCACTGCCGTTTCTGGCATTGAGATCAGAAGATTGCTATATGTGCCAGAAATCTCTGCCCCATGTCCATTCTAGTACACTAATACAGGACTGTGGGAATGGGTCCCAAGGAAGCACCCCTGAGAGTAGCCCAATGTTTTACAGTCAACCATCGGAGGATGCAAGGAGGCAGCGGGCTCTGCATTCAGCTACTAGAGCTTCAGGTGACAATTTGGTGGAACCCAGAGCACAGAGCTCGGCTGCCATAAGTCAGTTAGGGGGTTATGGCTTTCCTCAGATTCCTGAGGCACAATATGCCAGTGAGAAGTCAGGTGTTCAGAAGGTGGATAATCTTGATCCTATGAGAATTTTGGGTAACACTGGTGCAATTGGCTTATCAGGTGATACACAAGCATCCAGTGAAATGTTGTCGGGCACTCCTTCCCGATCTCATATTGAGGACCGTTTTCAGTGGTGGTGGCAGCAGCAGCAGCAACAGTCATGGCAGACTTTGCAATCACCTCAGTATCCAGTCAAGCAGGATGTCATCACCAGTGCTCCTGGTATTGATGCTAGTGCTGTTAAAAATGGAAATGTTCAGGCAGCGGAACCTGTGATGTGGGACTATGTGACTGGACACTCACATGACTATGGTAGACCTATTGATGGGAGGATGGAGGCTCTTTATTTAAGTCCGTCCAAGAATTTGGAAACTAATGATCAGGGGAAAGCCTTTGTACACTCTAGTGATGCAAAAATTGATGGCCCACCACTGGCTGTAGAGAATGGTTGTAAAGTCAGACCTCAACCTGGAGAGAATGCTTTGTTTATTGGTAATGACTTCGTGAATTCTGGATTTGTTTCCAAGGGAAATTGTGCTAAACCAATTGAGCATTTTCCATTTACCACTTCGGATGCGACTTACTTGGACAATCATCAACCTGCTGGCACTAGCCAAGTGCCAAACATCGTAGGAAACCACGGGCCCTTCCCTCACAATCTTGGAGTAGGGATTGAGCATCCAATATCTAATGGACAGTTCCTTGGGATGCCTGCATACTCCACTGGTATGACCCCTGCTTACAGTGATAATAACATTATCCCTCTTGCTGATTGGAAAGATGAGGCCATTCAACTGCACTCCAAGGATATGCCCAATTACTTTGCTCCTCCTCCAATTGGTAGTATACCATTTCCATCATTGAATGCAACTAGCCACACTGAGCATGTGGAAGCTTTTCAAGAACCATCTTCGCCGGATTCACTTTTCAGCAACCAGGATCCTTGGAAAGTATTAGGGGGTGCATTGCCTCCAAGACCCAACAAGGTAGCTAGTAGGGAGTCTCTTGTCCTGAAGGATCCACGCGATGAAAACCATTTGGGAAAGAACAATGGGTCAAATGCTGTTGCATTACTAGATGAAGGTAATCTTCACCGCCCACTGGATTCACCAAACAAGGACTTGTGCCAAGAACCTGTTCGACTCACAAAAGGTCAGAATTTACACCCCCCCCCCCCCCCCCCAACCAAAAAAAAAGGGGAAAAAATAATAAAAAAGATGATACAATTGTCTTTTTATTACTGATTGCAAGTTTTCTTCGTTATTTTGCTGCAAAAGGCTCAAGAGAGGAGCACATAAAGCAACAGCTCCAAGCTGTTGCTGAGGGTGTAGCAGCATCAGTTCTCCAGTCATCTTTACCTCCTGTGTCTGGGTTTGTTGCTCATGAAGTGAAGGAATCAACACCTGAATTCGACAAAGGAGAGGCTGTTGAGGATGATGTAGGATCACAAGGAGAAGTAGTTGATCAAAAAATTGAGGTGGTCAAGTTACCCTCCTTGTCCTTTTAATTTTCATGAGTTAACCTAGGTTCTGAAATCTATCTTGAATCAGGACATCAAGGTCAAACAGGTGGACAAAATAAATCCTGTTGTTCAGATTACAGAGGACATCGGGCACCTGCAGGTTGTGAACTACTTGGTTATAATATTTTATGTATCAGACTTATATGTTTAAATTAGAGGAATTCATCCCTGGTTGCTTTTGCATACTTTGCAGATAATAAAAAATAGTGATCTTGAAGAGCTGAGAGAACTTGGTTCTGGAACTTTTGGTACAGTGTATCATGGAAAATGGAGGGGATCAGATGTTGCAATAAAAAGAATTAATGACAGGTGTTTTGCTGGAAAGCCCTCAGAGGAAGAACGCATGGTCTGGATCTGGAAGCGATCTGGTGCTATTTGTTTTTTTTTTCATGTCTTTTTAATCTTCTGTTTTTTCTTATACATCTCCAGAGGGCTGATTTTTGGAATGAAGCCCACAAGCTTGCTGATCTGCACCACCCAAATGTTTTAGCATTTTATGGTGTTGTTCTGGATGGTCCTGGGGGATCTGTTGCAACTGTAACAGAATACATGGTTAATGGTTCTCTGCGACAAGCTTTGCAAGGAAATGACAGGTATGTCTTTGCTTTCATGCCTCTTCTTCTTGTGATCTTGTCCTGCAGGTGTCATCATTTATCATCATGTGACCTGCCATCCTCTTATTCCCATGATCTTGTCCCTCAAGTGTCATCATTTATTCATTGACCTGCTGTTTTAAACTACATTTATTTATTACTATTGTCAACAGGACACTTGATCGACGTAAACGTCTTCTGATTGCAATGGATGTGGCATTTGGGATGGAATACTTGCATGGAAAAAACATTGTGCACTTCGACTTGAAAAGTGACAATTTACTTGTCAACTTGAGGGATCCTGAGCGTCCAATCTGCAAGGTATTTATTTGTGTTATATGGAAATTGTTGCTTATAGAAACTTCCTATGACATGAGGGGCTCTTACTTTCTATGGTTGTAATATCTTGATGTTGTAAAATTTGTAATGCCCTTTTCTTCTACATTTTTAGCTATAATTTGAGGTTGTACGTATTGTTTTTTTAGAATAATGAACATCATTGGGTAAATAATATTTAGATTGCCAATCATAGACAACTATAAATACAAGTTTTCTCAGGGGCATACATCTTATTAATCAGAACATATTGCAGTCTAACCTTTGATGCACAGTGCTATCTGTTCAAACTTTTGATGGTACATATGGATGTGTACTAATACAAATGCCTACTTCACTACTGATAGTACAAAACTAAGACTTACTTCTGTGCTTCGCAAGTTTAATTTGTCACTAAAGTTCTGTGCTCTTTGCATCTTGTGAAACATAAACTTATTTAGGATGGGTGACGCCTTAGGGTGCTAATTGTCAAGCTACAGAGCCTGGTGGGATGTCAGTTCCTGTTTTATGAAGGTTGACTGTAAATAAGAGATTCCATCTACAGGAGGCCTTAATTAAACAGGATAAACAATGGATAGCATAGAAGATAATTAATTGTTTTTGCCTAGATATGCCGAAGAAGAAACTAACCATGCTCTCCTATATCGATCAATCACTTGAGGTAGAGAGATCTGGACCTTCTATCCCGGGAAACAGGTAAGAAACCAACATGCAAACAGTCCGTGACCAAGTAGATGTGAAGAAACTTGATGAAGTAGATAGTAATACATTAATTAAATTTTGGAATTTTTTAAAGTGCATACTAAATATTTCTTCTAAAGATTGTACCTAAGAATATTTTTGTTGCAGCAAAAATGTGAAGGATAGATTACTACCAGATCCTCCTCGATGCTGAATATATAAGTTACTGAAAGCCTTGTGCTATAAAATAATCAACAGAGATGTGGCAATGGACTCAAGCGTGAAATTTTGTCAAGGGATGGGTCAGGTTATAGAGGATTGTGGAAATTTTATGGCTCAACAAAATGTCATATTGAGTTAATCTGGAAGATAGCTATGTTAGTGCATAAATTTTGGACCTTTGATGGAATTTTTGCAGTTTTAAAGGTAAATGAAGAAACATAAGAGGCATTTCTAGGCATGTTAAGGAAGATCTTTGAGTTCATTTTCTAAAAAGGACACTTATATAGGATATTCAAACATTAGAATCGATCACCATTCAAGATGCTATGTGGGAGCACATTAGCTCTTCGAACTCCCCTCATCCCTCTTGTGTGCAGAGGAGAAAAGAAGGTATGGATCTGGGATTCACTTAGAGGGCTGACCTTGGTGCGATGGTAAGGTTGCTCCATTGTGATTTGGATGTTGCAAGTTCGAAACATAGAAACAAACTCTACTCATACGGGGGTAAGATTGGGTACATCCGACCCTTTTTAGATCTTGTAGTGGCAGGAGCCTTGTGCATTGTGATGCCCTTTATTTTATCTGAAATTTCTTTATGCCCTTTATTTTATCTGAAATTTCTTTGGTCTCCACATCCGCTCTTCATATTTCCAATATATGGAACGGTTTTGAAATTAAAGGATTGTCTAGAGTGTGCATCTAGTTGAAGATTGACAAGAAGGAAGATTGATAATGAATTGAAATTAAGGTAGAAGCCCTAGTCCAAAATTAGCTTAAGGATATGGAACATGTCTTTTTGCACTTTAATATTTACATATTTAACCAAGCTCTAAAATAACAAAAGCTGACTCCTGCCTCATTTTGGCATCTCATAGTCATTTTTTAGAAAGATCAATTTATCCATCAACTTCCAAACTGTAATAAATTAGGACTTCACCTAAAAAAAGCTAGCAAGAAGGTGTTATTTAGGTTTCTTGGCCTGTATCAATAGTCAAGATTTAACTAATGCACGGTCAATATGGACTAAACACATGCTTACACGAGTCCTCACCTACTCTCTTCATTTAAGAACTGACATTCTCGTTAGGTTAAGGGTTCAAATACATTCAAATGCAACCACAAGTACCATAAATCTAATTATAAATATCACGATCAGCCCATGGTCAACTCAAATGGGCTTGTATTGCAGTGCCCCCTAGTCCACGTGGGTCTTAATGGTTCGTTGTGACACCATTTGTGAGATCCAAGATCTCATCTAAAATGGTTAGCCGGAAGATATTATTTAGGTTACTTGGCCCTATGTAAGTACCTAAGATCAACCCGATGCATAGCCTGTGAAATTGAACACACACTCACATGGGTCTTTACATACTTTCTCCGTTTAAGTTCTGGCATCGTCGCCAGACTAAGGGTTCAAATTCATTCAAATCTAATCATAAGTACTTTAAATTCAATCACAAACACTATGATCGGATTATGGTCAATCCAAATGGATATGTGCTGCAATGTCCCCAAGTATATATGGGCCATGGGTCAAGTCTGCTCTAGTACTATTTGTAATGATCGAAGACCTTATCCAAAAAAAGATTAACTGAAAGGCGATATTTGGATCAACATAGTGCATAGCTAATGCAGGACTAAACGCACGCCCACATGGATTCTTACAAAAATCTATACCAAAAGGTGAGTATCTAATTTTTTGACACTTGGGTAACACTGGTTATCTCAAGTGACCTTACGTTTAGGGTGGATCTAGTTTGCTTTTGGTGAACCCTACCCCATTTGCACCGCACTTTGATCTAACAATCTTTTCTCCATTTTGGATTTTCTTTTGAATGTTATGTGCATTAGTAAAGGTTATAGAAGGTACATCAATTTCATATTGTTTTGTATTTGTACTAGTTAGACTATGGTTCGCTGTACTGGCCCGAATCGAGCAGTACAAGGTGTACCATATCGGTTTGATACCGGTACCCGGTATAGGAGGCGTACCGACACTTGGCACGTCAAAAAGATCCTGTACCTACCATACCGATACAGTGCTAATGTGGCACCGGTACGGGGTCCGGTACTGAGATGGCAAACTTTAAGCTAGACTTTTAATGTCATATCTACCTAAACACGTTGTATTCTACTAAATGATAGCTAAAATTGGTGGTAGGCTTATGGTGCCTCGTGGCCTATCAGGTTGGACATAAGTTAATTTGGGCAAAGTAAACTCGAACTGGGGATGGTTTAGGATTAGATTTTGTCTTGATACTGATTCCCGCATGCGACGCACTCAGGTCAACCTTGGTTTAGTCCAAAACTGAATATAATATACCATTATATGTATAATGATATATATACTTTATTAATAAATATGCTATAATATGGTTTATATACTCCAACCCGGTCCAAACCTAATGCATTCTCAATTCTTCTTGTCTCTTGCCTCCTCTCTTTCTAGAATACCATAGCTGTTGCAGCCTTGATTTATCATGCATTTGTTCTGCACCTCGTGATGACCCCCCTCCCCTCCCTTCATGTTGTTGGCACTGGTTTGGGATTGGTCCTTGAAATTAAACTTTGGCCAAGCAGGACCTTTATATTTTGTATTTAACATTGTCTAATCGGTGATCTGACTTGTGCCTGGCTTGTTACCTGCCCTTGAAATCTCAATAAACTGTCTGAGTTTAATGGGAGTGTTTGATATTTGAAAAACAATCATGCAGTTGTGATCTTAAAACTTTTCCATGCATGAAGTCATTTGTGAAAAATCTCCATGAGGGTGATTTCCTTCATCTGTCAACTATTTCAGGTGCTCTGTATCTCTTACAAACTTCACCCAAATCTTGTGTATAGTTGGTTTCTTGCAACACACCCTGTTATGAAGTAACCGTAGCTTGTGATTTGCCCCTCATGACCACAGGATGTCGCATTATGTTCTGCCATGCTTATTTAAGATTTTGTGCTCCTGAATATGTAGTAGATGAATGCTCTGGTGGATGTGAGACAAACCAGGATAAACAATCAAGGGAGCAATACATTAAGCATATTGAATACTAGATGATCTAGAATTTACAGAGAGAGTCTGGGCATGTCTAGATTTGGGAAGGTTCCAGTAGAAGATGGACTGAGGTATCATGCAGTAGCGGCACGAAAGAGGAGAGGAAGACCTAAAATGACATGAATGAAAGATATGACACACAATTTTAAAAATACCTGATATGAAAGTGCGGATAAAGCCTTGTTGGAAATGATTGGCGAACCAGCATTCATGAGATCTTCTCCGTCTATTTGGGATAGGGCTTCATAACTCTGCTTATGGTTACACTATTTATTCTCATGTATGGGTTAACCCTTCCAATTCTTTTTTCACGTAATAATATTTTTTTTTCATGTTGGATCACTTAAAATATCTTGTTCTGGTCCTCTATCAGAAAATTTTTCGTGCGTGTGCGCGTGGAGTCATTTAAATATGGGGTTACATGCAATTTTGCATGAATGATTTGTTCTTGTATTTCATTTAAATATGGGGCTACATGCAATTTTGCATGAATGATTTGTTCTTGAACATGCAGCATGATCATATTGGTGTGTGACAACTCCAATTTGGAGACTTGGGATGTTGGCATGACTTGTCTCATGGTCAGCTCACTGTGGTACTGCATCTTTGCAGGTCGGTGATCTGGGCCTATCAAAGGTGAAGTGTCGTACCCTAATTTCTGGTGGTGTGCGAGGAACACTGCCTTGGATGGCTCCAGAACTTCTAAATGGCAGCAGCAGTTGTGTCTCCGAAAAGGTTAGCTGAACCTCCATGTGTCACTTCAATGGCTTTTTAGTTTCCTGGTTTGTTTCATCTTTACCCTAATGGATAACCACAGGTCGATGTCTTCTCATTCGGAATTGTTATGTGGGAGCTCCTTACTGGGGAAGAACCATATGCTGATTTGCACTATGGAGCTATCATAGGTGATGTTTTGGCAGCCAATGCATGTTGTTGCCTGACTATGTCTTTTCTCCATTAATTTCTGGGCAACTCTAATTTATCAATTTTGATTTCATTCCTGAATAGGTGGAATTGTGAGCAACACGCTGCGACCTCCAGTACCTGAGACTTGTGATCCTGAGTGGAGAAAATTGATGGAGCAATGTTGGTCGGCTGAACCATCAGAGAGGCCGACCTTCACAGAGATTGCAAACAGGCTGCGGTCTATGGCAGCATCTCTGTCTCACAAAGGATAAAAATGATTTCGGATGCAACTTTTTTTTTCTATGACCAGTATTTTATGACCTTTGGTGTTGGTTTGTCGATCAATCAGGCAGGTCTTGAGTTTGGGAATTAAAAGGGAAGGATTGCCACACTTTTGAAATGGCCATAACAAGGAGTGCTCTTTCCCTTGTAATTCCCCATATATTTTTCTTCCTTTGATTTTGGTTTTCTCATGGTTAAAAGTGCTTGCTTGTATGGTCACGACCTCAGGGTGTTCTTTGTAAACCATAAGCTTTTGTTACAGAAACGATCGCACTGATGAGCTGTTTGGACGTGTGAAATACTATGAATTGGAACTTGAAATTTACAGATCTGATATGAGGGGCCAGTTATTACATAGGATGATTCAACCAAGTTCCGACGCCAATTATATCCCTGTAGTGGTTGATTACTGATTTCTTGCATGGAGAAGAGTTTTTTGTCTTCATGGCAGAGTCGATCTTTATTAATCATGAAGAATAATTCTATCAGAGTCGAAAGTGATGCAATGTTGGAAGAACATCTCAAGTTCACGATACATTTCTTGATTGGCACTAATTGCTTTTCCATGACAGGTAAAATTAGGGGATGCATGTCCCCAGTATGATTATTTTTCGAAGTTTCTGATATGCCATTTGGTTGGGGTCATTGTATGATAAAGGGGGTGTATTAGTGGGGATCTCTACCATGTGGTTCAAGAAACTTTCTGAAACTATATTGTGTTTTGTTTGCTTGAAGAGACTGAATTTTCTGAACCCCAATCATTTGGGTTTTACAAGCAAGAGCCAACCGTGCGCCATTGACATGGACAACAACCAACGTTGGGCCTATTTGTTTAGAAAAGAAACATGGGGCCCGAAAACCTAAGACATGGATGTTTTGCCTGGAGAAATCCATTGATTTGCTAATCTTTCGTGACTCAAAATGTTGGTCCGGGTGCTAAGATTCTGATGGCCAATTTCAACTCGCTCACACCAAAACCATGTAAGAACCAAAGAATTGCTATTAGCTTTCTTACAACAAAAATAATGCAAGAATCAAAGAAAAACTAGGAAAATAAATGAATGACTAAATGAACGAACGAAAAAAAAATCATCAAGATGCACAACTTTGTCTGGTTTGATCGGTCATCGGTTCTTCGACTCCGCAGTCGTCCCCTTCATCAAAATTCTGGGCATAGCTCGTCGAGTCGTAGCGAAACACCGGCTTTCTCCTCTTGATGTTGTTGTGGGACCTCAGCCTTCCCATGGATTCCAGCAGCAGTTCCTTGGTTCTCTTTCCTTTCTCCGCCCACCACTTCTCTTTCTTGCCATCTTCCGTCAGCAGGGACCTATATACGGTCCTTTTAACCTTTCCTAACGGGCATCTAAAGCACAAAAAGCAAAGACAATGACCTCCAGTTCCGAAAGCCTCCTCGTAGTCTTCTTCTTCTTCTTCTTCGATCCCTTTCATTGGAATTCCTTCATGAAGAGAAGCCATGAGAAGATGGAAAATATGGGGTTACGGGCGTATAAAGGGGAACGATGCTTTTATAAGAAGAAAGGAGAGGAAGTACCAGAGAAGATGAGGTAAAGTTTTGGTGTCCGAGGGAGCTCTCAATCCGCGTTTACGACGGCAACGATTTGGACACGGATTGTTGCCGGCGAAGAGTTGTCAAAGAAGTCACACGACGCGGGCCTTTTCCAAGTCCAAAGAACGGTTGGAATTAGCAACTTGGTACGCTTCTCCAGCTGTAGTTGACGTTATAAATCCATATTAATTAAAAAAAAGGGAATATAATAGACTAGATTGAAATTTAGAGATATAATAAAATTATGGAGTGACCAACTAAATATATTAGTCTTCTTGTTGCCATTGTAAACGCGATCTGAATGGAATACAAATTCTCTGTAGTTCTTGGAAATTCTACAGCTAGTTTTCATGGTAAATTTTCCCATGTCTAATCGTGAATTCGATGTAGTAGTTGCAAATTGGTGGATATTTGGGTGGACAATTGTAAAGATAGGTAGCAACTCTTTCTAGTAAAGGCTTCATCAAAAGAGGGGGAAAAAAAATCTTTCAACTGAAGCCAAAACAGGGCAGGATGTCAACTAGGCTCAAGAGTTTAGTTGCGGTCGCTAAACCTATGGAGAGTGGGACCCATGTCCATTTAACTTCAGCTCAGGTCATATCTAAATTAAGCTAACAGAGTTTTAAAATAATATTAATTAGTTTATATATAACATATATAATACATGGGGATGACAATTTATTCTGTTCAATTGGGTACCCAACCTGATTCGATCTTAATGGGGCATATTTTACCTAAGGGTATCAATCGGATTTGGATCGGGTCGGTTTGGATACATATCGAGTTAAAAATTCATCAGTCCTAATCCAACCTGTTTATTAAATAGATAACTCAATCCGACCTGCATAACCTATCTATTAAACAGGTCAAGTTAGGTTAAATGCGTTAGAGGAGTTTTTAATTGATTAAATAGATTTAAACAGGTTAAGAAGACTTCAAACAAGTTAAATAGGTTGGGTTATTGATTTGATGCAATTATCAAACGAGTTAAAATGGGTTAAACGGATCAAAGATTTAAGCCTGAACCGAACCTATTTAATAAACAGGTCTAGACGAGTTGACCTATTTTTTCCATTTATATCAAATCAAAATCTGCTTAAAGCAAGTTGGTTTGACTTGTCGGATCATTAATTGCCATCTCTAATTTTACGTGGGTCATTGTAGATCCGAGATGAGTATGGGTAATGCTAAAACTCACCCCAAATCTAACTAAGATATATAAAACTCTTCACAAATTCCCTCTCCGAGGAGAAAAAAAAAGTATGTCATTTTTTTTTTATTTTTTGTAGTTTTACCCGACCTAACCCATCCAATCTTCCTTGTTTAACTTGACCATTTCAAGACTCTACTTGTCTCATCTCGTCCCGAGGCAAGTATAGGGTGGGTATGGATAATGGTCCATCTACTCATTTCCAGCCCCGATAAGAAAAGAAAGAAAATAATATATCATATCTAACCCTAATTTCTCTCTCTTACATGGCCAGTAATAGTGTCATGTGGTTACAAGATTTAGGTCCCGCTATGAATAAAGTGTTGCCACGGTGACGGTGGTTGAAAGCTTTCCAGTTGATTTGTGGCATATAGATTTAGTACCTCTCCTACTTGAACTTATTCTGGGCATGCCCTGGCTTTGGTGGAAGCATTTGATATTTTAATTGGAGATTTTTCTTTCTTCTTCTCTTCAAATGGGCTGGGTGATTTCCATAAGTAAAAGAATTATTGGCAGTTCATTAATGAAGGCAGCAAGATCTACACGTTGTATATTTAACCGAATACAGTGACAAGATATTGCTACCTAACCCCTTCTTTGGTTACCCTCTTGGAAAAGATATCACAACCGAGGTGTCTTTTTGAAACAGAACAATGCTACTCCTGACATCCTTCAACGCAAAATAAAAAAAAATAATTAAACTTATAGGGAATCAATGAATGGGTAGAATGAGATATATTTTCCATGCAAAGTTTTTTGTAATATAATCAACTCGTTGAGTTCATGGATATAGCCCTCAATTTGAGTAGGCCGTATCCCAGATTTTGTGGGAGTAATGTATGCATAAATGAAAAAAGGCTAAGACTTGCATTGGCTTCACAAAGTAGTAGCCTATATGAAGATGGAGCAAAATTGGTGTCATTGGCAATCAGAGCTACATGATGCCTTTATCTCTGTTTATCCTTCGCAATTGATAAAGAAATTTAGTAGCTGCTTCCAAACACACATCAAAATTCGCGTCATTCATCATAGCTTGTTTTCTTTTATAAAAGCCCTCATGATTATAACTTTCGCATAATTGCTGGAAAAAAAAAGAGAGACTAAAACTGTCACAATATTCAGGGGAAGCCTAGCATCAGCGGCACCGGATCCACCCAACCTGCATTCCACGTAAACATACACTACCGTGTTCTCAACTTCTCATCATAGAAGATGCTATTATATTATGATCGTAGCCAACAAAGTCTCGTTCTTCCAAAGCATGTCAAGGTGGAGGTGCACACCTTTTTTGAGAACAAAAAAAAAAATAAATTCTACTTGTCTTTTTACGAAGTGGACTTGTCAAACATTGGCAGAAGATGGCTCTTACTCCACGGCAAGTTACAAGAAGATCAGATTGCTGGATAAACAATTTATTGGGCCAAAGAGAGCTTATTATCGGGAAATTATATATATATACATCTTCTGGTGTATCTGGAGGACCTCGCTAAAATACTATACAGTAAAGAAAGCGACCCAATTCATAGCTCTATTTGCCTCACAGTATGCATATACGGCCTGAAAAGTTCTGCAGTCGCCCGCCATCCTCCAGATGTCACGCAACAAAGGATTGTCACCCCTCCTCGGCTCCCCCAATTGAATCCAATCGATTACTCTCGTGCTGCCCTGAGCTCCGCTCCGATGGCCGTCAATCCAGACAAGCGTCGCCCTTTGCAACAATCAACCTCGATTCGTGATTCCTGATCACAAAACTCACACCTGCACTGTCCCCAACATCAGACACACAGTTCTGTCAAAATTCACCTTCAGATGGCCACAGAGTGGGGACTCCCACGAAATAAGAACAATCCTAGGCGAGAAATTATATGTTACATGACGTGCACTATATGACCATGTATGCCGGTAATTAGAGCTGCTCATTTTTAAGGCAGTGCACCAAGATGAGCGCTTGATGAACGGAGCCTATAAAAATGAGTGGTTGTGACGAATGGCATACATGATGTGCGATATAATTTCTCTATATTCAATTACAAGATGATTAGATAAAATTGTAATGTTGAATGACTTTGGGTTACACACTGACACTTGACCCAAGATGGTCCTCTGAAATTCCAAGCAAGCAAAGGAGACGGTCAGACGAACGAGGATGTGCGCTTGCCCACCTTTATCTGGAGAAGTTTTCCATGTTCTCCAGGTGCCCGGATCAGTAACCAACATAAAGTTTGAATCTTTGAAAATTCCTAGCTTATGGCTCTCAGTAAAGGGGAAAAAAAGAAAGGATAATAAAATATATAGTTTGTTTTTAAGTAAAATTCAAACATTGTTCTAATGTTCTTCTGAAAAGAAAAAAAAGTACTAGTTCTAATCCAACCGCAAGGCACTGTTGGGAGGCGGTTTGTCTATAGCACAAATGCGCAATGATGCATGGCTTTATAAGACATCTTTTACTTAATGTTTTATTTATTTATTTATTTATTTATTTTAAGGATTGAACAGGAGCCCATCCTGCCCATTTCTTTCGTTGAGATGGTGAAACAAAAAGAACTATGAGATGCACAAGAAATATTGAAATCATATCCGAGTTGATTTGATTATGTCGAGCAGTTCTCATAACTAATCCATCAATAATCTGCATGATAAATATTGAAACACAAATATCAATATATAGAACAACTTGTCTATCACAGAATTAATTTAAGTCCAGAAAGATATTGATGCTCTCTTGAATTTCATCAAAGTTGAGAAGGCAAGAATTGCACATAAGTGTTTGATATGCTTCAAAACTGACCTCTGTTGATATAGACGGGCTGGCTAATAAGAGTTTGCTGTGTAGCCTTCATTCAGAGCGCCACAAAGATATTTAAATTTTCTTTCAGGACCGACTGTTACGACTCAACCTATGATCGTGCATGGTTAACCTGACGCGCATAATAAGGCGGTGTTTATCGAGCAATACTCGGATACCGATCCTTGCTTATATAGGCTATGCTCGAGGAATCTTCACGTATAATTTTCTTACACTTTCTTCACGCTTGCTACCACTCTCTCAAGTCTCCACTGTTTTCTATGCTCAAGGGATCTTCAGGTATGATTTTCTTACACTTTCTTCATGCTCGCTACCACTCTCTCAAGTCTCCACTGTTTTCCTAAGATCTCCACCTAACTTAGGTATTAAAGAGTTTATGCGGGACAAACTCCGATAAATGGCCTTTCTTTTCTTGTTTCAGGTCGTACGTATATGTCGCACCAGCTTCTTTGTTCGAGCATAGCCACCACCAATCACTCTCTCCAACTCACCATCTTCTGCTTGGACCAATTTTGCCGATCCGTATAGCATCTCCACCAACCTCACTAGTGCTTGCCGACCTCATCAACACTGATCTCCAAACAACTCATGGTTGGGCTGAATTTTGGCGGCAACCATGTTGATATTACAAATTGTATCTTTAATACAAAATAATATTATAAACTACTGTACTTGTTCGGGGAAATGTACAAGAGTATGCAGACTTGAAAAGAAAAAAAAATACCAAAGAATTATTTTGTAGAGGAGATTTTAGAAAAAATAATTATCTAAAGTCCTCCATATACAAATTATATAACAACTATAGGTTTTGACTGATATCTTTAGATTAGATCATATTATTTTTTTCCCTCCAAACAAAAAACATCACGCCCTGTACTAATATGCATCTAATGTTAATTAACTATAGTCCACACACACGCTTAGCAGCAAACCTCCGGATATAGTAGATGATTGGACAGATATAATATTTGGAGGCCACCGCGCCTGTCGTTCTAAAGCTCGACACAGCCATACAACCCTCCAAAAAAAAAAAAAAATTGCAGCGACATTTTTTTTTTTTTTTAAGTTTGGGCGCAAAACACAATGATCCTAGGAGTTTAAAAAATTTCAACTAAATATCAGAACTTATTTTTCCGTATCAACATAGTTTAGCCATCGATCTCGTCCCTGACATCATTAATGGAGCGACTAAAATGGCTGAAATACACTCAATATAGATCGTAAAAGAAAAACAGTAAAAAATCATTAACTCGGAATCCCTCTTCGTCATTCATTCAATTGCCGTCTCCGGATTCGTCGACTTTTAGCTCCGGGAGCTCACCATCCGATCCTCCGATGCGAAGCCTGCCTGCCTCCATCGTCTGATGCAACAAATCTCCTTCACGACTCTTTTGACTTCTCCGCCAGCTTCAACTCCAACATCTCTGGTGAGCTACTTGAGTCAAGGCTCTCGTTGACCTATGAATTAAACGATAAACATTTTTTTCAGATTCTTGTTGAGATGGTTGTTGGATTTTTAGTTCTCCCGTGATACAGAGATATCTTTAAGAATGATCCACCAGCACAAGGGATTATTTCACCAGCTTCAGCTCTCTTCCCAAGCTCATCAGTCCAAGACCGGTAGGCGGGGTTGCCACAGCGGACGTGGTGGATAGGGGAGAGATTTCGTCGATCCAAAGTTAGGGTTTCGAGGAAGCAGGCGAGGGTTTGGGATAAGGGGTGGCGAGGGATCAGAGAGCTTGTGGCCATGGAGTGCATGCGGCGGAGGTCGTCAGGGGAGAGGAGATGCACTTGGTGGGGGCTTCGAATTAAATTTAAAAAAAGAAAAAAACTAATTAAAAGTTTTAAATTTTTAGGGCTGATATCTTTCTTATCTGGTTGTCGTTGCATTTTACCCAAAGATAAAACAAAATCTTACCATGAAAACGGCAATGATCCCGTCGTCCTTAAAACCATAAGTCATCGTCTCTACACGTAGCAGATCATGGCCCGTTGGGCCGTGCCCTCCCTCCTTGAACCGCGTGTTATCTTCTTCGACTTGCATCACTCGATTTCTTCATACTCCTCGGAAAAGTGGATTTCTCCTTTTCATACTGTCCGATAAAATATAAATATGCTCAGAAAACTGGTAGGTTATTCAGAAACCCCCCTGCACGTCCCAGTTGCTTATCTTTTGCCGCCTGTGCCCTGCGATTGAGTCATAAATTAGAACACCAAATGCCAGCCTCGGTATATAGGGACCAAGCCCCCATCATGACCGAGCATTTGTATAGGTGGGCCCCGTTATGGGTCTGGGTTGATGTAGTGGGTCTGTTCCTTGGTCTCTGTAGATTTAACCGTATAACAAGCTATTAATGGAAGTGGTAGAACACAGTCCCGTAACTTTTGACGACAAGCTGACGCGCAGCTCGAGTCTCGCTACCGGATGTCGAGGCGGTGAGCCGGATGAGACAGGGCATCACATCGCCAGCAGCCGGTCACCCCCGTCATCTCACCGTCCTCCCTTCTCCCCTGACCAGTTACACCCGGTGAGATCGCGCAATCCACGTAGGTGTTACACGGGGACGATTGTGTAATGATCACACCTTTTTAACTCGATATGACCATAAGTTAATTCTCCAGCTCGCCTAACGCCTGCCTTTTCTGCTAGCCTTGATAACCTTTACTTGTGCAGCGGCGCTTCCGACGTGGCAGGTATATGGTGTGCCACATCATCGACCTAAGGGGCTGGGAGCTGATCTCGGTATCTCGAAGTGTTACAAAGCTAATTACGAATGTACAGCAGTATTGGTGTGAATGTCATAATTAAATCTATACCAATCAACCAACATGCAACATAAGTAGCTTTTTTGAAAATATAATTTGGGACGAAAAAAATTTCAAAATTGCACAAAAACTGAAGATTTCAAAAAGAAGAAGATTTAATAATCTAGAGAGAGACTTCCAACCGATCCAATCAATAACTACACTACAATTATTTTCAAGTAATAATCTTCTACATTGAAAATTGTAGAATGCAACCTTAAAACCTTTCTAGGCAACTCTTAATATTCAGTCAGAGAAACAGATGTAGCCAAAAAAAACACCTGCTACCTGCATAGATAAGACTAACAAAATGGTCCTTAATAAAGAATGCAGCCGCATCTTAATTGCTTCCAAGCTAACTATCAAAGTTGATTATCTTCAAATTCTAGAAGGAGATACCCAATGAATATGTATATTAGTAGGAAGGGAGATGTTGGAGCTCCAAGCAATATGGTGCCTTGAAAAAATGAAGCATGGACTCGCTGATGTCTCCAAAATTTCAAGAGCAAGATGAATGAATTGAATAGCAATAAACCTTGAATTTGGAGAAGCCACTAAAATATCCTGTCATTTTGATGCCTCCCAAGCAACCAACCGAAATAAGCAACTATGGGCTTATGTGTAACTAATTAAGTTACTCGCTGAAAGATAATCCAACAATAAACTGGCAAGACAAAATGACTAGAAATAGAGATTAGAGATGATCCCAGAAACCCTCCGAGCAACATGGCATGGCAATAGGACATGATTCAAATTCTCTTCTTTATCGCAGGTATCACAAGTGGCTGTATTAGAGTCAAGAATACTTGCTTAAGCATGGAAGGATTTGCATGGAAGTTTACACCAAGCAATTTTCAACCAAAATAAAATTTAACCCCCTTGCAATCGCCACAATAGAAGAGGACTTTCGTATCAATAATATCAGAATAAGATTCAGCCATCAAAAATTGCATGGATGCATCTCCTGAGCTTTCAAATTAACTGATCCAGAATTGCGCCAAGTCGGATTTTCAAGAAATTTCAGCACCCAGATCAGTGCTAAATATCTCCGAAGAACTAATAACATAATGAAGAAAAAAAAAAACCATCATTGCGACCATAACCCCATGGTCAGGAGGCCTACACACCCTCCGCCTTCCAGAAACGTTTGCAGTGATCGTGGGCCCCATTTTTTTTTATCTCCAGATGAGTGGGTCCTACTTTAAATCGAGCCTTGCATCTGTCCCGCCTGTTACCCTCCTCCGTCCTGCAGTCACCTCCGGTGACACCAGCGAGAACAAACTGAGCTTCCATGGCCTCCTTATACTCCACGCCAGCCCTCATGCACTGCTCCAATCGTACAGAAAAGATCAGAGACATGTCCGTACGACCTCCTATCACTTGCATGGCCCCCCACCCGCCGTCTTTTCACATTCTCCTTGCCCGGCTGAAAGGAACTTAAGCTCACCGGAGGTGACCACATCTCCGAACTTTATACCACTCCTTCGCCACTCTCTCCAGCCAATGACCAGCCTTATCAAAGCCATGGAAGCCTCCACCGCCTCTCTTCCCTCGGTCCGCATCAAGCAAGAGCCATCAGAGCCAGCCGAGATGCCCGCCCCAACCGGGCTGGTTTTGCCTGCCGCCTCGACCGCCGCGGTTGAAGAGAATCCGCGACCTCCACCGCTCGACGGGATAGCGGCCGTGGTGGGCTACCACGTGCTCTACGGGAACCGGCCTGACCAAGCCGGACCGGAGAGGCTGCCGGCGGCTCAGAAAGAAGATGAGTTTAAGGTAGGTGGGGTTACCGGGGCCGGTGAGGGGACCGGTGTTGGGAGGAACTATAGAGGGGTGAGGAAGAGGCCGTGGGGGAGGTGGTCGGCTGAGATACGGGACAGGATAGGGCGGTGCCGGCACTGGCTGGGGACGTTCGACACGGCGGAGGAGGCGGCGAGGGCGTACGACGCTGCCGCCCGGCGGATGAGGGGGTCCAAGGCGAAGACCAACTTCGCCACCTCCCTCTACATCCCCAAGCCCGTCTCTTCCTCTTCTTCCTCGTCCACTTCCTCTTGTAAAGCTGCCTCCAGTAGTAATATTGGTGGTAGAGAGGAGAGGAGGAGGGGAGGTGAGAACAAGAGGAAGTGCGAGAAGGTGACCTCATTCGCTCAGCTGCTTAGCTCTACGAGGGTTGCTGGTGGTGGTGCGGCTGAACGAGTGGGAGAGGGCGGAGATGGATCCGAACATGTGAGTTGACGTCGTCAGATCTATCCTCCTCCTTTTGTTATGCTTTTGGTAATGCATTTTTTTTGTTCTTTTGAAACAGGGTTCTTTGGAGTGTTATATACGTATATGATACACAAGTAATCTTACAATATGTATACGTGGGGAACCCGCGATATATGATCTTTTGGTTTGGGCTTGCATGGGGTTGGGTATCAGCAAGGAAAGGAGTGGGAAAGAAATATGTGAAGAAGAAATTTACTTAAGAGTGGGTTTGTTATAAATCTCTCCCACTACCTCTCTCCCCCCTTTCTATGTTTTCCTTTGCAAGCTTATGTTCTTCTGATGGAGTTCTTTTTGAAAGCATACGGGCGGATGTATAAGTTTTAGCAGGCATTATTGTATTAAACAGCAACCGATGTTTCCTACGTTCACCATTTCTGTCGTCAACTAAGCATGCTTGAATAGTAAAACACGGAAAATTAGGATACTGTGCGCAATCGTTCAAAAGTGCATGTTCCGGTCGGCCACCATGCTTACACCGCTAGGAATTTGAAATTCTTAGCACACATAATAATGTTGTTTAATAGCAAGTAATTTATTATCTGTTTGACTGTTTCTCATATGTAGTAGCACCAGTTCTATTTTCCTCTTGTTTTTGTTCGGTTTTACTCCAGTTTCTTGCTCGGTGTTCAGAGGTGCAGCTCTCCCATTTTGTGCTGTATCAATGTTGAGCTGTGCCTTTAAATGTTCTGCGTGATCCGGACTGTAAATATGCATGGAGCGAATCTAAGAGCATGCTTTTCATATTTGCCGATATATCGGGTCGTACAACGTCCGGCACTCGTTGATGCTGCCTGCACAAAATTTAGCCTTCTATCGTGTTGATAGATATATATATATGTAATTAATATATTTTTAGATAATTTTCAATGTGATACTAATGTATAGATCCGATACGATTCTTTGAAATATTTTGGCGTACTCTGATAAGATATATACAATCCTCGAAACCCTATCATTGTACTCTCGCATGTACGCCAAATATTCTATATTGCCTGAAACTATAATTTTCGCTCCCACGTATCAACCCTATTCTGATATATATGTATCTGTTCTTGTATATATGTTGTCCCAGTTTTTCAGGGTATGCAATTTTTTTTTGATCCTTTGATTTTTTTTTCCTTGATAATTCAAGGGAATCATTTCCTCAAAAGTGCAAAAAAAAAAATAAAAAAAAAATGGAGAGAGAACAAATCAAAGGAATCAGTTTGATATCTGGATATGAAAACCAGAAAATAGGCAGAAAAGGCATTATTCGTTGTCAAATGGTCGATGCTCAACATATAAGAGATATAGAATGATATAGACTGATCGATCGTATGGTGTCTATTGGAGTCTGATATGCATTTGTTGTACCTGTTTTGTATACCCATTTCACTTCTGAAATGATCCAAAACTATACTCAACTGCTAGTGAAAGAAGATGGATTTTCTGTCCGAATAAAAGTAATTACAACTATTTGCAAATCTTAGTTATAGATGTAATTACCTTTCCCAAAATTAAAAGAAACTCTTTCTAGTGCCTTCATTGTTGAGGCCGCAGTTCATTTCAATGTTTTAAATAATAGTATCGCAACCATTATTTTATGGTCATTATAATGGTTTTTGTGGCCCCCCATTTCCTTACATATAATTACAATAAGAAAAATAAATAGCCGTTAAATAATCCTATAAAAATAATCTTTTTTCATGTCAAAGGTGATTTTAAAGTTCACACGATAAAGTTATTTTATCAAATGAAAATGATGAATAGAAAGATAATTCCAGTATTTTTGTTGTTATCCATTATTTTTCATTATAACACTATTCTAAAAACTATCATAACCGTCACAATCTTAATATATAAATGCAAATGTTACTTTTCGGAGGCTACAATTGTATTAATAAATAATAATTTTGATAAGGGTCCATTATAAAGGCATAGCATACTATTCGAAACTTTTGGTTCATTTAACTTTATTTCTTAGTATTTAAAAAAACTATGAATAATATTTTTATGTTCAGCTCTATTTTTAGAATTTTTAGAAAGATTTTCAAATTTGATATGGACCTAGTTACTATTGGGTGCATCAGGGAGGGTCCCGGAGCAAAATGTATTTCATCGCGAAATGAAATTGAATGCCAAAATCTCAAAAATCCTAATTTGCATGTACAATATTCGATTGAAGTATTTTTTTTTCTGAAATTAGCAACTTTTCGAGTTATACAATAAGATACGATCCTATAATAGTAAAGTTAAAATATATTTTTTAAAAGAAATTGCTTCAGCAAATTTTTTAATCCGAAAAAAATTAAGCAATGGAGCTATAGATGAAGTCTATTTAGAATTAAGATTTATCTCCTATAAATTTTTGACTTTTCATGATTATCGGAATTCAAGTTGAATGGGTTGAAAAGCAAAAAAAAAAAAAAAAAAAACTTTCCTCCTGATTAGATAAGTAGCAACTAATTTTAGCTTATTACAATCCATTTAGAGGGGGTTAGGGTTTCAAACTGTACTGGTAAAATATTTGCTATTTTCCTCAGAAAATACAAATAATATTGATTGTCGACAGCTCCCTTCGGAACCTTACCACTTGGGAAGAGACAACGGTACGTGGCGTCCCTCCATCGCGGTACATAATATACATAATATTGTTTTATATTTCTTTTTAAAGAACGAAATCGCCAAAAATTTTTTCCCTTCCAGTTTTTGGATCAAAGCGTTGGAGTAGGGCAGGGCACCCGGATGGTAGGTTCAGCCACTGAACTACAGTAATTCCAGGTACTGGAGAGAGGAATACGTTATACCCCATTGACGTCATGACGTGCGGTATGATAGATCACACTGGCTTTCTGCGATCTTCGTACTTGCACCAAATGATTCCTCTTGCAGAACCATGGCAATATGGAGGACAAATTCGTAGATCCTGGTGGAGGAGGGGGTGGGAGGAGACAGCTGATGATATGAATGATGTAGGCTGTGACTGATGGGACCTTTGTGCTCCCTCTATCATGCTTTCGCTCGGTCTTAAATGGAAGTCCCGTGATTTCGTGAGAGATAACTCGTATCTCCGGGACAAGACCTGCTCTCGAGCTGGAGACCTCAACCTAAACTCAACTGTCTCTAGTATGGGAATACCTGTGATGGTAATAGTCATATTAAACCGATGGAGATGTGAGGGGATCGGTTCGCTGTGTTTTCCTGCATGCAGTGCTTCTACAGTGCTACGTACTCGTTCCCGGGTTTCCATCATGGCTTGGTATCATGAAAAGCCGGCGTCTTGGTGTGTAAAAACTAAAAAATGCAGGTCCCGACGATGCAAGCCCTGAGGAGCCCAGGAGACCGTTCCAGTCAAACTTCGACGAGTTCCCGTAACTTGGTCTGTTTCCTAAGACAAACGCTGCCCATTAGTTTAGCTGTCACTTAACTATTAATAATGTACTATATTATTTGTTTTTTTTGAAAAAACATTTAGTTAAGTACTAAAAGATATAAGATAGATATCTATTTTAATCAAAAAGCTGAGATTATAAAATAATACAATATCCAACCTACAAAAGCATGCTTGCATATATACATATACATTTAGTTGTCAAATTTAACATCACATCCCTCGCTTTAAAACCATGATAGCTAGTTTTCCCATTCCAAAAACTTGTGATAATTGGAAATATGTTAATAATGTATATCAAGCTTCGCAATATTTATGCACATATACATGGAGATTTGGCTATGCTTGAGTAAATCTGTGCCCAGGTCTGGCAAGATTTATTATACCGACGATCCAAACTATTAAATATAATTTACTATCCAAACTCTTTCATCGACGTAAAACTTTCACCGTCTGATCCAAATTTGATCGATTTTTAGTGGAGATCGACTCTGAGTATAGTTATGTCTATCTTCCTATACGTATGAAATATTTTTATATTGCTACATAATATGAACTATAAAATTTTAACTCTATACAAGAGTGTTACTTCGAAACAATTTTACTTTTCAATATTGAAACAATGTGCAAGTTTGACACCAACTCCAACCTTTTTTTTTCTCCAAAATTAAAGTTGCTTTGCCTGAACTTTTTTTTTTTTAACCATGTTTCTCCTGTCCAAGCTCATGCTCCTCAATTCAAACCATCTCTAATGAACCCTCTCTTGTATTTGATTCATGCTCGCATGACATTACATATCCAAAATGCTAGTAACTATTTATTTTATTTTTTTAAAAAAAAATAAAATAAAAAAATTGATTATACAATATACTAGAATCAAAATTTATTTGAGAATTCGTGTAGGTGTGTGATTAGCCTTGAATTAACTTTTTTTTTTGGCATGAAATTCTTAATTATTATAATTCGAATTTAATTATACTCTGAAATTAATTACAATTTTGTTCAACCATCATTTGAATTGCTATGGAGCAATATTTGTGTTTATACTCCCCATTGGATGAATTCCAAAGGCACTTGTTGGATTTTAAGTCTACCTATTTACTTGAAAGGGTTGTGTAGAGGAAGCACGACTGATACTGACGCAGGGAACTGTAATGACCATCCCCAACCGTACTAGAAGCACGGCTCAACCATTCCTTTGCTTATAACAGGGCTTGCACCATTTTCTTTGGCATGGCATCCTATCAGAATCAGACAGCAGAGAAAACTATCCTCTGTTCAGGAGATCTCAATTTCTTGTAGCACAATAGCATCGTGCGGAGTGATCTTGATGGATATGAATCTGGTTCTCAATAACACTTGGGAGTTGATGATGCCTCAACCTCATAGGAAACAGAGTACTGCTGCACTGCACGTCGTCTGGGACGTTTGAGAAGTTTGTGAGAATACACACTCACATTAATCAGACTGCTATAATCCACAGAGTGGAGCACCAAACATAAGTATACATTTTTTATAAACGTCTCATGGCAATGAACCGCTCTCCAAAAAAAAAAAAACGTATCAAACTTATATAAGTTTACCATATCATCTTCAATTTCATTCATCTCAAAATGTTGTGATTTCGTTATCTGAATTATTTTCAGTCTCATACAAATTTTTGGGCCCTTCCCTATCAATGAAACAGAGTAACAGACACACCCTTAGCTTCTCCATTCATATCAGATAAATTCTGCTATAATCTCAACCGGGGATGATAATTAGAAAGATTTTTATTCGAAAATGCTGTTCCTCCCTTGTTGCATTAGTTAGAAGACTCTAAGCTTAATAGCTCAGAAAGGTTAAAGGTAAATAACTTGCTACTTACCAATTTTATCAAGAGACTAAATTTTTTATATATAAATGCGAATAACTATTTGAGCACTGTTTTGAAGAGCACATATAGAAGCCAAGGAATAAGTGTACGGGCAAAAACTATATAGTATGTCATCTGACTATAGAGTATATATATATATATATATATGTCTTTTTTTTTTTTGAAAGCTTATTTAGCAGATATTCACTTAGGACTCGAACACATATATATGTCCACGATTTTTATTTTTATTTTCAATTTGAGTTCCCTGTCTATTTTTTCTTCTTTTTTGATGAAAATTTGAGTCCCCTGTCATGTCGTGCTTCTGATTGTTCTTCCTTGGATTTTCATTTCAATAGATATTGCAGTATTTAATAAGCTACGGCACGGTTTCTCGAAATTTTATGGGCGAGTCTAATATCAAATCCACGCATTTTATCATCTCCAATACGCACCGAGGCAAAGGAGCGAAGCAAAGTCCTGTTGATTGGACCCTCTGACAGCACAGGAGGTATTGATTCGCCACACGAAAACTTTGATGTGGAAGCCTCATACGCCATTTTGCTCTCTAGATTACGTGTTTTTTAAAAAAAATATATATATTTAGAATATAAATTATAAATCGATTATCAAGTCATATTGTCACTAGAAATCCATCAGTCCCGTGGGACTCAAGCGAGCAGGCCGGGTCCGCAGGTCGAAGGGCACGCGATTTCATTTGTAAGAAAAAGAGAACGCTTTTAATTCGTTTTTATTTTTGAAAATATTATAATAACACCCCTTAACTTTGAATATTTTCTAGAAACACTCTTTTATTTTTTTTAAAAAAAATAAAATTAATCTTTTAAGTTTTCAAATCATTCCAAAATAAAAAAAATATCCTCATCCTCTTTAGTGATTTATATTGCTCTGAACTTAAGAATGATATCGTGCATAGTATTTTTCTGCTCTTTTCTTTTATTTTATTTTATTAATTTTAAATAAATTATAAATACAAATCACTATCTATTTTATTAAAATAATAAATAAAAATTATTACTTCGAATGTTTTTAGAAATGATAGGAAGATACAAACAATATTGCAGGCCATCCAATAAAATAATTGACATTTTCTACTATTATATTTTTATGACTTACTCAAGAATAGATATATTAGAATTCTTTTTTTTTCTTTGGTAATTTTAGGAGCCGAGATTTAATGAGGAGAGCAGTTACTATTGTGGAAAAAAAAATATACCAAAGTAAAACTGTTCAAAATAATTGATATTTGCTCTTACCATCTGTTGCATGCTAGCAAAACCTACATCAAATATTGTGACAAACCAAGGGAGCAATAGCAAAATATCATAATTGCCCAAGTCAGCCCAAGTTGATGGCTTAACATGAATACATGTTGGCAGTTGTGCAAAACAAGCTTAAAAAAGGTGGGTAACAACAAATTTAAAAATTTATCAAAAAAGATGTACATGCGAGATTTTGGCCTTTTATTTTGTCTATTGTCGAATAAGCTTCCCAAAGTTGAATTGCAATAAAAAAATCGGATGACAAAATTATAGCTAGAAAAATGAAGTTGTATCAGTGCAGGGTGAGATTATGAACCAATGGCTAGAATCTACCATCCTTAGGGCATAGATGGGGACAAATCTACTATCTATATAATTTAAACAATAGAAATCTTGTCATTAGTTGATTTTCTTGATGGTGTTAGAAGGACAATTGTAATGAATAGATGGCAATTTGGTTACTGTCGGTTGATTTTTCATGTCTAGAGTCTCTAGACCACCCTGAGGTAGAGATTTTATTTGTAGAGATATTTTTTTTACAAGTTTTTCAAGTCCTATACTGAGTTCTAAGATATTCCACAAATTTTGATCGATGTAAGGGCTTAAAAATACTATAGATATCCCTTGTGCTCCCCTCTTTTTGATTATGGTGAATAATATTAAATCTTGAAGCTCTCATTTAGCATTTTCTTTAGTGGTACGACTTCTCCTTGCTATGAGGTGAAGTTATATCTAATAGCACCCATCCAATTTTATCTTCTTATCCGAATCTATTAAGATAAAATACAAATTTAAGCATTTGGTTCTATGAACTTTTAAAAGAAATAAGTGACCATATAAACATATTATTCTTGATTTACCTCCCATATAGTGAGATATTTGATTTGGTAGCCATAAAGTTTAACTATTCAACTTATACCATATTTATAAAAATGTTTTTATGATTTTCATTTGTATTGTTTAAAATAAATATAAATGTAAATTTTTGTATCTAATTATTAGTACCTGCATTTTTATTTTTCCCATACCCCTCCATTGCCAAAAAAAAAAAACTGAAAAAGGGCTCTCTCCTTCTCATTTGGTCAGTACCTTAAACTAATTAGCCATTTCCAAGCTGCTCTTTCATAAGCCCAACATTGGAACCAGGTCTTTTGAGTCTCCTACTCCTCTTGCTCTTAGCCCAGTACTGGAGGTCGAGTGGAACTGGTTTTCCGGAAGCAAGAAAGACTCCTTTTGTTTAGTGCTCAAAGGTTTGAACGACTCAAAACTCTAGTGGGTTTCCACTGCCTCTCTTATGGAAACTAAATACAAGTTGACTCCTGTCTATTGGTTGATTCCCAATTTCCTGTCTTGGTTGTTTCTTATCTGTTGACGAAGGGGGTTTAATCCACTTTGTGGAGAAGGAAGAATAAAGAAAGGAAAAAGGACTTGGCAACCAATGTGAGACTTGAATGTTTTCTTTGATTTGGTGTATCTCCGAAAGGCCCTATATGAAGCCTGACTCTAGTCAGATTAAACGAATCGATTGGCGAAAATTCAAACTTAGACTACTTTCTAGTTCTGTTTTGTTTCTTGCTTCCTACTTCTAATTTAGTTTCAAGCTTTGTAGTTAGATTATAATCTTCTGATTATTTTTCTTTTGCTCTTACTTTCAAAATTTATTATAAAAATAAAAATTATTCCGTTACTTTTTCATCAATTCTAGAAAACCTCAAGTTCCATCGAGGTGGATAGTGGCCTTGTTCGGGTTTTGTTGGGTCCATTATGGCAATTTTGCACCATGGATTGCCTTCTACTCGAAGCCTTTTCTTCTACAACCCGTGCAGACAAAAGTCTATTGCTTCCACACACCTAGTCCCTGTTGGTCCCAACCTGCATCACCATTAGTCTAAAATTGGAGAATAGAAATACTCGTTGTAAGGACCCGTGCGGGCGTATGTTTAGTCCCACATCGGTTATTCGCTGGGTAGATCTTGGATACTTATACAGGATTAAGAAACCCAAACAATACCTTCCGGCTAGCCATTTTGGATGAGATCCTGGGTTGTTACAAATGGTATCAGAGCGGACCCGACCCATAACTTATGTGGACTAGGGGACACTGAAGCATGGATCCATTGGGGTTGACCACGGATCGGTCGTGGTGTTTGTGATTAGATTTGAATGGATTTGAACCCCTAGCCTGACGAGGACATCAGGGCTTGAACGGAGGGAGTATATGAGGACCCGTGCGGGCGTGTGTTTAGTCCCACATCAGTTATTCGCTGGGTAGATCTTGGGTACTTATAGAGGATCAAGGAACCCAAACAATACCTTCCTTCTAGCCATTTTGGGTGAGGTCCTGGATTGTTACACTCGTCCTATTGCATCCAACTTGCAATTAAAACTATGATCTTTGTCAATTATGATGAGAGATGTTGGGGTCTAGAGCTGGTAAACGAAGAAATCAAATATTTACCAAGAAAAAAAAAACCAAAGTCAAATGAAAATGCTGTCCAATAGGAATCAATAAAGTTAAATAATAGCCATACTATTTATTTTTTTTCTATTGACAAGATACAGAATGTGAGGATCCATGTGTGTATTTAGTCCCATATTGGTTATTTGCTGGATAGTTTTTGGGTACTTATATAGGATCAAGGAACCCAAATAATTCCTTCCGACTATTCATTTAAATTGGGTGAGGTTCTAAGTTGTTACAAATATTATTAGAGCAAATCCGACCCATAATCTATGTTTGGATTTGAACCCTTAGCTCGATGAAGACATCGGGGTTTAAACGGAGACAGTGGGCGTGTGTATTTAGTCCTACATCGGTTATTTACTGGATAGATTTTGGGTACTTATACAAGATCAAGAAATTCAAATAATAACTTCTGACTAACTATTTTAGGTAAGGTTCTAGAGTACTAAGTCAAGTAATTAGTCGACCTAAAATGGACCCAAACCTCAAATATTAGTTCGGCGAATATAAATATATGGTCATATATCTTGCGAATGCTTAAGGAGTTGCTTTCATAAGATTGTAGCGATGTTTCTTCACTCTTTGTTGCTAAAAAATAATTACATCTTAAAAGAAATAGCTGATCTAACTTATTATGTGGATAGCGCACTAGTTTCATTGACCCCAAGCAAATGAGAAATATTATGACTTTTTCCACACAACGTTGAAGGGACTTTGGACAAGACCACAAATGTTATATCTTGAAGGAAAACAAAAGCAACCTTTTTTTACCAAGTTATGCAAGTCAGATGAAATCCAGCATGCATGCATAATCTAATCTACTACAGAGTAGCTCCAATCAATGGTAACTAAAATATATAATTAATCATTACCACGCAACACCATCCACCTATTTTCTCAGCAATTGGTACTACCTATATCTTGCTTCGAAGACCAACCCTATCAGCTGATGCATTAAAGGAAATGTCCCCAGATAGTCAATAAATAAAACAGAAAATTTGGCGCAAGTAGAACAAGAGAACTCGGTGCGAATTTAAAATCCGGAAACATAGCATCCATATCCTACTTTCTTCAACCAATAGTTCATTGACATGCAAAAACACGATAAACTCACCATGGTTCAAAGCATTAAGAAGCACTGAAAAATAATTATACTGCACACGAACACCTCCTTATTCAAAGATACGCAAACAGGAGCTGAATCTGCCAATGGAGGACGTTGCCATTTCATGCAATGGTATGGCTACATGCCTATAAAACTGCTGTATATAAGGATACCGAGTGCTTGCAGAACTATGATGATTTCTCCCAACATGGCACTAGCTTTCCTTAGAAACCATGGAGTAGTTTTCATGCGACGGTCTCTCCAGATTGTCGTGCAGCCTGTCTTTGATATCTGCTGTGCTTACATTTACTTTGCTGCTGTCAACAGTTCTGGGGCTGCTAACTTCTACGATCATCATCTTACGTGAAGTGTTCGGCATTGTTGTCGCCTGCATTACTTCTTATTCAAACTTAAAATAAGCAGAAAGCTCTTAACAGTTGCAGGATTCCAATTAGTGTAAAAGCCCACTTTAGGATACCTTTTGCGTTTACTCTTCATTGCAGTGGTGGATGAGGGATTGGTGTGCCAGTTCCTCTTCCTTTGGTTGATGAACCAGTTATTGATCTGCTTCAGTTGCAGACCTGTTTCCTGCACCAGTCGTGCCTTGTCATCTTCCTGAACAAACAATACATGACCAGCTTGAGGACAGAGAGGAAAAACCACAGGAGAAAACACCACGCAAACAAAACCAAAAGAGGGGAAAAAAGCCACAGGAAGCTATTGAATGAATTGAATGTATCATCTTCACTCACTGTTGGGTAGGGCCACTTGGAGTGAGACTGCCACCAAGCCTTCAAAAGAGAAGTGGTGCCTCCAGGGAGTTTTCCAGCTCTTCGCTTACGTAGGATCTCTTCTCGAATGTCTACAATCTTATTTTTGTAACCCTGCAATTTGAAGATTTTTTTCAGTAACCCCATGAATGATGCTGCTGCAATAACATACTACTTCCATGGTGCTTCCCCACCTGCTGCAACTCATTCTTCAGCTCTTGCCTGACGCGCTCCATCAATGACCGCTCGCTCTCGGTAGGAACAAGAGGACCAAACCCCATGCTATCAGACCCATCCAAGCTTCCATCAAACAAGTTGGTGTCGCTGTCTGCCTGGTCATCATCATCGTCGGACATGGTTGCGCCTGTACCTCCACCAGGAGAGACACCTATTGTATTTGACAAATTTAAGAACTAAAAGCTCCTCCCAGTAGACATCCTCATCAAAGGTATAAGACCTTTGAAAAATTAATCTATAATCGATGTGTTCATGAATATGTCGAACTAATGGATAGCAGCATTTCTTTTTTTCCAAAACAATATGCAATTTTGAGTTAGTCTTATCTTGAAGCAGGACTTTAGCATTGAGCCAGCCTAGTGCAGATCATATGTCTCTGGGTCTTATTTAATAAAATCAATGGTAAATTATGGATTGTAGCAGCTCTCTGTATCGCATAATCGATACATCTTTATTTGAAGATCTTGCACTCGACAAGATGCAGGAATATGATTATTACATCTATGAATTGATTGGAGCAGAAAATAGATGACTATTTCGAGAAGAAAATTTTAATGCTGGACTCAACAAGTCACAACTAACAGATCATTATAGAAAATGAGAAACAAGATTAAAAATAAAACCTTGACATCTACCATCTCTTCCAAAACTACAGCAGAGTGTAGATGTTTTAAGTTAAAACCCTTTTTTTTCGTTGAGAACAGTGCGAATTTAAAACCTTAATCCAAGGTAAGGAAGCTTAGATGCCTTCCAAGGGCCTTGCATGATCAACTTAGACTATCATAGGAGTGATTGCCTAATAAAATCCACCCTTTTATAAGGTCTGAACGGCATGTGACCAACACAGCAGCGCATAAGCATTAAATAAGTGGTATGGAATTATGAGTACGAGATGATCTGAAATTTAAGGACAAGAGAGACAACTTTCCAATAAGAATCTATTGTGGGTCATCCACCTGAACTTAAGAATCGTATATTGAGTCCTCACAATGCATGAAACATGTACAGCAATATTTACTTCTAGCATCGAGTAAAGATGCAGTGGAACTTGATGTTCCACAAGTTCCTGATTTGCCCTCCAGCTGCTATAAATTTTTGGGTTGGCACTGGTCAAGGAAGCCAATTCCTTGTAGCAAGGTTAAAAGGCAGTTGCTAGGGCTATTAACAGGCCGAGTTGCTCGGGCTCGGCTTAGTAAAAGCTCAGCTCGTTAGTCAAACGAGCCCGAGCCCAAAATGAGGCTCGTTTAAATCCGAGCCCGAGCCCGAGCTCAAGCCGAGCTCGAGCCCAGCAGCTTACGAGCTCAAACGGAGCTCGTGACTTAACACAACCAAATGAGTTCGGGATCCTACGGTCAAGATCACTTGGAAACCCAAAACCCAGCATCCAACGATTCCAAATTCCCAACCCAAGTGCTACTGTGCTAAGGCCCTCCTCTAGTCCTCTTCTACCCGGCTGGCGGCTACCCCTCCTCTGAGTTAGGGCAGTTAACGGGCTGAGCTGCACGGGCTCGGCTCGGTAAAAGCTCGGCTCGAGCTCGGCTCGTTAGTTAAACGAGCTCGAGTTCGAGCCCAAAATGAGGCCCGTTTAAACTCGAGCCCAAGCTCCAGATCAAGCAGCTCACGAGTCCAAACGGAGCTCGTGACTTAATACGACCAAATGAGTTCGGGATCCTACGGTCGAGATCACTTGGAAACCCGAAACCCTGCATCCAACGATTCCAAATTTCCAACCCAAGTGCTACTGTGCTAAGGCCCTCCTCTAGTCCTCTCCTACCCGGTTGGCGGCTACCCTTCCTTTGAGTCCTCTCCAACCATCCTCCTCCCCCGACTGGCTGCAGCGCTGCCCCAGTCCCCACCTCCTTCTCCGTCTGCCCTAGCTTTCTCTCTCCCCTCTCTTTTCGGTGGACCGGTGCTGCCATTGTCTCTTCCAAAACTATCTCCAATGCTGAGCTGCCTTTTTCCCGTGGAACTCGTTGCTTGACGCTCATCCCCTGCCCTAGCTGAGGTAATATCTTCTTCTTCTATTTCTCAAAAGTGAAGTAAGTTTTCCATCTCCTCTGCGATCTTTGTAGCTTTGTTGGCTGTTGGAAAGAAGAAGGAAAATCAGAGAACAGAGACCAGAACTGTGGGTATGTTTATGTTTCTGGGGTTGTAGGAGATTTATGCCTTTTCACTTTTTTTAACATGTTTTTTATCGTTTCTTTTCGGTTTCTAGAGCAGATTTGGAGGTTTTGATGTGTATATTTTGTTAGTCTATCAAGGATTTTATCTGCTTATCTGCTTTTGGTGCGGCGAAGTAGAGACAGGGTTTGTGGTCTTATGCTGCTGCTGCAAATCTCGACATCTGATTTGCAGCAGCAGCATTGTCCACTTGATACACTGCGTTCTAATGGATTTGCTGGTGCAGACAGGATACTCTTTAGTTAGGCTTTTCTCCGAAAGTGTACCTTTATATTTGGCATAGGCTGCAAGGCGCTGAGCCAAAAAGAATTTATGTTGGCATAATCAAATCTCTTAATCTGAGACTTCTGTAGCCCAATCTTGCTCGTCCATTTTCTACTTATTTATTGCTCTACCACTTTATGATTTCTTTTATATATATTCAAATTATTTATGTGCTGTTTCAAGAAAACAAGAAACAGACCACCGAGCTCGTATCGAGCCCGAGCTCGGGCTCGGACTTGAGCTTGTAATTGAAACGAGCTTTACGAGCTCAAGCCTGAGCCTTTGTTTTGTCAAACAAGCCCGAGCTCGAGCCTAATACAAAGATCGGTACCGAGTCCAAGCTTCTGTGAAACGAGCCGAGCCCGAGCCTGGGCCCGAGCCTCCCAGGCTCGGGCTCGGCTCGGCTCGTTAACAGGTCTAGTAGTTGCCAATATGTTGTATAAAAAGAGCAAATTAATGACAAATCAGGATGGAGAATATTGTCAGCTTCAACTTAAGAAAAAGGAGCTCATACGGAACAGCCAGAGCAGGCTCGGGCTCGGCTCGGCTCGTTAACAGGCCTAGTAGTTGCCAATATGTTGCATAAAAAGAGCAAATTAATGATAAATCAGGATGGAGAATATTGTCAGCTTCAACTTAAGAAAAAGGAGCTTATATGGAACAGCCAGAGCAGGCTCGGGCTCGGCTCGGCTCGTTAACAGGCCTAGTAGTTGCCAATATGTTGTATAAAAAGAGCAAATTAATGACAAATCAGGATGGAGAATATTGTCAGCTTCAACTTAAGAACAAGGAGCTCATACGGAACAGCCAGAGCAGGCTCGGGCTCGGCTCGGTTCGTTAACAGGCCTAGTAGTTGCCAATATGTTGTATAAAAAGGGCAAATTAATGACAAATCAGGATGGAGAATATTGTTAACTTCAACTTAAGAAAAAGGAGCTCATACGGAACAACCAGCTCTGGACAGAAAATTTTCACTAACTGGCCATAAGCCAAGTGTGACAAAGTATGCCACATAAGGCACCACCCACTTTTTGTTTTTTATCCCCTTCTCGGTATGGTACTCTTGAGGAACAAGATGTTTCAGCAGCTTGGTGTATCTAGGCTTCTAGCAGGCTTAAAGACATGTAATTGATTTATAATTTCAGGCCAAAAATACATTATTCTAGTCTTTAGGCTTGACCTGAAATGGAACCAATCATCAATATCTCTGAAGACGAAGGCCCTGTTTGGGGGAGCTTTTGGAGGGCCAGAAAGCACTTTCTGGCCCTCCAAAAGTACTTTTAGATAAAAAACTATGTTTGGTAAATTTTTCAAAAAGCTGTTTCAGCTTTTGCGGGAAGCTGAAAACAGCTTTTGGAAGGAAGCTCCAATTTGAAGCTTTTGGAAGGAAGTTGTTTCAGCTTTTTCGGAAAGCTGTATTTTTGACAAAAATGCCCATATTAAAATATAATAATTACATAGCTTGTCCCTTTATAAACCTAAAAATCTGCTGGAGCCAAGAATCCTAGCCGTCAGACTCTCTTCCGTACAAAAAGGTATTTTTCTTTTCAATTTTTGTATGCATCTCTTGAACCACATTTTAGAAGAAAAAAATTTTAATCCTTCTCCGTACCTTCCAAAATCAATCTATTATTTTTTTAATATTTTATACCTTTATTTTTGTATTATACTATAAATATAATATCATATTATATTATATCATAATACATTAATATGTTATATTAAATAATTTAATATTATGTTATATTATGGAAAATTAATTTATACTAATAATTATAATATTTTATACCTTTATTTTTGTATTATACTATAAATATAATATCATATTATATTATATCATAATACATTAATATGTTATGTTAAATAATTTAATATTATGTTATATTATGAAAAATTAATTTATACTAATAATTATAATATTTTTTACCTTTATTATTGTATTATACTATAAATATTATATTATATTACATTACATTATAATACATTAATATGCTATTTTAAATAATTTAATATTATGTTATATTATGAGAAATTAATTTATACTAATAATTATAATATTTTATACTTTTATTATTGTATTATACTATAAATATACTATATATTATAGTATATCATAATACATTAATATGTTATGTTAAATAATTTAATATTATGTTATATTACCAAATATTAATTTACTTTAATAATTATATTACTATTATGCTATATTAACATAATATTATTTTATATTACAATAATATTATACTATATCGTATATTTATGTATTAATTTATGTTATGTTTTATTATGTTCTGTTGTATAATACTACGTAATGTCTTTTATGGTAATTTTATCATACAAAAGTACTTTCTCAGTTTGTTTACCAAACACAAAACAAAGTATCACAGCACTTTATGAATGTAGTTACCAAACAGCAAACAGCTTTTTATAACAGCTCTACTTCAGACAGCTCTACTTTCAACAGCTCTACTTCCAACAGCTCTACTGCCAACAGCTCTCCTAAATAGGGCCTAAATTAGATATTGTTCTGCATATGAAGAAAAGCAATTATACTGGTCTCGAATTTGGCAAGACGTGCAATACCGCAACTTTCATGCAAATGAAAGCTGCTTTCCTGGTGTGATCTTGAAAGCAGTGGAGAATACCAGACGCTTAATAGAAAGGCTTTTGATGAAGCAAGTGAAACTGGTAAAGTACATATGAGAAGTTCTCAAATGTTTCTGGAATGAAGATTAAAGATACAGGGAAGGCCATTCATATTAAAACTAGGTTCCTAGAACAATTCTCTAAGCTACTTCTAGATGGTGGATGTGTCACCAAATTGATCTAGTTAGACTGCAGTTAGTTCACCGCAGTAAAGAGGTCTATTGCCCTGATATATGGATGTTTTCTTTTTACTCTAAATGGTAAATGATAAGATCTCATCATTTTGATAGTGTTGTCTGATAAACATGCGATTTATAGCTATAATTTTGAGTTGCTTAACGTATGTTCAGGCTCAACAATGCTGCGAGCTGACTTCAGAAGGAGGGCAAGTAGGTCTCCTTCAGCAGATTTTAATCCCCCTATAATATGAAGTGCCAGTAAAACGTTTCCCTGCCTTGACATATTCTTGTTAAACTCGAGACCGAACGAAGGGAGCATGTGGATGTGGTTGGATTTGTCGACTGTCACTAATAGTGTAGAGTAAGCCAAAAATTCCCTGGGTATCCATTAAACTCAATTCCACATGGTATTTAGATTCTATGCGGATCGACTTAAATCAGAAAAGGAAACAGAATGAGGAAGTCACCTGTCAGGCTCTGTAGAGATTGCTCGAGCTCCCAGCAGGCCATCACTGCCTCCATCGCATGAACACGAACATGCTGTTGTAGTTGCTCTTTGAAGGAACAGAGTAACAAGACATAGTGCGTCTAAGCATAACAAGAAACTAGGAATCAGACACTAGGATATGAAGAATCAAAAACTAAAACAAGGTAGAAAATCGCTATTTTGTTCAAGTGCTCTGCTCAAGATAAGAATTGCAATGTGCGGCAGAGACATGAGCTTATGAAATAAAAGATCTACATGGTATGATCAATTACAAGCTAATAGCATATCGAAGCAGGGATTTACATGTCATTGTTACTATCCATCGATCTTTCTAGCTGTTTTTATACTAGGAATTATTTCTTTTAAGGTTAACAAAGACTGTGCCTTTAAATTTTCTTTTGGTTGACCTGAACTCATATTACTAAGCATGGATATGATACGACTTTAAATTTTCTTTTGTTTTTATACGAAGAATTACCTCTTCCAAGGTTGACTTCTTGCCCACATCATTGTAGCTAGTAAAATGTTGGAAATGTTCATTGAATTTTAAATGGAGAACCACCAAGGCCAGAGATGGGAGGGAAAAGTAAAAACAGAAATCCCTAAACAGTATCGGTTACCAAAACTGTCTGGTAGTGAATGACCAAATTTTTTTCTGCTTGCTTACATTAATGGTCAAAATCCTATGACTCTCTGTTATGGGTTCCTACAAATGGTGAATTCACTTGATCGCACAGAAATCTGGCAACAGATAAAAAAGTCCTCACCATTTTATGGAATCCTAGAGAATATCCCTGTATTATGGTGCACCAAAGAAATACAAGCAGGAAATTCCCTTACAATCAAGTACCTATGGAAATTCAAATATGAACATTCGTGCATAAGACACTTGGCTATTGACAAATCTCACGTGTCAAGTTTAAAATAAGTTCAAATAGCAAAATTATTTGTTTTTTTGGTTAGCAAGCAACAATTAACACTCATTTAATCATACATGCACATTTTCTCAATAACTAAATCAAGTTGTTCTTGAAGCAGTCCTCGTGTGCGTTGCAGAACTAAATCCATTTTAGAGATCCTTCAGAATTGCACCTAACTTGAATAAAAAAATGGCTTTAGATCATATAGAGGCATCACTATATAAAGATGTGGAAGTGAAAGAAATCGTTTTATCTACTAATAGTGGCCAAATTGGCATATTACCAAACCACGCTTTTAGGCCAAATCTGTACAAAGAACCACTGCTTCTTAAGAAATTTATTTGAGCTTCTATCTCACTCAACGAGATCATAACAGCCAAAGAAAAGGGTCAAAGAAAGAAGAGCCTATCAATTGTAGGAGGTGTGGGAGTAGTATTACTTACCAATCTCATTTTTTCTGCCTTTTCATTAGGTTTGGTTCTTGTTTGTATATTCCTATGCTACATTCTATCAAATTCCAATTTTGTAGCTGTCGTAGAGAATAGCCTATTCCTCTGTATCTCATATGGTTTTACAATTATAGGAATTAGTTTTATAACCGACATGGGACTCAATGGAGCCATTTTATAAATACTCTCAAACTCGCAGAAATATGGCCATCCTTACCCTATCACGTCAATCCCACAAGCTTTTTATCCATTCTCGTTCGATCATGGCAGGGGAGCAAGTCAAAATAGAAAAACTCACATTAGGTTTAGGAATAATCAAGCTCAAACTGATGACTTCTACCACGTCAAGTTGACACTCTACTGCTGAGTTATATCCTTTCTCGGCCCCATTGAAAAACAAATGATACTTCTTTATCTTTTGAGTTGTTCTATCGGATTGGTCGCTCAAGAGCTCTATTCTTCACCCGGACACGATGAAAAAAGTTGATCACTTCTTATGGATTACTCAAGAATGATTCTGATCTAGTTCATAGCCTATTAGAAATAGAAAGCACTCTGATAGAATCATTATGAATAGAAAGAGATCTTCATCACACGAGGCCAAGTTTAACAAAATATTTGAAGATTCTTCCCACAATATATTTATGTATACTTGAATGTACATATGCATGCATGCATGCATGTATTTATGAATAGATTGCTCCAGCTACAAACATGACATTCAAGTTGTCTAGTTATGGGTCAATGATCTATTTTTACTGATTCAAGGTTCTATTTGCGCCATGTTGAAGCATTGTCAAAAGAATAAATGCTCGGAATTATTCTTTAGCCCCAGATGAGGCCATTATGAGAAGATTTTCTTATAAAAGAGAGAAAGCATCTAAGCCAACCTCTTTAGGGAATATTAAAATTCCCAAACTTTGAATACGGGTTCTAGGAAGTTGCTTCTTCAATGTTTATCTTAGATGAATGACTCTCCCCAACAAAATTTTTGGATAAATCAAAGATGCACTTTAAATTCTTAAAATTGTTGGTGATGGCTCCTCTACCATATATTTCCAGATCTGGAGATAATTGTAGAAGAATGTAAACTCTATTCATGTTTGATTCTATAAAGTAAACAATTGTGACCTTTTTGCTTTATTTAGGCTCCTTTTGTTCTCCAATGATCAGGATATAGAACTACTTATTCAATTTCTAAAAGTCCTCTTTTCTTTCTATTCCTCAATTTGCAAGGAGATCTCTTAATTCTCAATTCTTGCAAGCTCATTGTAATGTTCAACTTTGGTCTGTCTATGATTGTATTGATCTTGTTGAACAATCTTACTTAAATTTAGTGCGTATGATAATGACATACAATGTATTCTGATGTCATTTCAGCTTCGCATATGCTTTAAGTGTGTCTTATCGAGTAAAGTAGTACTCAGATCAAATAAGTGTTATTAATAATGACCTCTATCAAAACCATAGATAGAGGAAATTTAACCCATTGAATAACATATTTAGCCCATATGTCAAAGTCAAATTTGGATAACAAGATTAAAGCTCTTTTTTTAATTTAAAGACATTGTTTGAACTTAGATGAAAGTGCCACTGTCTAGGGACACGGAGCTTATAAGGTGCCGGGGATCCCTTTCTCTAGGTAGCTGAAAGTGAACTTAGTGAAGTCTTGCCATGAACTTTAGAAATTCCAGGAAACCTACAACAGCAATCATCAACCGCAAGAAAGTTGCTTAGATGTCGATCCATGATCTTGCTTGTAACACCAGATGAACTGTGCAAGCCATCAACTAGTCATTCATAATAATTTGATATGCATTACAGTCACCTAAACTTCTACCAGAAAAATGACATTCATCCAGAATCTCAATAAATCTTAACTGTTTATTTAAGACTTTAAATAACTTCCCTGGCATAAGGTGTCCTTGATTGCATGTAGTTGTGTACCCTGAAAGCCTAGTTACTACAACCCTATTCCAGTACTTGTTTTGGACTGCAGAATTATACTGAGCTAGTGCTAAAAGGAAACAAAAATACTTTGGGAACAACCCTAGTACTAAGAAATAGCTTCAGGGCCACTTATTATAAAGGGTTGGCACTTTTTCACCAGGACCCACCCATCACTTGCGCCACCCTGGTGAATGCACCAATCCATTCGGGATACATGGCGCACCAGTTATGAACGACCCTTTCTTGGTACCAGATTTTTGGCCTGGAAGCATTACTCTAAAGGAAAAGCTCAAAAGCTGCAACCTATTAACCTAAGGCCAAAATGATTTTAGGTGAAGTTGCAGTGAGGGCAGTCATGGGCATTTAGTAGAGCTGCACACCTATGTAATTGAAATCCTTGAAATTTCAGCTTCAAGCAACTCTTAACTGATACTCCTCTTCATTACTAGTCACCCAACATGACCAATTAGAAAAGGATTGTTTCCTCACTTTTTTTTTGTCACTTCTTTGGAGGAACTTTTAAACAAGCCACATACATTTATCACTGACGGACGGTGAAACCAAAACAACCTTACTCGAACTCTTTTTTTTTTTTTTTTTGGAGCATGAAGAAAAATACCAACTTCTAGCCCAATCACATTAAACATGAGGTTAAATCCCCTCGAACTACATCTGCTGAAACTGGCTAGTGGTGTCGCCCTAGCAGCTAATAATCACTACTCAGTTTGGAGTTTGCTGGAAAAGCTACTGATACGTTCTTGTACATCATTACTTATAGCAAGAAAACGAAACAAGGAAAAAGTTTTGAGCTAGTTTTTTTGCTGGAGTTGGATTCATCCCCCATGTAACATTTAGCTTCACGTACCCCTCCAGAAGAATCGTAGAAGTTTGGGATCCTTGGACCTAAGTCGTGATCCCAGGAAACAAAACGGACTAACTTGAAGTAACTTCTTACTTCCAGGTCCTCTATTCCTAACGTTCATCATACTTGTCAGATTGCTCCCAAACTTATAGCTGCGCTGAAACTGGTCGTGCCACTCCAAACTAATTTCCACTCTGACTTCTCTTCCGTACTCAAGTACCCAATCCCCAAATCCAGAACGAAAACTACTACGTAAAGACTCATAAGCTTGGTTTTTTTCTTCTCTAAAATAATATGCAATTAATATATTTTATCATCGCATACAAAACTAATTAGCAAGAAATTAAAGGAATAGACGGAAGGAATAATTTCGAATATTAAATTACAGTAGAAGGAAGAGAGGTGAAGGGAAGATAATTCGAGAGGGGAGGGGGAGAGAGGATTTGTAACAAACCATGAACTGGCTCAGCTCCTTGTCGTCGGGGTTGGCGGCAGCGCCGAGCACGGAGTACTTGGCGACGACGTGCTGGGACTGGGCGAGCTGCGCGTCGATCCGGGGCAGCTGGTCCACCGGCGTCGCGATCCTCAGGCACGCCACGTGCGCCGCTAGCAGCTGCTCGTACAGCGGATGCGCCAGTATCTCCGCCTTGTACCTCGCGTTCTGCCACGTCCCCTCCCCCAGCGCCGCCACCTCCGCCTCCGCCGCTCCGCCGCCGTGGCCGCTCGACCTTCCTCCCCCTCCTCCTCCTCTACCACCGTGCGACATCGCCGCCGCGATCATGGACTCGCCGGACACAGTGTTTTCCTCGTCGGTGCCGCGCATCTGCGGCCGCTGGAGCCACTGAGCGACGGCCGCCGGGGAGGCGGACGAGTCGGAGGCGGTCTGAAGGTGAAGGAAGCTCCCGTCTGCGCCGTAGTGCTGTCCCTGCTGCCGGAGGACGGCGTTGCTGAGCCACGAAGGTCCTCCCCCTCCTCCGCCGGCCACCTTCCCGACGGCCTCGTCGGAGCCCGGCGCCATGGTTCTGAGCACCGCCGGACTCTCCCCCAGCTGCTGCTCCGCGTACGGTGGCAGCACCATCTCGTGCGACAGGTGGTTGTGGAACGGCATAATAATATCCCCTCCTCACCTAAACCCAAACCTCATCCCCAGGTGTCCCGACCCATCCAATAGCGAGGGCTAGAAAGAAACCAGGAAAGAGAGAGCGAGAGGGACGTCGTAGCTTTGAAAGCAAAGCACGAGGGGCCAAAGATCTAATTCCGCTCGAGCTTTAATACAGGGAGAAAAATATCATTAGCATAATTGAGGAAGGAGACTCGCGGGATGGGGAAACCGGCAGCGGGGGTAAAAACCCAAAACCCGCCCGCCGTCGGAGTCTTTGTGAGGTTACACACTTGCGAGAGAGAGGTGAGTTAAAGCTGCGCCGTTTACCGGCCGGTGAGGGAAGGAGGAAGAGAGAGGACAATAATTTCGCGCTTTTATAATGCTAATGAAATTATCGGAGGGCGAGGAGGACAGCGACGGGAAGGACACGCGGCTGCCGGAGGCGGCGAGGACCACTCGGGGAAGGGGGGGGGGGGGGGGGGGGGGACCGCAGCATGGAGCGCGCCTGCAGGAATGAACGAATGACAGAACGACACGTCGAGTACAGCTTGCGCCGCCGGCTCCAACGCGGCTTGCCTGTTGCGCGCCGCGTGGACCCGTGGTCTGCCCGTCGCTAGGGTAGGGTGTGGTCCTGAGAGGCGGGGCCCACTTTAACGTAGGTAGGGGGAGAGTGGTCCCCCGGCTAGACTCCTATCCTATGCTCTCAGATCGCTTTTGACATATATATACATATATTATTTTAATGGCAAAGGAATAAACGTTCCCTCGGAGGGATGGAAGGTGAATTATCTGAAGGCGACGATCCTCTCGTACGGCCTTGCAGCCCTTCGCCCTCATGGAGGATAACATATATCGTGACATGCGCATGATGCCGGATGTTAATGTAGCCTATCTCTTACGTGCCTTCCGCTTCCCAACCGGGGATGTACGAGTGTGGCCATGAATAGAACCCGCATGCTGGTGTCTTCCATGGATGCCATGCATCGGACGTGGACTTGGAGCACCATGCATGCCAACTTGCAGACAAGAATCTTGTATAGATTTTTCATTAGTATCATCAAATAGAAAGAAATATTTTTTTAATACAATCTTCAAATAAATCTTTGAGATGAATCCATATGTTTTTAGAAACTTGGTAGCTGATGCCGCCATGAGAAGTATGGTAAAAAAAACAGCAAAGCAAGCACGGTATATACTTAGAAGTAGACACATGAAATGCACGTAATTAAGGATAAATTAAGAAAGGGAAGGAGACTCGAGCAGCTTATGGTGCATGGAAAGAGAGAATAACGTACATGTACAGAAATTGTTTCCTTTTCCGATCATACCAGGAGTGCAAAAAGTTTACCTACAAAGAATAATTCAGCACCAAAGTCCAGCTATATGAACACTCTTTCATTAAATTAGTGTGTAGAGTGTTGTAGTTGAAATTTGGCCCGAGGGCAACCACGCTCGAAGGGAGCTGAGGAGATGTCGGCCGGGGATGGAGAAAGAGAGCTGCCTCCGATGGTTCGAGGTACCTTCGCAAAGACGCCAGCTGGAAGGGAGAAAGATGGCCACCTTTCTGTGCTCCAGGGTATCTGCACAAAGCCTTAGCCGGGGATTCCGGCAAACACCCTCTGATGGCGAAATTAGACGGGCCTTTTTTGTGAAGTGGAGAGCTTTTTGAGTGCCTTACATGGCCTCTTGTAGCTCAAAATAGCTTGTAGTAGCATGTAGAAGCTTAATAATGCCTATAAAAACTTATCCAAGAGCCTTCCCTACCCCCTTTTTATAGAGTGAGGGTGATGGTTGTGATATGAAATCTAGGGCTGAGATGTGATCAACGGGCCAATAGTTGAAGATAGCATATCGGCGGGTGCGGCGGGGTGTGATCCTTGACAGGTGTGGCAACGTATGAGCCTTAACGGGCGTGGTAGGGTATAGTCCTTGATTGACGCGTTGTGACGTAGCTAAGTACGGCTGAGGGTGAGGTCGGGCAGGCTTGGAGGCCGTGACATGTGCTTGGCAAGGTCGGCTCTAGCCTCTGGTGGAGGTCGTCTCGGCCTTTGGCAGCCTGAGATCGGTTGGTGGGTTGAGGTCGGCTCTAGGTGGGGCCGAGGTCAGCCTGGTTCCTGGCGAGGCCGAGGTTTGCAGTCGAGAGAGCCTCTTCGGCCTGCTTAGCTCTAAAGTTTATTTGGCTGGAATTGGATGACTCCGTGTCTGAATAGGACGATCCATTTTGCCTCCCATCATAGAGTATTCTAGATTTGTTGTGTTAGAGCATGAAATACTCTTGTATGACTAATGACCAGATTAAATAATATATGCCAATATTTAATAATATATATATATATATATATATATATATATATATATATATATATATATATATATATATATATATATATATATATATATATATATATATATATATATATATATATATAGTTACGATGGATGCTTACTATATTGAACGATTTCCCTTTAAGAATTAGGATAGCAGCACAGTCAAAAATCAAGCAGGGTGGGACATGAACCAAGGTCACTGGTACAATTTACTATTGAGCTGTGGAACACTTTGGTCACTACTAAAACAATTCCCATGGTTCAAAAGAATAACAAAAATGGCCATACCTTTCCATGCTTAGTATTTGCCCCTGCTTTGATGGTACAAAAATCCCATCCAACAAACATTACCAGGATAAGTTGAGGTATCCATTTTCTATCAATATATTTTAACGTCCATATTTTTTTTGATAATCATGATGCTTAGCTATAATTGTCAATGAGTCAACATTACCGCATTAGCTTACACCAATGCAGATAATAAAATTTGATATTTTGTGCACGTTATGGCAGGGAGATTTTTTTTTTTTTTTTTGCGCATACCATTTCACAGGATAATTATGGATGTGATTGAATATCTACTTGTTATTTAGAATTATAATCCAATCAAATCCGAACTAAAATAGTTTGGGTCGGGCGCAATAAAAAATAATATATTTTTTCAAATATAAAGTAAAATATAAGTCATGGAGTAATTTGATCTGAACCTTTTTTTTTCGAACAAATCTATTTTTCATACCATCCTTAGATTTAAGAAAATAAAGTTCTTTTAAAAGTTATTTTCACTTAGGCAACTATTAACAATGTTGTTGATAATCATCGATACGTGGTCATCAATCAACATTATACATGATTGCTTGTCAATGATGTATATATATTCTGGCCAATATAGCCAAGAAAAAGAAAACAAGAAAATATCAATGTCGTTTAGTTGTTTTTTACAAAATATTTTTTTCCATATGCGCATCAAGAATGTATTTTGCCGATTAAGTTTGTATTTTCTTGACATGATTTTTTTAGTTTAAGTTTAGGTTTTCTTGATATAATTCAACACGAAAAGTCTAATGGATCAACTAAATGCATCTTAAATCTAGTTTGCTCCTATACTAATGGAGTATCAGCCTTGCGTTGCAGCCTTGACCAGACTCAAAATGTAAATTTAATTTGAATCATGCAAACTTACTTCCCACCTTGACCTCGTAGTCTTTATCGGTGCCGAAAAGAAAAATAAAAGTGAATGGTGCTGCCAATTTTTAAGGCTCAGCTTTTAAGAGACCTGGTTGTATAGCGTTCGTCACAATATTAGAAACGCATTAAAGATCATTATCTTTCTGCAGCCAGGAAACGGTGGATATAATTGTTTAGCAATTCGATGCACCAAAAGCCATCTAATATTATGTAAATATTTTTCATAACAACGTTCATGGCATGGTGTGAACTCCCAAAATCTGGGAACCACTCTAACTATATATATATATATATATATATATATATAAAGCTGGGAACCACGGCTAAAATGGATCGTAAATCCAAATTGTAAAAATTTATAGATTTTCGTGCATGATGGATTTCGTTCGATTTTGGCCCGTCGAGGGTCGCCGTGACAGGTGCAAAAGATTTTCCTACCAAAAAACCGGACTCCGAGCAACCTGCTTGAATATGGCCAACTAAATTAAAAGGTAAAATTTCCTACAGTGGTAGAAAAAATAGGTACCTATGCACTAGTATTCCAAAATATATGCACTATTTTTTTTTTTGTACTAATTGTTTATACTAGTTTCGTTTGAATATGATCAACTGAATCAAAAAATAAAATACTCCACAGTAATTAAAAAATAGGTATAATTGAGAAAGTCTGTTCAAAATAATAAATAGTAAATATAGAAATTTAGTCAGCAGCTCTATTCATTTTTTAAAATATCGATGCAGCCTGAAAAATATCAAACTCCGGCAGTAGCTACGAACGCCTTCTAAAAATGGATGGTCGAAAGCTTCCAACCATGGAATCCACTTAACCATCTGGCCCCTGCCCTGGCTTCGCTATTTCCCGTTTAGCCCAAAGTCTTTTTCCCGTATTCCCCATACGGTCACGTCCCTCCGGGCTCACAACCCGTCGAAACGTGTCGACTTGGAAAGTTCGCGATTATTAGGAATCTCCGGGGCCCGGCATCTCGGACTTCAGAGCTTTCGTGGGGCATTTGCCGAGCACTTATCCCGGGCCCACAGAAAAGTAAATACCAACCAATCTCCACCTGCCACGTATTCTATTCGGGGCAGGGGACGAAAAGGGTGGAGGACTTTCCTTGGGAACCAAAGCTTTTATCTCCCACGAGCTCAACCACAGGCCAAAACGCAACCGAACCGAAGAGGTCTTGCTTGGTATAATAAAGTTGTCATAATTAAAGAAACCTTATTTAAAGTTTGGTAGGATGGAAGATGAGGACTGATATGGGAAGGGTGAGGTGATCCCACTGTGGAGAATCATCATCATCTATCAACCGGAAGTCCATGAGGGCTCTACTTTTCACCTCTTTTTCAATAAGGTAATATACCCAAATCTTGTCTTTGTTGGGTGTGTGAGAGATGGTTTGGCTTTGGGGAGACTTGGTCGGCACTTAAAGCCATACTTTTTTTCCAAGGGGGTGGGTTGTTGGGAAAATTTTCTTCGGTTCTTTTTACTCTTCAACTTTTCAGGCCATTTCGGACTTTCTTGGATTAAATTAAAACGTTCGAGAGGCGCTCCGACTGCAGGGCAATTAAACGCTGAGATATTTTGTATGAAGTGCTTGAAAAATGGTATTGCCTTTTTTTTTTCTTGAGATGTTAAGAAAGATTATTTTTCTAAGATATCTAAAAATGACAAATTGTAGAACTTAATACATAAAGAAAAGATCGGTTTCCATGAAGGCTTATGCATATGATCATGTTTCAAATTGAAGCATTGATATTCTCAGACGAATTGATCAAACTTGTATGCCTCGAAGCTTGGTGATTAAGTGCAATATGATAGGATTGTGATTAAAATGCTAAGTGAATATGTAAAATTTCTTTAAATTGAGGCACCAAGGAAGAAGAGATTCGTAAAATTGGATACCGGCATTGAAATCAAATAGTAACTTTCTAGCTGACAGTTCAAGTTCTGATCAACAATTGGAACCTATATTATACCCACTATGTACCCTATAATTTTTTTAAAAAAATTATAGCCTATTTGGATATTTCTATAAAATTAGCCTAAAAATTTTATAGGATTCATCGATTGTGCGCGTTTATTTAAGCGTGGCCTTGTATCAACCAAACACTACCCAACCCAAATTTTATAGAAAAAAAAAACCTTCCATTTGTTTTTTTTGCTTCTTGTGGCCTACAAACTAGAATTTCATCTAGATTTGAATAGGCTCTTACGAAATGCAAGTTAGATGGACCAATAAAATTGATTGTTATAAAATTTTCAGTCCAAGACTATTAAAATATCCGACAGGCTTTTAGTTTGTAATGCTCCCCACCGCCATCTATTCCTTCCCGCTTATCATGCATCGGCAGAGAGCCGTTCCTGGTCGCTCACAGGATCTATGTGTACCAATCTTTGACTACAAAACCGTCCAAAGCTGTGTATGCGACTTTGGTTTACATGAAATGACACCTATCGATGGGTCTCATTCACCGGCTGTTTTCATAAGACCATTTGGATAAAAGCCAACGATGCATGACGTGTCTTGCATACTGGACTTTTGTTCGGAACATACAATTACCGTCTCTCATGCATCCGGGGCTTAATTGCTCCATTTTTGAAATGGGCTTGTAGTAGGTGAAATTGATGCTTCAATGGCTCCAACATCGAGGGGGCTAAAAGGAAGGAGAGAGAGAGAGAGCATAAAACCTGTGACGTAGTATGTGATGACACTAAATACCACAAAATTAAAAGGACAGATTCCTCTCTCTGGGCTCGACACGCGCTCCTCGCACTGTTCTCTGCCACCATCAACACAGCCTTACAGTGATGTACTCCTCGGTCGTCATCTGGGGACGGTCAGAGAAGCAAAGGAATGAGAGAACAGTGATGGTCGTTTTTCTCAAAAAAAAAAAAAGAGTGATGGTTGGTGGAAGCGAATAGCTCTTCGATCACATATGCCTCGCTATGATCGCATGTCCTGATGTCCAACGTTCTACGTACATGGTCTGAATCATGCTTTAAAAGCTTGCCTCCTCTCGGCACAGAGCCATCCTTTTTCCCTGCTGGGTTTCTCGGAAAGAATTGGACAAGACTGTTGCTGCGAGGGTGGGCCCGAGGGCTAGCTGTGTTCCCTGTTAGGGGCTTTGGACGGCACAGTTTTAGGCTCCCCTTCTTCGACGCCGTAGAGCTGTGGCTGATACGAGCTCGGGCAGTCTGAAAAAGTGAACCGAGAGAAGGGCACCTCTGAACGGGGCTGGGCCCTCTTAATAAAGCCTTCTGAGCGCCTACGACCCTGGGCTGCCATCCAGCTGCATACCTCTTGATAAGGCTGGTTTGGGCTCTACTCGTAGCAGGGATGCGCACTTGCAGGTCCCACGTGTCACTAACAGGTTGAGTGCCGCTAAAAGTGGGTGAATTAATAATAATAATAGTAATAGTGATGATAGTAATGATAATTAGTATCATGTTGATTAATGATGCATGATAGTTGTCATGACGCATCATTGCATTCACCGCTTTATTCGTCTTTGTGAGCAATTGACGAATGACCCAACCCCCATTATTGACGAATATCACCTATCCCCTCCGATCATGTCAAACAGGACATTACTAATACGGCCTAACCTGCAAATATTTATTTTATATGTCATGGTAAGTGCATGTCGTTTCATCAAACGGATGGTTGCTTATGAACAAGTTTATTATGTACGGTGAACAGATGGCGAGCTAATCGACTCCTTCCCCAATTAACCATTCTTAAAGACTCTCTATTTGCCCCAAATTAGAGTTGCAGCTGCAAAAGGAGATCTTTTTTGGTTAAGATTGTTTGGTTGTTTGACGTAGAAAAGATAAAGTTGCTAAAAACACTCCGGATGTTCATATTTTCTAATACCGTATAATATTTATAGTATTATTTTTATAATTATAATGAAAAGATAATAGTGTTATTAAAATATCATTGGATTTGGATAAATTAGAATAATTTGATATTGTTATAATCATATTAATGTATTATTATTATTACAATTACAAGAATATTGTGGAAAAGGAAAGGGGGAACGGCCAGAGCGGTGAGGGGACTCTTCAAAAGGCTAGTTTTCGATGTCTGCAGTTTAACTAAAATCAATTGCAGCTATAGCTTGCCAATTACAACTAAATAAACAGTCTCTTGGTTGTTCATGCGAAGATTTTATTGCAGTGGAGCGGTGCTACCTCTCTTTTGACAGAAATTGCTTGCCATTGACGGGGACGCTGCCCCTACATTTTGAAGTTTGTGTCAACGTTGACGTAGATTAGCTCGGCTTTAGGTCAGTTTTGGCTGATACGGACGAGCATCTACTGGAACCCTTCCAGGCCCTTGCCGAGGCTTTCGCTTCAACCTGCATGTACCAAGGAGCATCATGTTGTAGCTTACTATTTACCAAAAGCTGAAAATATATCCCACCGCTGCGTGTCGGCCGCTGGCTGAGACTCCTCATGATGAAAACCAGAGCTTTAATGGAAAGGCTAGGCTGCGGATCTAGCTTTCCATCTACGGAAAAATGTTGCAGGCGAACAAAAAACCTCATAAATGAGACAAGCTCAAAATTGAACCAGGCTGCCTGATCCACCATAAGCAAGCAAAGTTAACTAATCAAAAAACCACAACCTAACATTTTGCATGACATTATGACAATTTCCAGAAGTGCATTAAACAATGCGCAAGCTCTCTATTTTTGAGAGTTTAACTGAATCCCGTGCAAAAAAAAAAAAAAAAAAAAAACTTTAAAATTGCAAGGTAATGACTTTCTGTTATCACAATGCCATCGGCAAGAACAAACCAGGATAACATTTGATGACAACTGTGTTCATTCTATGGTGACACCGTAATATACAGAAGAAAAATATCACACCAACACCCCTCCCCCCGCCAACAAACACACAGACCAAATAAAAAAATAAAAATAAAACCCCCCAACCGCAGAACAAACAAAACAAATTGGATTAAAATAGATCTGACAGCACTTTCGGTAGCATCTACTTTAGAACTACATCAAACCAGATCTTCCCTCTCTTACCCTCTTACCAGAGAGAGAGAGAGAGAGAGATCCATCTTCCGTAGCATTAGGTACTAAAACTGATATGCCCTAGGCAGTCCCAACTACGTGCACATGGAAAGGGGAGCCACGACAAAAAATTGGTTCATCAGGTGAGTCTGTTCTTGCTCGGGCACGGAGGACATCAGTTGCATCATTTATGACAGAAGCTGCTTGCAGTGTGTATTCCCCGGGCACAAGAAAATAAAGAGAGAAGGCATGCTCCACCTCTTCTAGTGGTGGAACCTCCAAACGGATGTCATTAAGTACACCTATGGAGGAAAAACACCTAAATTGTAAAACAGATTCCACTTGCCTGGTAACCTGGGATAAACCATTAGCCGAAACTAGCAAGGAAACAAAACATTATGACAAACTGAATGAGCAAGTAAACAGATCCTCAACTATAGATGACATGGATACCACAAGGAGTTGCAGAATCAATGCAGATCCCGATAAAAATTTCTGCAAGTTGGTATACCCTACTAGGCAGGGTTACATTGGTTTAACAGCAGAAACCGTTACCACATAGGGTGGGTACATGTATTTAGCTAAAAATAGATGGGAATAAAGAAATAGACCAATGATACAAAATCCAAATGACATAATAACTCAAAATTGATCAACAAAGTTTGAAACTTACCAGCCCATAGCACAGTTGCGTTATTCCCTTCAGTACAATTCTCCCCTGCTACATCTCTGCATGCAACACAAAGGCTCATTTGAATCATTTCCTTGGTGTTGTTTCGAACAAGAACTTCCATATGAGTCATCTCATGAGCTGAGATAGAACCTTTGCATTTTACGACACTCCCATTAACACACTGACTGGGAGGATCACCTGAAATAATTGATTCTTCTGGGAAACCATTGATTCGGGCTGTTGCTCCATTCTTTGCCAGCCTAAACCCAAAGGTTAGAGGGTCGGGCAGCAATATGTCCATTACTGATGCTTGCAAAGCTGGTTGAGTAGCATCTTTAATATTCAACTCACCCGAACTATTGCGTCCAGAGTGCCATCTTACTTTAATTTTTGAGATTAAGTTGTTGATAGAAGCATTCAACTCAGCTTTGGCACTCCTTTCAGCCATATTTGAAACTTTACTGCAAAAGGCATCACTTGCTCGAGAATCCTTTGCAAAGAAAGAACCATCAAGAATAGGCAGCTTGAAGTGCTCCAGAGGTATTAGTACCCTTGCAGAGTAGTCACGATCTATTCTAGTTTTAGGATATCCAAAGTCAGCATTTTCATGGTTAAGAATTGGCATGCCATGCTCATTTTTGCGATTATCCAGCTGAACAGAGACATTAACCTCAAATACAACATCAGTTGGATTTGACAACTCAAGTTCAAGCAGACGCAGCTCCCAGCTTCCTCTATATGGATCAATCTTCACCATACTATCATCCCTACTCACAACATCAGCTGGATTCTTGTCACCATAAAGTGGTTTAGGAAGGGCTTCCGTAATGCGTGCAGGAATTTCCATCGAGAGCAATCGAGCCTTCACAAAGCGCAAGCCTTGTAAAACACAAACATTAAGTGGAACAACCAAGCGTCTTCCTGGGGGCACAGAGTTTTCAGTGTTATTGGATTGATCAGAATGTGTCCAAGGTCCTGGCAGCATATAAACTAGAGTTAGCAAATGTCAACAATAAAATGACACAAGATAGTGACGGAATTGACCAAAAGATGTATCAAACTAATCTCTGGCCAACTGAAATTCACCACAAAACTTTGTTCTAGCTGACATACAGGCTGAGAAACTTCTGATTTGAAACAAATATGAGCACACAATCTATAGGATTTTTATTAATTTTTAAATAAAATGAGTTTAGTAGGATTTAGGTTTCCCACAGTTGTTAAAGAATATCACTTAAACCAATTAAATTATGATGATTATTTCACATTATCTCCTATATATCTTCTCCACCTTCATGTTCCTCTCATTCCATAAAATTATTTAACTCCACCTCCATTAAATCTAAAGGTTGACCACCTCTTTTTTCCTCTCTAAACAATTTGCAGCAAGAAGTACCTAAAGCACAAATTGTGTTAGTTAAAGAATGACAGAGGATGCCTATGAAAAAAGTTGGAACTTAGTGTCACATACTCAGCTTCAGCAATTCAATTGGTGCTTGATGGTTCTGGTATTTAGGTAATCTGCTTGATCTCAACTTCCCATTTCTCTTGCTCTTTCTTCTCCCCACTATTTCAAAAAATTGAATAATTACAAGTGTCCAACTAGAATTGCAACTGATGCCAGAGCATGGTCGAGCAAATGACGGAGAATCAAGTCCACTACATTTTTGGTCCTGCTTTGATTCGTATCAAATATATATCCTACTCCTTTAGGAAATGTATAATAGAAGGTCGCTTTAGAGTATATATGTATGTATGTATATATGTATATACATATATAGAAGGTCGCTTTAGAGCATATATGTATGTATATATGTATATGTGTGTGTGTGTGTGTGTATATATGTATGTATGTATGTATGTATGTATGTATCTCTCTCTCTCTCTCTCTCTCTCTCTCTCTCTCTGTGCGCGCGCCATCACATTCTATTGTGTTTTTAAGAAATAATATGTGCTGCTGTCTCATCTATAATTAACACATGTTTAAGGCCTAGCAGTAAAACAACTATATGTTCACTTATAAAAAGAAATAAGTGCTCCAAATCCATTAGAAAGGCCCGGTTACTACCATTACTATTACTATAGTTATTATTATTATTATGAGGGAAACATAAATAACAAGTCAACTTAAAAAGAAAACGAAAAACAAATTGCAAGAAATGCATGTTCTGTTCTGTATTTGCTAACCTGCAAATATTAAAAATAATTATTCAGGCAGAGTAAGGCCACTACAAGAAGTGAAGATCAGATTTTAGAAGATCAAATGTAAGAAAAGAATTATGAGATACTCAAAAATCTATAGATATCTACCAGCATAGTGAACAACCAAGACAGGGCTGCTTCCTTCTTTAGATATCCTCCGTGTACTTCCACTGCTCTTGCTAGAATCAATTTCCGAATCTACCATGCTAAGCTGCCATGCTTTTAAAGTCACTGGAAGTGTGACTTCTCCACCTGGTTTCAGAGGAAGGGCTGACAGCAAAGTATCATGTGCAATGGAAATAACAGAATCTTGATTTTTTCCTGATAGTGCAATATGCGCTTGTTCAACTGGCACAGTTCCAGCATTGGTGAGACTTATCCAAATATCACGAATTTCACCTTCATACAGCACTGTAGCACCATCACCTCCCACCGCATGAGAGACTAGCAGAGGAAGAGGGGGCACCACAGAAATGCTTGGAATGGACACATTTTTTAACTTGCCAGAGCCACAGCATCTGAAAGGGTCAGAAAGAACGAGACCCTGTGCTGCTCCAAGAAGCAAGTTATCAACATCCTTGAACAGGTGTTCTGTAATGACACCAAAACAATGAACAATGCATCCAGGAATGGAAACTGGTCCAACTTTTGTTGGGATTCCAGACAACAAGATCACCTTAGCAGTGTTAGGTGGAAGACTCACACTTACAGGAAAAGCATCAAAGTTTCCAGAATGAACAGAGAGATAGATACTTTCAACCATTAGGTCAAAGCTACACGGATTTGCCAATTCCACTAAAACCTGAACTGGCTCCCCCACAATCCAAGTCATCTCCTGTTTATTGGTATTGGTTGTACCACCCTTGCTGAAAGGTGTGTATATAAAAGGTCCTGAAGGAGCCGAACCAGTCCACCATTCCTTCTTCAGTGGATTGCGCTTTATTATATCTGTTTGTGAAGGATGGAGTGAAAAGGAATGCAATCTGAAAGGAATAAAAAGAAGAAGCACAGTTTAGTTTGTTTGAATATCTTGAAGTAAACTTGCTACAATCTCCTCAAATTAAATCTTTTATGAGCTAGTTTTATATTTCCAAATCACATCACACTGATTGGAGAACTTTTCAACACATAATCTAGCACGGTATGAAATCAGCACTATTGCAGCTCAAAAGACAGAAGAATCAATTGAAATACTGAATATCCACATCAACTAAGAATGCTGACAGCTAGTGACCACCTTCACTAGTTTGATTACTATCTGCACGAACTAGAAAAATGATTAAACCTAGTAAAAAGATCAGACATTAACTATAACCATGAGAGAACATAAACTGAATGTTACTTATCAAGAACAAATGTTCCCTATCCATAATGAATTTCATGATATATGTGTTAGCATTCACTAAGCCCCTCTATATAGAAAGACAAACTTCAGGCATTAGATATCAGATTAAATTCTCCAAAGCATGTCAAACAGAAGAGAAAATAAATAGTCTTATTTATAGAGCAGTTTGAAGAAGAGCAAAAAGTACAAAATCTGATGTCAACATATTCTGGATAAAAATTAGTTAAGAGCAAACTATGCTAGACAAGTTTTTCAAAAATTTTGTTTGGATGAATTCGGAAACAAATTACCAGGAATGATTTCTATAGTAAAACTTGCACAGGATCTTTGTAGTTATACCCAGACAACGGTAAAGGAAACAGTAAGGTCAAAGATTGGTCAGACTTGCTCCAAGGATTTCTAGCAATGCATGTTCCTTAAGGTTGCATTGGTCACAGAATAGGGAATTGAGGGATAGGCATCACTATTCTCTGTTATTCCTCCAAAAAGGTACTTATCCTGTGGTTAAGGGATAACCTTGTTTGGTTGCGACAGCAGTGGTAATGGAAATGATAGGGATGAAAAAATAATGAAAAAAGTAAAAAAGTAGGAAAGAGATTAATAATTCGTTGGACAAATCACTGGATACATCAATTTGCGGGGAGGAGGTTGACTTATTCTAGAAAAAAGTGGGCTATCTCATGAAGACTGGAATAACCTCAAAAAGGTAATGTATTTGATGGACTACCCAGTTGTCCCCTATTTATTCACGTTTATCCCACAACCAAATACAGCCTAAGTGCAAAACTTTGAGGCTGATAACAAAAAGATGAAACCATTTCGGTGGACTAGCTCCCTTTCAATCGAGAAAAAAAAAGATAAAAGAAAAATGAAACCAAGATTGGTTTCGCAAAGATGAAATAAAATACTTGCATGGAATAGAACTGTTTAGAAGAGAAAAGAAAAGGAATGTATAATTTATCAATAATAAGAAGAGCCTGTAGATGCCTGATGAAAGGAAGGGCAGGATCAGCACAGCGTGTCCCTGGTGGAAGCCTCTCTGCAGACTTCGCAAGTGAGCTTGCAAGGCCACTCTGACCAGCAGGAGTGATCAGCGGGTAAAAAGACCTAAGTAAACGAGCTGCTGCACTCCATGCAGCAAGAGGATCTCCAGCACGAACAGAGGACATCAGTATCTCTCTTAACACAACCATTTGCAGTGTGCTCCACTGAGACTCGAACAAGGAAACCACAGACTGTGGGTGCAACTTCCCACCATCACCATGACTTGGTCCAAGTTCCTTTCACAGAAGTAAAAATAATGCAGTTCAGGGCATCTAGACCTTACAAAGGACATCAGAAAAAGCAATATAGAAAGAGTAACCTGATATCTTAAAGCATACTACATCCTTAGATTTTGAGTAGCATGAAGAAGTAAACCACTGGCACCGTGAAATATTAAAAAACAACAAAAAACAACAAGCGGCAATAATTTGGCAAAACAAAGGTCTTACTCTCAGGAAGCATAGTTATTATCATTGTTTTTGGTAGATGATAGCAAGAAAATGTTTGAGGATATAAAAGGTTATAACACTGCTTAAGAAAAGATATAATAAACACGAAGAAAGATTTTTACAGTCAATGCACTTGTTCTTCATATATAACTACTTGGATATTGCCCATAAAACTTCAGTGTTGGATGTAGAAATCAAGTAGTATGAATATTATATATCATTCAAATTGCATAGCTGTTGTTTGATCAGTAATCTCGGACGTTACTAATAGAGGAAAAGAGGGAATGCATAAGAGATCACAATCACAATCATAATCATCTAGTCTTTTTCTAACTATTCAAGGTCGGCTTTATAGATCTTCATTCACCTAGTATTTCTATTGAGGGCCACCTCTGAAGTTATTCTAAGTTTCTCCATATCCTTCCTCATAATCTCCACGTCAATTTAGATCTTCTTTTCTTACAACCTTCAACACATACTGAAATTTCTTTCCTTGTAGGAGTCCTCATAGCTTCATTGTACATGTTCATACCATCTCAATTGATTTTCCATCACTCGGTACTTAATTTGTGCGACTCCTACAGCTCCTCTAATATATGCATTTCCTAATCCTAGTTTTACCGGGCATATATCTTAACATTCTCATTTCAGCCACACTCAATTTGATTTTATATACTTTCTTTATTTCCCAGTAGTGTGAGACATGCCTTAATATTGTTGTATAAAAATTTTCTTTTAAGCCTCCAAGGTATATGCCTATCCCAAAATATTTCGGATGCACTTCTCCACTTTATCCAATTTGAACTTCATTACATATATCTTCATTTATCCCTCTATTATTTTGTATAATAGATCATAAATAATGAGATTGGCTTCTTTTTGGTATCTCTTGTTCATCAATCTTAATTGATATTATGCCTACACTTCATTCTTGTTAAATTTACATTTAATATACTATGTCTTTGTTCTACTAATTTTAAGTCTTTATCCACAATTTTTCTTCATAAAACCAATTTAGTACTTAATCTAGTTTCTTTTTATCAATCAATACTATATCAACCACAAATAACATACATCATAAATATTAGCATTGATTTCATCCATAATTATATAAAAAGATACGGGTTTAGTATTGATCCTTGATATAAGCCAACTGTGATTGCAGAAATACTTGTTGTACTGCAACAATTCCCAACACTTCTCTGCCCAGCATACATGTCCTCAATTATTTAAATCTACCATTATGTACACCCTTCCTTCTTAAAGCCCATCAAATCACCTTTCTTGGCACCCTGTTATAAGCTTTCTCTAGATCAACAAAGATCATTTGCATAAATCCAAATTGGTTATCTACAATAATTGTTATTTTTCTTCATCTTTGTTCAGTTGCTGTTTCTCATAATTTCATAGAGTGAATGATAAATATAATTCTCCGATAATTAGAAAAGTTTTGTACATTACCTTTATTCTTATAGACAGGTACTATAATACTTCTCCTCCAATCATCTACCATTTTCTTAGTTTTTATAATTTCATTAAGTATGTTAGTAAGCTAATTTAACCTAATATCTCCCATGATTTTCCAAAACTCAATAGGTACTTCATCTGGCTTAAATGTCTTAACTTTTTGCATTTTTTCAGAGCTATCTCAACTTTGCTTTTATGAATTATATGAATAATACATTGACTTCTCCCTGATTGTACTTTCTCAATAAATATTTATTTAATAGAATCCTCATTTAATAATTTTCCAAAATAATACCTCCATATTTCTTTAATTTGCTCATTTTTTACTAATATCCTGTTATCCTGACTTTTAATACATCTCACTTGATCAATATCTTTAATTTTCCCTTCTCTAGATTGAGCTATTTTGTGAATTTCATTCTCACATTCTTTTGAACCCAACCTATCATATAATTATCACGTACTACATATTTAGCCTTATAAACTTTTTGCTTCTCTTTTAGCTTCCCTATGTTTTATAAAATCCTCGACATGTTTTGTTTTTTACCATTGTTTAAAGCAAACCTATTTTGTTCAAAGTGCCACTTGTACCTCATTATTACATCATCAATTTTCTTTATGTATACCTTTTTTCCCTTTGTTTCTCCTAAAATATCTTTAGCTATGCTCTTAATACATTCAGCCATTTGGTCCCACATTTTGTTCGATTTAGTCCTTAAATTCCAATTTCCCTTCTTTAATAATTTATCTCTAAAAGCTACAACAGTTTCCCCTTTTAAATTTCACCATCTTATTTTTGGATAGTTATTAATTTCTTTACTTTTCTTCTTGCACTTGGCATACACAACTAAAACTAGTAATCTATATTGTGCGGTTAAACTCTCTCCTGGCATCACCTCACCATCCCTGCATATTTATCTTTTACTTCTCTTAATAAAAAAGTAAACCATTTGTGACAAATTTGATCGACTCTAAAAGGTTATTAAGTGCTCGTCTATTTTCTTAAAATATGTATTTGCAATTTCTAAATCATAAGCTACTACAAATTCAAGGATTCAATCTTTAATTACCTTCGAAACCAAACTGTCGTGCACTCTCTCATATGTTATATTGTTTTTCCCTACATGCTCATCTAGATCATCACCTATAATTATCCTTTCCCCTTCAGGAGTCCTTTGCATTAATCCATCCATTTCTTTCCAAAATTGTTTCTTAATCATCTACTCTAAGCCTATTTGTGGTGCACAAACACAAAATATATTAATAATCTCCCCATCCAAAACTAATTTATAGCTACTAATCTATCACATATCCTATTTATATGTACAATTTTTTTGTCATTTCTTTATTCACTACTACTATAACCCCATTTTTATTATTATTCTTACCTAATATAATAGTTTATACCAATCTTCAATTTCCATACATTTACTACTTCTCTAGTTTCTTGCAAACAAGCAATTAGATTCTCCTACATATCATCATATTCACTGGTTCTCTACTTTTTCTATTTAAAGTTCCAACTTTCCAAGACGCAAATCTAATTTTCTTCTTTTGTATCGCAACCTTCTTTGTATGATGTAATTTCTCATCTCTTTACTGGTCCAATTGGCCACCACTGTACTAGAAGACTCTCAGTCCTAAATAACCCTTGCTCATTTGTCGCTACAGTTATATTGGAGCATGTTGTTTACAGGCAACGTAAGCAAGGCAATGCACTAATTAGGCACAATTTGCCAATCCCTATTCCAATCTTCTAGCCATCCATTCAACAGGGTCCAATTTAGACATAAATTCTATTAAAAGTGCCTCCTATCATCTTAACAAAATATTTCTGATGCCCTATGACATAACAACACACACACGCACATACAAAAACACAGAGGGAAAGAGAGAGATCCACATACTTGGGCGAAATCAAAAACATTCAGATGATAAAGCTTGAAAATCCAAATTTGGAATCCCATTCTTGTACCGATTAGCCTTGAAGGCCTAGGGCAATACTCAGAGGGAAAGGAGGCCTTTCCTGAAGCAATAATTTATAGTACCTGCCAACAAAATTTCAGTTGTGATTGGTAATTTCCCATCACTCTCACTCTTTTGCACTCTTCCCCGTCCCTTTCCCTGTTTGCTCTATTCCCCATCTTCCCTCAATCTCTATAATCTTACTCTATCCTTATTTGTTAATGGATCATAAATCCAGGAGAAAAGGGTATTGATCAATGCTGGATATCAACTCAAATGATGGGGGTATTTGATGGACAGTTATCTTACCAATCAGTGAAATTATATATGCAAACTCTTAGTTGATGTAATCTTGTTCCTCCCAACAAAATCTTTATTCTAAAAGGGCATATTTATTAAAGAAGAGATTGTATTTCTGGAATTGAAATAATGTATGCACTGTCAACTTGTATTGATGTACTTCTCATGTTTCACTTTCTACATATATGGGCATGGCAAAAAGATGATTGATTGTCATCATAAAATATATAGAGTACAAGATATTCGATTAGTCAAGGCTCCCTAGGCACCTAATCAGCTGCCTCGCCTCAGAACCATGGAAGAAGTAGGCACAAATCATGTGCTGGACCGGCACCTGTCTTTTTACTCTCACTCTCCCCTTTTATTTTCTAGTGTGGGCTGCAGTGGTGTTGTGGAGAGATGTAAACAGAAACCATTATTGCATTAGGTGATGATGGCATCCAGCCCTTCCATTTTATTTAAGTATAACATAAAAACAGCAAAGCATATCTTGTGAACCATCCATAACCTCCACATAGCTTTCCCTGTATGAAGGTATGGAATGAAGTTCACCATCTTTCAAGACAAGAAGATAAAGAGGATCACAATAGATCTTGGCAAAATGATAGTAGTTAATCAGGAAGATGAATAAGTAAAAAACATTTAAAATGAAAGCTTTGCATCCTATAAAATCATTGATGATTCCATTTATTCACATACACCAGATAGAAGTTGGCAGAAGAACAAGTACATAAAGAAAAATAAGAATACAGTATTATGCTAGATATACCTACATGGGGTGACGTATGTGGCTTTGAGTTGGCCCTTCTACTCTGGACATGGTAAGCATTTGATGTCATAGTCAAAACTTGCATAGCGCTGATAGCAGCACAAGCATTGTCCTGTTGTAGGTACAGCTGAGCAACTTGGCGTGAGAAAAAGGCTGCTTTACGTTGATAGCCCAAAGTTCCAAATAATCTAGCTATTTCAACATATAGTATCAGGCGGTCACTGGCATCAATTAGTGACTTTGCACCATCAGCAGCCCCCATCAACAACTCCACTACCTCCTTAGCAAGTTCACGCCTGACAAATTTAAAAGAAAATCCGATAAAACTTTTGACATCTCAAAAGTCTAAAGACACTTTCAGCACGTCTATAGATCACTGATTTCCATGAACTAATAGAGATTAGAACAGTATAAACTGGAAACAAAGATAACCTCTTAGACCAGCAATATCTAATTCATAAAGTTGGCAAGACATACATGACAGTCACCCCAAGATAAAGATTTCTTGATAGCATGTAATCAAGTTCTTCTGGGAACACTTCGAGGAAATTAACTATATAAAAAAGCCACTCAGCCAATATAGCTACAGGAAAATGGTTCAATTCATTAGTTTTTCAGTTAAATATTATTGGTATCTTATCTTTGAAGGTCCTGATCCTACACATACCGGAAAAGATTTCTTGGTCACATAAAATATGCAAAGATCCTCAAGTAACCATAGTATGCTGTACCGTACCAAACCGGACATACCGTACCATACCAAATGCGTACCGACACTTGATACGCCAAAAAAAACTACGTACCATACTGTACCGACACTATGCTAGTGTGGTACCGGTACGGGGTATGGAACCAAGATAGCGAAACTTGCAAGTAACCCAACTTAAACATCTTCTCATCATGCTCATTATATATTATCAAGTAGTGCACCTAGTTCACCAAAATGATGCCTATCTGAGAAGGATAATATGCATGAATATGGTACAACAAAATGATCGCTGAGAAGGGCAACAGGCATGCAGATAGCATAAAAAAATAATTGCTCAACTTGATAAAAGGAACCCAGCAATACAAACAATTCTTCTTTCCCGCAAACAAAACCAGTTCATTCTTACCAGCATGAATTTTTTATTTTTGAAATATTGATAGTAAGAATACAAACAATACAACCAATCATACTCTCTGTCCTGGTTTCTGTGTTTTTTTTTTAAAGTAAAAAACAAGAAATAGAAGCAACAACAAATTGGCCCTAAACAACTCTATTTTAACTTAAAACAATCTGAAAATCTTCCCTGTCACCTCTTTTTGTGTCACTTTAAGAATTTGAGGACCGGATCCACACCAGACATGGTTAACAACAAAAAATTAGTTCTACAGGGATCAAATATTAGAAATATAAGTAAATCATTATGTATAAACTACATATGAGATTCCCACAATATTGTTGGTGCATGAACTAAACCTACAATATGTATTTCATGTTTGAGCATAGTTATATGACTCCTTGTAGCTTTTACTGTAAATTTTGAGATTCTAGCTTGTCTATGTGTATTGGCAGCTGTGTAGTGCTTGTTTTTGTAGCCAATTATTCTGTACATATTGAATGCAAAATGCAAAGCATTGAGGTATTTTCAACACCTAAAAACTACTAAAATTTTTCTGAGCAATTTATAAAAAGTAAAAAAAAAAAAAAACTTGAACATTATCTTTATTATGGTATTGCAGTTGGTTCTCCGTTAATGTAGTCCTTTACTATTCAAACGACCTTTTATACAGTGCAAAAAACATGTACCTTAAAGTTGGTTTCCACTCACTTAGCTCTCAGTGTTGTAAAAAAGAATATCAGTTTTCTGTCATGAGATACTTGCATCAACTCCATGCTGCATATCGAGCACATCAGTACATCAAGTTTCACAGATTTGGAGCTTGTAGTTTATGACCATCTAAGTATTTCTGCAAGATGAAAACATTCTTAGGACCAACACATTATTGGATTGATCTCTTTATGTTATCATTGCAATATTTTCAGCAGCACTGCTGAAAATATTTTTATTAGAATTCCCCAACTTGGAAGTTCAACAGCCTGGAATAGTTGTCCAAATATAGTGATGATTTAGGATATCAGTTGCAGATGCAATCAAACTCAGCCTTTGCACCCACAAGTCTGACCCTTTAACAGCATGTCCAGAGTTGGTCAAGTTTGACCCATTTGACAATGGGTTCAAGGGTGGTATCAACATCCACAAGAGTTATGCAAAAGATATGTGGAGGCAAGCCGGGGAAGGGTTTGTTCTTTTCAGTTATATCTGTTAATGAAAAAATAATAAAACTGGAGGACCATTGACAATTTATTATTTTATAAGGCAACAGTATTGAAAATCTAGTTTGAATGTTTATATCAAGGGGCTTCCTTGCATATGATTGTATGTCATTAAGTTGTATATAATACTAAAAAACAAGGTTTTTTTTATATAAATTTTTCTCCAATTAGGGAGCAAAGAAAAAGCAGAAACTCTTCAATGAAGTAGCTATGCTGATGCACCTAGTGTAGAAATATGGCAACAGGGAAGTTTTTGGGTTACATATCAAATAGCTGATCTGAGTATACTTGATCTTTCCAAGCAATATGGCAGACTTCGACATGCCATAGCAAATCCACTAGATCATGGAACTACTAAATATCTTTCAAAACAAATTTATGATTATTCTAGCTCATTGACAATGGCAGTCAACTGGCATCACTACTAAGTATGTGAAAACGAGCTTTTATGTTCTTTGATTATCCAAAAAATTGATTGGGTATTTTGGAATGTATTGTCATATGATCCAAGGCATGTGAGATAGACAGCAGGTACATGTAGCAAACGCATGATATGCCCAAGGGTTGATATAGCTTCAGAAAATGATGGTCCTCAGTAGTGATGCCAGTTGACTGCCATTGTCAATGAGCTAGAATAATCTATGGTATTTAAATGATTGAAGTAGTTTATTGAAAGCCAAAATGCTTGTAACAATTGAAAATGTCTTAGACTTTCATCCACAAACATGTTGGAACTGACCACATCGACATACGTAAAGCAGTCCTTGCTAGGTGAGAAATGCATGCTTTGATATCTAATTTCAGGTCGCTGGGTGCCTTTATTGGTCTTACAAAATAATAACTTTAGCAAATGGCAAGCTTAAAAATATCATATGATTCACTATCGAATTTATGATTAGTGCAATAAGTCCCCTTAAAATTCTAAGAATGGAAACTTGCTGGCTGAAAGCTTGAATGCGTAAAAGCGACGAGCCTAAAGGAACATAATATGTAATCATTTGCTTGTATGACTATATTGAAAGAAATAGAAGTCAAAAAATTAACTAGAAAAACACATATAAGTCAGAGCTAAAGAAGGCCTCCTACTTAACTGGTGTTAAATGCCATATTTAAATTCAACATTTTCAAGTAATGCTCGACAAAAGTCAACAAGAACTAACGATAGGTTTCAAACTAGTTTATACATGTTATATCAAGTATTCTTATTGTTGAAATATAATTTATCATGCACTTGAGGTCGAGGTGGATTGACATAGATAATGAACACATCTCAAACTTTCAAGAGCACGCCAAAAGTAAAATACAAGTATATATAACTAATATGTACAACCTTACCGGCAAAGATATCTAGCCAGCTTCAATGCAGCCTCAAGTTCAAAGCTCACCGTTGAAACTCTATAAAAGATCAAAAGAGATCGCTTGTTCATGTATTGCAGTGATTTTCAATTCATAAAATAACAAGAAATACATTAATATCCATGAAACTACACAAATAAAATTATATGGTGTAAAAAACAAACTAGTTGATGCAATTATTTCCCAGATCTTGGTATAGGTAAAGATACAAAATCAGGAATTCAGCCCTCAGTTAAAATGCGAACAACGATGCAATCAATGGACAACAACAACTTACACAGCCATTCTTTGGTGATTTAATATTTTCAAGTATGAAGTTGTAAGCTACTCTGGAGGTCAGGTGTTAGTTAAGTTTCAGCAAAGATTTCCCTCTTCTTTCATAAGTATTTGTTTTAGTTCTCTAAATCTTCCAAATGATTTACAAGACTGAATATAGTACTTATACTTACCTGCATACCTTCAGTGAGCACTTACATTTTCAGAAAAGATCAACAAAATATTGGAATTGACAAGCCAAAAGATAGAGATGATTTCTTGATCTTCACTAAGTTTCAGATATTGTTATCATGAATTCACCCTTGCATTGGGTCTAACTTTTATTCAATGCCATCAAATAAATTTGTTAATTAGGCATCTATTACAATTTCAAAGAAGGCCATTTTAGAAGGTTGGCTTTTACGATTGTGGAGCATGTAGCTACTCTAATAAAAACCTAATCCGGGAGAACTCTCCTCTTGGAGTTAATGACAAAAATCAAATTAATGTTCTTGCTTGGTCACTTGGTGAGAAGATTTAGAAAGATGAGATGGAAAAGTTGAATAATCGGGCACCACAAGCAGTGACTGGGTAGACAGTTAATGGAAAAGGTGAGCCAGGGCTATAGCATGTTAGAACTGGCTATGATGGTAAGGACAAGACCGTAACTGATTCACGCAGGTCCAAACCAGCTGAGCTAGCTCATTTTTCCTTTACATGATCTCGGCTCTTTGGAATGGTTGGAGAGAGCCCTGCCTCCTCTTGGCATCAATAACTTCTAACTGAAATTGTCCTATACTTCAGGTAGGCCTGTTGTCCATGTACCTATATCTTTACCATGGATTAGCTAACTACTGATATCGAGGAGGTCCTAACTATTTAATTATCATGGATTATGTAGATGTTATAGGTGTTAATTGATAAGATACCAACAAGTTTAGATGCTAATTTAAGTTAAAGGAAGTTTTTCAATTTTTGAGGCAACAATCAATATGGACAACAACAAAGTCATCACCTATTGCTGGATAGGAATTTCCACCCACAGTCACAGCCAAAGATATTGCAACTTAGGGTATGGCAATTTATGAATAAGGCAAAAAAAGAAAAAAAGATGGCAGATTTATCACGAAAGGATGAATATCAGCTACCTTTGTGCATTATCTTGTAAATATGATCTTCGATAAAGCTGGATGACGGTGTAATAACGATACTTGACTTCCTCCTCTAAAACAGGGTCTTTCTGGTCCATACGGTCAAGCTGCAGACACAGAAAATAAATCTTCATGAGCATATAATTTGAACTTTTTCCTTCCCTATATCATCAAGAGTTTTTGTCCAGTGCCATCAGCCTAGACAAATGGCATCATCGGCATCTTAAGCATCTAAAATTTAAGAACTTTAGGAATAATGGACAAAAGTAGAATAGCCACTTTTGTGTTCTAGCTGAATTGGTTAATGATTAAAGTAACATTCATCTTGAAATAAAATCATATATTAATATGTAGCCATGCAACCCATCAGTTTTTTGCATAAAATTGCAACATGAGCTGCTTACCAGTAAGGCGCAAACACTACCCTCTAAAGCCCCTGCATGCCAAAACACATCTCCAGTCAACCTAGCAAGTTCTATTGCTGTAGAATAATGTGCATTAGCATCGACAGGTGATCCAGCCAACAAGCAATAATCCCCTATCGTCTTTTGGGCACGACCAAGCCTTCTTTTTTTCGCTTTGATCACCTGGAATTTCACCAAACAGATATAATTTTAGAAACAATTTAAGTCTTCAATGGCTCAAAAGACTCTCAAGCCATTTTTAGCATCAGCACATATAAAAAAGGGCGATCTGGTGCACGAGACTCCCGCCAAGATGTTGTTTCTGTGTTTCGAATCTGTGACACTCCAGTCACAATGCAGCAGCCTTACTGTTGCACCAAGGCTCACCCTCTAGCATCACAAAATACAGCAATTTAAAATTTTAAATACTTAGAACACAAAGAATAAACCTCCTCTGAACCGAGACTAGATTGAGAATCTAAAGGTGTCTTCAAAATGGTCCCTGTAGATTCTGCACGAAGAACCCATTTTTCAAACTCCATCAATAGCGTAGCAGCAAGATCTTGCACCATTGTAAGCATGTGAATCTCCTGTGTTTGTCGATCGGATGGTGGGAAAAGTATAATATTTTCTCTTTTTTTACCATCATCCTCCAGCTGTCTCCAATAGCCATGCAAACATAGATACAGTAAGTCGAACAACAAATCTGTAGGCAAAATAAGTGCTTAAAAGGGATCTTTCTACAAATCTCAAAAAATAGGACAAGGATGCAGAATGTAAAACTAAGTTGTATAGTGCAATAGCACAAATATCATGAAGGGTGTCATATATAATACTCCTGGTTTCCAAGAACTACATAGGTAAGTTCATTGAATTGTCTGCATATAATACGTGCATGCGTAAGAGATCCACAGATACAAGGCATGCTTCAAAGGAATCAGAACTTTTAATATATGACCAAAGTTCATGTGAAACTCTATAGATCCAGACTGCAAATTTTACGAATCATTCAATATTTTAAGTTTGGTGTGATGATAGCAAAAATTCTATCGAGTAGTAATAAGTACAAAACAGATATTCCTGTTGATATAAAGTTACCAAATAACTGCAGTCTGATATTTATTAGCTGAATTAGTATGACCTGGCTTGAGAACATAGTGTGATGCATTATGCTTGAAAAAGAAGAAAGGTGTTAGTTGTCCCATTTATATAATCATCATTTGCTCATAATACAAATTAATACAATAAAGAAGATTCAACACCTGTTTGCTTTCTTGTTAGACTGCAATCAATTGGAGGCAGAGTTCTGTGGTTCTCTGGTTCTTTATAATGTTAGGTCCTTGAGGAATACTTTAATTCCAGTCAAACTCAATTCAACTGACTAGTCCAGACTGGGTCATGCATGCACACATGCGCACCCCATGGCTGGTCACAATTATTTTATATTTTCTATTTACCTTAATAAATTCAAGAATTTCTCTTTTTTTTCAAAGCAACACCAACTTCAGAATTATTAGCTCATGCGTTATCCTAGACTATGGCTCATAAAGCAAATCTTGCAAAAATCTTACTCCTTTTTGCAAGAATCTATAACTACACCGTTTAACCCTTTCTCACAATTGATGCTCTTCATCATTGCTAATCATTGACATTGCTGTTGCCCTTCAATGTTACTATAGCTTATGCTCTTCTTTCTTGCCTACAATGCCTATCACTTAAGCTAGTATTGGATCAGTAATGTTTGTTTCTCTTACCACCATTTCTCCCAGTTATGTCATCCTTGGTTGACTCTTAATTTCACCATTACCTTGTGAATAACTTCGCTGCTTTTTTTACTGTTATTACCAGATCAGCCTCATTTGACTCTTATGTCTTTATGCTGCTCATTCCTCATTGGTAAATTTTGTACAAAAAGGTGTCATTTACTAGAATGAAGTTTCTAAAAATGGCCATCGAAGCTAATTCGGATGGCTTCTATAGATTATGTGTTCATGGTCTGATGCTGCCTAACAAATGGAAAAGTCTACTTACTGCATGCTTTTCAGCAAGTACACCTTAACCTAAACCCTTTTCAAATCATTTGCACAAATGTAGCCTTGGGATTCATAAAATGACCCTTTCCTCTTTCAATCATAATTTTACATGCCATATAATCATCTCCTTGCCCCCTAGTTCAATGCTTGATCTAAACCGACCTAGCTTCACTTATACAGCTGCATAATTAAAGTGGAGGTTATGTCAGTTCCATGGTGTAGCTATTTTGTGACATATATGTTGCTTTCCGGACTCAAGTTGTAAGGAAACCAACTATTTCTATGGCAAAGAAATTCAGCCCTTGGAGGGAAGAGAAAGATTACAGGGAAATTGTTTCCTTCTGCTATGGCTATCAATTTGAAGAGGAAAAAACAACTGCATCTTTTCTTCGGTAAGTTATGGAGAGGAGACTAGTTGAGTTATTATTAAGATTTGATTTGGTGAATTACTCACAGTTACTGGTACTTGATATACATGATTTTGACATTTGAAGTAATGATTTTTTTTCCAAGAAGCATATATACAAGTATAAATTCTACTTTTTACTGTTTCAGAGAAGCCACTTAAGTTCTCATCTTAGCAGCAAGAAACTTCTAATTAGGACATGGTATCTTCTTGAGAATCTCTCCAAAAAACTCAGTCCTACACTCGCTTCCTGAGTGCTTCCTTACTTCAAATTCTTTCAGGAGATCCCTTTCTATCCATTCACAAGACGATCCTGGTTTAGGTAACTATGGTCCCAATGTTCATCCCGGAATTATAAACCTATAGTAAACAACATGAACATGATATCACTTAGCCATGTTAAGCTTCCAAGTATGCTTCAAACTTAATGCCACAGCATCTATTCAGAAGTTTAAGCACCACCTTTATCACTGTTGTCCATCAACCTAAAAAAACTCCTAGCTTATGATATCATTAATTTTTATTATTCTGAGATTGGAAGTTTCAACCTAACCCGACACTAGGAATTTAAACCTTAAGTTCTAACATAACCCTAAATATCCCTTTAAAATACCTAATCAATTTAGTCATAGATCATTCCCCCATCAATTTTAATATTACAAGCAAGGTTGAATTGTCATCACAATCAATGATGTGTCAAGCATCCCATTGCAAATTAGATGCACTATTTTCGAAATTGCTCAAAAAGTCAGCAATTTCAATGAATAGGTCACTGTTTTGGTCATATGTGGCACATAAAATTCCACAATGCTAAGACCATAGTTTCTCTCTTTTCACAATCTTTACTTCACTAAGACGATCATAACATTTGTACAGTTTTTTTAAGAAATAGTAATCTAATAAGAACAAGAGAACAATGAAAGAGATATCACCTTCTAGCAACCTAAGGGAGCTCAATTCATGTTCTACGAACTAAAAACAAAAGCTTTGAGCCCAAAACCATCCCCATTAACCACTCAAGAAGACTTCCTAGTTTAATCTCAAAAAAAAAACAAAAAAAAAAACCTCCAAGCCATAACCCACTTACATACAGAATCTTTTGGTGATACAGATATTATATTAGCCCATGAAGTGGACGGCAAGATCACTACATAGTAAAGATTATGGTCGGCATCATATTGAATAGGTTCCTCAACAAGATTGAGCTGAAGATTTCATCAGATAAAGATTCCATAATCTAGATATGTTATCAGATCAAGAACCCATAATTTCAAGAATTCAACTGATCAAGGATCAATAATGTCAACATTTTACTGGATCAAGAATCCAGACTTTAAACATTTCACCGGATTGAATCCAGTTGTGGTGACCATGGGGCAAAGAGAGGGATGATGGACAGACCTGGGAGTCGGTAGGGCAGAAGGCGAAGCAACGCTTGGCGAGGGCGGAAGAGTAGCCCTTGCAGGCGGCAGCAAACTGGTCGGCGACGAGATCAAGGTCGGGGGATGAGGGGCAGTGGCAGAGGCCGACGACGGCGAGGATCTTGCGGCAGGACTGGAAGTCCTCCCAGGGGCTGGGGGGCGCGCCGCCGAGCATGTACTTAAAACGCAGGCAGCCCGTTTCCCAGGGCTGGTGGGCGAACGGGCTCTTCTGGTGCTCCTTGTAGAAGGAGCTGATGGACGAGAGGTCGATCCGGGTCTGGCGGCCAAGCATCGCCGCGTACTCCCGGAGCTGGCGGTGGGGAATCGCCCCGCCCACCGGCAGCACCGCGATCCGGATCATGGACCCCGTCTCCATGCTTACGTCTGGCTCCATCGCCGCCGTGGGGTCGCCGGATACCGGCCGAGGGGACGGGTGAGACGGCGGTGGTGGTGGCGACGGGAGGGGGGGCCTCGGAGCACAGGGCGTGGAACTAATTTACCGAGAAAGAACTGGAACGGAAGAGTTCAAGAAATCAGGAAAAGGGGATGGGTCATGGCCCTATTGCTATTATTATTAGTTTATTAGTAAATATTTACGCGACAATAAAAATTAAATCGACGATCTTTACCTGCATTTGGCACCCATTTCCGCACTTTCCAGTGACGGATAGTGTCCGTATGGGGAGCGGGGCAGCGGTCTCTTTGGATAGGGTGAAGTGATGGGTGTCCTAGGAAGGGTTTTTTTTTTTTTTTTTTTTTTTTTTTTTTTTGTGATACAAACCGAGCATTAGCCAGAAATTACAAAAATAAGAAGTGGCCTATGAATACATGTCGTTCCACAGGTGCTGAAGGTCTTCTTCTTGACGGTGGCTTCGTGGATCTGAACGGCTCTGGTTGAAGATATTCCGACCAAACAATACTAGGTTTAGGTCTGAAAATTAACTTGACCCAATAGCTAGCAAACCGATCCGAACCATCCAATTTAGAGTATACGAAATTGAATTGGTAAGAAGCTAGATTAGTTTGACTTATTAAGTTTGTACTCAATACGAACTGATTCAAACCACTCCGAACTGGGTAGAATCACTCGGTTTTGCTTGGTACAATTCGATTCGAGTTAGGTTGAACCATTATGTGACCAAAAAGAGATGAAAAGGCCATGGGATGTCATTTCTACTTTTTTTCAAAAATTATGAGACAAAAGGTGAGTTTTGTGAGAAAAATTATGAGAGAAAAAAAGTTGAGCCCAAAAGCCAAATCAAGTATAATTCTCTTTCTCCTCTTCATTCTTTTCTCTTTTTTATCATTTTTATGCCAAAAATAAACTGAAATTATTTCTTTATACTATAAGTTTATATTTTGGCATAATTTCATAATATGCAAGAAATAAAATAAATGTCCATAAAAGGTTCGATAGTTGATGAAAAAGCACTTTCATGACCTTATGAAGGAAAAAAAAAAGTGCAGAGAAATAAGTAAAGATTGATTGTTAGGCAACTGAACCACCATTGCATCACTCTAGGGATATGTAAGACTATGAGGAATTAGATCTAAATGACATGGAGGAAGCTCAAACTCAAGCTGACATGTGGGGTAGTTTGAATGATCAGTGATAAATGAAGGAGGTTGCTAGATACGGGATACAATTTAGACCTTCATATTACAAGAGGAGTATTGTTTCCAAGTCTGCTAAGGCGGATCTAGGTTATAGGAGAACCCAATCAGTGAGAATGGTTGTCGGTAAGGGTGGGAGTCAAATTGAATTTATATTTGAGCCCTTACCGGTAAGAAGGAAAAGAAGCCTAGAGATATACTAGTAGGGACCATCATTTATTACTTATATCCACGTGCCTCCCCGTAAAAACTCAAAGCATCAGAGAATAGATTCTATGCTTATTAAGGATTAAGAAAAAGGACATATGGAGAGTTATTGCTTTTTAGTTCCACTAATATTCCTGCAAATGCCATAATATTCTACTATCAACTCTACTTAGAATAGATGTAGATCCTCCCAGGTCGAAGGATATCTATGATGAGCTGCTTGATGATAATAAGAAGAGTCAGAGAGGCTCCCATTAAAGCAAATGGGATACTTATAGTGGGATATTGATATGTGATGGTTGGACAGGCCTAGTAGGTAAAGCATCACCAATTTTTTGACATATTTTGATAAGAAGATATTCTTTCATAAGTTGGTTGATACTTCTGACAAGATACACGATGCTCAACATATCCTAAGCTTGATAGAGTAGTTTAACGATCAAATAGGGGAGCAATATGTTCTGCAAGTTGTTATCGATAATGAACTATAATATAAGGCCGCCAAAATTTCTTTATGATCAAGAGACCATAAATTTTCTACAACCCATATGCTGCCTACTATATAGTCATGATGCTGATAAATATTGGCAGGATCCGCAACGTGAAGTAGATGTTGGTTACAACTAAGCCATCGTTAATTTATATATAACCATAGATAGACATTGGTTTTGATAAGAAGCCAACTAAGATGAGATATTGAGGCTAACAATCACTCGCTTCGCCACATAATGCAACGATAGCCTTGTTTAGGAGAAGGTAGATTCGAGTAAATGTTCGTGAGTGCAGAGTGGTTGGATAGTATATATGCCTATGCTAGCATAGAAAGGAATCATGCAGAGGGCATTTCTCGAAGCAGATAGAGAAAGTGGTTTAGACAATCACCCCCTTGTATCAAGTGCTTAGGTCCATGGACAATGAGAAGTACCTCTAGATGGGCTTCTTATATTATATGATGACTACCATGATCAAAATCAAATAGGTGAATCTGAAGCATATTAATAAATATATTGACATTATTGCCATCTACAAAATAGAGCTTGATGCACTCATTGTCGTCAGAGGTCTAGAGAAGGTAAATTAATTTTAATTGGGAATTGGAGACAATATTTTATCAAATTCAAAACGGATATATGACACCATTTATGGTTTGTGTTTCACAAACTAAAGCTTTTAGAGAGAGCTCTCAAACAAAGGGGTATCTACTTCTTTCAAGCATAAAATCAATAATAAGGCACCTAAAATCCCCATCGCTAAGGGACTCAAGCTCAACAAATCTCACAACTATTTTTAGAAGCCTACCGTGATCTTTGATCCCCGTGATCTATACTACTAAAATAATCAAAAGTCATGTGTTTTAATGGCCTCTAGTAGATACAAAAATGTACAATTAAATTGATATGAGAATATATATTGCTATGATCTACAATACAATCTATTGATTTTTATTTAGTACATGATTCAAGATGCGTAGATTCATGTGTTTTCAATTTAAATGCTTCATCATTTAATTTACCATTCTAAAATAACGAAAATCATCTATTTCAGGCATTGTTGCTAGTCATGGGTATGATTCTTGGTTGATTGGTATAATCTATGTGAGTACCTGTGGCCGCCAAAGAAGAACTGCCTCGGATGCAGTGGCTAAAAGCATATCTATTTGGTCAGCCCGTGACGATAGCAGGGGATTTCAATATTATTACTACTAACCAAGAAGAACTAGGTAGTAGAAGATTCAGAGTTGATAGGTACTTGGATAGCCCTTACACTTAGTGTAATAACAAATCGGATGAATCTCGGGTGTGGGAGAGGCTTGACAGAGCTTTGGCCACAGATGCTTGGATAAATAGACTTCTAGAGTCTAAAGTGCATCATCTGCCCCGGATTGGATCAGATCACTGTCCACTTCTTCTTTCAAATTGACTCCAACAGTCGCACTAAAAGTCAGTTCCCTTCATATTTGAAAAATTTTGGCTTTCCTGCGAGGGCATTAAAGAGGTTGTCATGGCAATGTCTCACATGGAGTGAAAATTCTGAAGCTCATAAGCAGCCCTTTTGATATGGAACAGGTAGTACGTAGGTGATCTGTTTCAGAGGACTGAGAGCCTGGAGCAGCAAATTAAAACTTTACAGGAAGAAGATGTGAACTATGGAGGAGCTCATGCTCGGATCCAAACAGCTTTAACCAGAAAAATCAATGAGTATCACAAGACTATTCGGCTCCAAGAAATTTTCTGGCGTCAAAGATCCCGGATCCGTTGGTTAAAGGAAGGTGACACAAACTCATCCTTTTATTGAAGGAAGATGGATCTATGACTACGAATGAGGTGGAGATTAGAGATACTGTGACTGACTATTTCATCAAACATTGGAGCAGACAACATATCAGTAGTCTGATTGAGCTTCCCCCAGTCCATAACGGAGCACACATTAGACAACAGATTTTGAATATTTTCACTATCCCTGTCGAACATGGAATTTGGAAGTACCTTGGTATTCCCTTATCAACTGCTAGATTGCAGAAACATGAATTTAAGTTCATATTTGATAAGATCAACAGTATGTACTGTAAGCAAGGATTTCAATTGGATTTGGAGATTGGCTGTGGAGTCTAGAGTGCAACTTTTTTGGTGGAAAGTGACCTGGGGTAAGCTGCCTTGCAAAGATATTTTACAAGCCAAAGGTGTTCTTCATCAGACCAATTCAGATTGTGATATCTGTATAAGGAAACGGAACTCTGCAATTCCTGATTTCCATTCCTTGGATGAAATGATTGACAGACTTTCAGACCATCATATAAACCAACATGACAAAGCTATCATCTGCTACACTGCTGGGCAATATGGAACGCCAGAAATGAGCGATTATTCCAAGGGAATCAGAGCAGTCCAGAATTTCTCAACTTTCTCGACACCTCGCCAAAGAGTACTATGAATCAGTTGCGATCGACGCTGGATTAATACATTTGCAGCGCCGGGATACGGGCAGCTCTGTGAGCTCTCTAACTCGACTTTTTTCTTGGGTACCCCCTCCCAGTGGTATTATGGAAGTAAATTTTGATGCGTCTTGGATTTTTTCTGCCCGACGGACATTGGGTGTGAATCGGCTCATTCTCGAGGACAACTTAGCTACGGTGATCAATTGGGTCCGGGATCGGAGTCGTGCAGGTGAGGACAGGCCGCTACTTTTCGATATTCGCAGACTATTGCAAGAGTGTGATGCCCACCAGGTCACACACACCTACAGATAAACGAAAGAAGCAGCTGATTGGGTTGCATCCTATACGCCCACCACTCTTGCAGATTTGTATGGATGGAGCATGACAGAGTGCCGGGTTCTTTAGCGAGGCTGTGGCCGGCCATTTCATGAGGGATGAGATTGGTAGTTTGCTGTATGCGGGAACAGAAACCTTCTTTGCAGCTACTCAACATCTTCAACTGTTATCAAACGGATTAAAAACCTTCTTTGCTGTACCAACCTATTCCTTGCATCCTCTTCTTTCTTGACATCGTTCAATCTGCGGCTACGTTAACATGTGTTCAGGGAAGGAAATCAGCTAGCAGCTTTGGGGACTAAGAATTTATTTCTATAGCTCACCTACCTCATGAGATTAGAACGTTGGTGATGGCAGATGCAGCTGGTACTTGTTTCATTAGACAGTAATTTTTTTTTTTTTTTTTCTTGGGTCTTAGACCCCGGGCTTTACCAAAAAAAAAAAAAAAAAGGGACCCCTATAATACATGATTCTTAATTTCTAGGTATTTTTCGTGGCATAGATCGTGATGAATATAGTATAGAACTTCGATTTAAATGTTCACTTATTCATTTTAGATCCAAAAGGTGTAAATACCATTTGCTCCTTGGAAATTCAAAATCTATAATTTGACATCCAAAGCTAAGATTCATACTGTTAATTTCAATCTATATATTGAAAATAATTAAAAAGCAAAAGTTACTTATTTTTGTAGTCTCTAATCTCCCCTGAGAAGGGAACAAGGATCTCAATGTTTATAGAAAATATAGCTATATATCCAATGGTCAATATGCGAAAGGTCATAATTTTGGATGGAAGGTGATTTTTTTTAGTGAGTTCTAAAAAGAAGACGGTTGAACAGAAAGAAGTATCTCGATGACATCCAATTTAAGAAGGTAGTTGAACGGAACCTATGTTATAAGTTGATTTCATAGGGTTTTTTTTTTTTTTTCGATTGAGGGGCAGGCAGTTAAGGTGGGAGGAGGTATTAAACTTAAATATGGAGAGATGTAAACTCCAGAGATACAGCTCCAAGCCAAGTATCATGGGCCACTTTCCACGAACGCTAAGAGATCGTTTAGTTCGTAAGAAAAAAAAAAATTCACCAAAATATTTTTTTTGAGAAGCTGATTCCTAAAGATATGATACATGAGAAAATAGTTTTAGCATATTTGGTTGACCATAGAAAAGTGGTACATTTCAAAGTGATTAATGTTTGATTAAGCATCTACTTTCTTGAAAAAATTGTATAAAATATCTATTATATCCTTAATAAAGAAAGATGTTGCCAATGGATTTTGATGGCTTAAGAATAGTTTTAGAAAAAAAATCAATTTTTAACTAGTGGTAAAGTAGTTTTCTCACATCTCTTATGAATCTTTTTCTTCTATGGAACATAAAAATCTGATTCACATGTCAACGCTATTTTTTTATTTTTCTTTTTTAAAAACTTCAACCAAACAACTAACAAACAACTAAACAAAAGATTTTTCTTTATTTTTCCATTGACTATATTTTTCTCTTCTTTTTTTTTTCTGCGAATCAAACAAGTCCTAATTGGGGCTTTACAAGTTTGACATTATAGAACAATTCAACCAAAAGGGATTATTTATTTGTTTGAAATATGAAAAGTGATCAAAAGTTCGAAAAGAATTCAAATAAATAATAATTAATAAGATACCAAGGATATGTATCTGATATTGTTAAAACCAGTAAAAAAAAGGCAAGAAAATGGATAATATAGAATAAACAACAACATCCATGGTAGATTATAAATCCATGATTACCTGATGGATGATTAAGTAATTTTCTGTTTCTTTACAGAATATAATTATTTCGGTACGTGAGAGTTCATGCGAGGGGCCAAAAACCTTCTTCTCCATACATCTCTTCCACCGAATTTGTGGACATCAGTGGGTTATTAGGAAGAGAATAGAAGAACAGAACGGAAACAAAAACATGGAGAGAATCGTCCGGATATTCATTTGCTACTGCCGCTTGAGACTAATTGAGACGCTTCCCTTCTTTGACATTGACGACCCGAAACCCTCCGGCATCGGCGGAGTCGCCGGCGCCCGACATCTGCGAAGAAGCGACGGAAGCTCCCCACGATCGCCGGACGGGGTACGACACCTTGGTGTTGCAAGGGAGGTCCTTGGGGAGGCCGCCGGATTGGTGCAAGGCACAGCTGCAGTTCCGGTGGTACGGGCGCCGCCGGATCTCGGTGTCGCGGAAGGCGATGCATCCGTCGAAGACGCTCTGCAGCATCACCTGAGCTGCTGCAGCGGCCATTGGAGCGCCGGAGTTGGAAGAAGAAGGCTCTTTGGCTCCCCTCGTTTTCTTCTCGCTCAAACGAATATAAAGGAAGAAGGAATCGTCCGGTGGAGGAGGAACCTTGGTTTCGTGGGGGCATTCCAAATGGTCGGAAGACGCGGGTTTTGCCACGGCTTTTGACGCACGCGGGGCCGCGAACCTGGACCTAGAAATAGTCAGCCGACAAAGGAGAACTAGAAATTGAGCCCACTCAATTAGGCGTGCCGTGGGCGGTCAGATTAGTGCAACCTTCTAAGAAATTGAGTGATCATCGCTGTGATACGGTTTTTGCTCGACCGTTAATTTGAGACCACGGTAGTCTCTAAAATCTCTAGGGGCTGATTTGGTTCGCGGTAAAAGAAGGGAAAAAAGTGTGGTCAACGGAAAAGTAATGAAATGCCTCTTGTTTGGTTGGAGTTTTCAAAGGAGAGAGAAGGAAAAGTTGTATTCCCATAGAAATATGATTCCCATATTTCATGAGAAAGTCTTTCCCATGAGAAACATGGGAAAGTTACTTTCCCATGGAAAAGTTACTTTCCAATGAGAAACATGGGAAAGTTACTTTTCCATGAGGTGGGAATCACTCCATTTTTACTTTTTTCCAAAAAGTCCCTTCAGCATTAAAGAAGCATTAAAGAGGCATTAAAAACCTAATTTTTATTAAGGGCATAATAGGAATTATGCATAACTTTTCTAGGAAAGTGGATGACCAACCAAACATAAGCATTTTGAAAATTTGTCACTTTTCCATGGTCAACCAAACATGCCAAAGTACTTTCCTAGGCATCCTCTTCCTACGAATTTGTTTCCCAGGAATCATATTCCTAGGAGGGAAAATGCTTCCCACGAACCAAACGAGCCCTAGATTGTTTTGGGATCCTTTTTGGCACGCACGCAATGTTGTTCCCTTCCAAATAAGGCCACATTCAAACGCAAACAAGATGAGGCAAGTTGCATCCAACGGCACCTTTGAGATATGATCGGTCTTCTTTTGCTTCGCATCCTACATAGATCTTAAAGATAGATAATATCCTTCATTCATTTATCTGCACATATCTCAAAGTGATCGCTGCATGATTTAACGATGGATTCGTGCAAAGAAAGATGAAATTTTCTTCCGTGCAAAAGGTAGGACCCCTGTCCCCCCATCATACATACCACTTTTGAGGTAATGTGACAACCACATCATGATGTCATATGTGAAATCGATGCAGGGTATATGTATGCTCCTGAAAATTTTCCTAGTTTCTTTGACTCGAACTTTTTTTCCTTTATATATGTGCTATTGATAAAGCCAATACCAGAAAATAGGAGGCAATCTTGCCTAGGTTAATCGATATTGGAAGGTGATTACATGAAGGGTTCTTGAAATTATTGAACTGGAAATGGAGATCTTTTGGCTGACACACCTTCGGAGGTACTAGTGACTATTTGAGTTGCATTGCACAATTTTTTGGGGTCAAGTACAGATATTGCCAATGAGAATGCTATCTAGATTAAAAAGTAAAAATTATGAATATTTTGGACACTTTTTGAGACAGTTGCCCAAATGCCCAGCAGCAGTAGTGCTGCACAAGCATGTGCTCGACTAACACAGCTAAAACGTGGCATGTGAAAGAAATAATGGATGTCTTTGTCCCGTGATTCTTTTTGAGGGGTCTTTGTCCCATAATTTGACATTTTTTATAACACGAGCTATGCTATACAAAAAGCATGCTCCAAAAGCATAGTTGAACTTCTCCACCTGTAAGCTTCTTCAAAATCGACTTCGATGAATCTATCTTGGACGGAGGTATGAGACGAGGCACGGATTTTGTTATTCGGAACCCGTACGCCAAGATTGTGGCTGCAGATAGTTGTCAGTTATTCGACATCTCGATTTCTGATGCGAAGCTGAGGGCTGCTTGGGTGAGCCTTCATCATGCTCGGCGCGACTTACGAGCCAGCTCTATTATCCGAGAGGATGACTCGGCCACGGTCATCAGTTGAATTCAGGAGGCCTAAGGAGTAACGGTGGCGACCACCCATTGCTCCAAAATATCTGGGCAATGTTGAGAGACAGAGGGCCTTCCAAGCTACGCATGTCTTTCGAGAAACCAATAAGGCTATGGATCGGGTGGTTACTTATGTGGTCAGTTATTCCGGTAGTACCTTGTGGGCTGGAGATGGAAAGTTGTCTTAGGCACTTCGAGACATTTTGTTTTCTGATTTTATTGAGTGTATCCGTACTCGTCAGGTATTACCTACTCGCTTTAGCGTTATATATATATATATACACACGCGCGCGCACACACACACGGTCATGATACATTGTTATTTTGCTAAAAACATAGAAAGCTGGCGTTTGAATTTATTTTCATATGTATAGCAACGGAAATTTTCATATGTATTTTTAACAAAACTAAGAAGTCTGATATCAAAGCCAGTTAGCGCCACTTCTATGCGGGACCAGTCCAACACGTTAAAATTCCAACGTACAATATCAGATTAGTCTATATTTTGTTGCCTACAAGCCAACGAACGAGGTTTTTGTGTACCCACAGAAATCTAATCTTTCAAAAGTACACGCCTCTTGTGTCGGTAGTTCACCGCAGATGTATGATTTGCTGCAGTACATCAAAGATTTTTTAAATCTTTTTTACTGCTGCGTATGTTTGGCTGTCTGATTGAGTGTGGATAGCTTTGATTCATCCACGGGCAACCGGTAAGCATTTCGAAATAGATGGAGTTCGTGGTTGGTTCTGTGATTTTGTTGAAGTTGAGGGGTGTTTTGGAAGCTCATTTTTATAGCTTCAGTTATAATTTTTGTTTGGACCAAAATACCTGTGATAAAATATCATAATTACAAAAAATGATAATATTAATTTATAATAATAATAAGTATAATATTTTATAGCTTTATCATTGTATTATACTATAAATATAATATTATATTACATTATATCATAATACATTGATATATTATGTTATATAATATCAAATTGTATTATATTATTTTGCTACAATATATAATATTATAATAATATTACATTACATTACATATATTTATATTATTATGTATTAATATATATTATATTTTACTATACAATATTTTTTATGGTCATTTTGTTATGCAAAAAATATTTTCTATTTACCAAACATATATTAAAGTCTCACAACACTTTAAAAATATAGTTACTAAACAGCAAATAGCTTTTTATAAAAGTTCTATTTCAAAAAATTTTACTTGCAAAAATTCTACTGGCACTAGCTCTGCCAAGCGGGCCTTAACCTTTTTTTTCGTACCTTTTCTCGATTCATTTCTCCCTACCAATCACCGATTCTTCTCCAAGAGTTCGCGACTCACTGGTGTACCATCTTCGCCCTCTCTCTTTTCCCCCTCCTCGCCCCGCTCCCCGTCTCCTATGCCCTCCTTGCCTTCGTCCTCATCATCATGAATGACAATCTCAAGGACTCTCTGGACTTCGAACCCCACAAGTTTGACGATCAGAGCCCCACCTCTGGCGATGCCACCACCCCTAGCTCTTGGCGCTCCGTCCTCGAGCCCTCCTCTTCATCCAACTCCTCCACCAATAACCCCCACGAGGCCTTCCACTTCTCTAGCGTTCGAACTAAGATCTCCTTCGCCACCTCCTATGACCCTGATGGCTTTAGTCCATCCATTAGCTTTTCAAATGAGTCGGTATACATTTTCTGCTTCATATGAATGTATTTACTCTGGAGTCTACAACTGTTAATTTATCCAATTTACCCAAAAAAAAAAGTCAGCATACCATATATGGCCACTTGGATTACTTTAAAACTAGATCAGCCATCTAATAAGACCAACTTAGTAATTAAGGCCTGCAGTGCGAGACTTTTTCTTTCATTTAGTTATTCTATTAAACAACAGACATGCCGGGAAAACTTAGATATGGCTTGGTATTACTTTAAGTTTTCATTTTTCATAAAATTAAAATTAATTTTAAATTTGTTAAAAGTAAAATTTAAAATTTATTTATATTTATTTACGTTGTAGTAGCGGTTAAGGTGGTGGCGATTGGTCGGGCAATGAAGGAGATAGTGATGAAGATAGCAATGACGGCTAGTTGTCGAGCGGCAATGGTATGGCCCCCATCAGTTATGGTGGCCGCGGTAAAGATGGTGGAAGTGTTTATAAATAATTTCACCATAAAAGAAAAAATGAAAAAATATTTTGGAAATGATAATTAAAAGGGGAAACTAATCACCGGTCCAGTGTTGGACCGGAGTATAACGAATAGTCCCTGTTGACCGAAAATGTAACTCTCGGTCCCGAGAGTTTTTGGCTTTCTAAATGGTGACGAAACTACCCTTTATGGGCTTTCCGGCTTCCTTTGCTCCTCTTCCGCTCGGGCGAGTCCTCTTCCTCTTCCTCTCATTTTCTTCTTCCTCTGTACCCAGGAAGAAACCCTTCTTCGTCTTCGTTTCCCTCTCGACCGAAAGAATTTCTCTTCTCGCCTTCGGAGAGAACCCCTTCTTCTTCTTCCTCTCGAACGATTCCTGTTCGTGTCGACGGAGTCCTCTTCCAGTCGACGGAGTCGTCTTCCTGCCGATCGAGTCCGCCCCGATAAGCATTCCGAATCGCAGGTAAGGTTCCGTTCGCCCAATGCTAGTGTATACCATAATGCTTGCTATTATCGAAGCTAAACCCTAATCAATATTGCTTCCCAAATTTATTTTCCGAAGAAATTTTTCTTTTGGGTTTTGAATGTTACGGAATGAAATATTGATTTGGCTTAGGGAAGATTTGTTCTTACTTTTTGAGAACCATAATGCTGGCTATAGTGGAAGGTAAACCGTAATCTCTCTTGCTTTCCGTTTTTTTTGTTCGGAATAATATTTTGATTTCGTTTTTGAATGCTATGGAATCGAGTATTGATTTCGCCCAGCGAAAATTATTGGTAGGTGATATATTGGTATAGTTTCCTGCGAATACATGATATAAGGTTGCTGTTTTGTTTAATTTTACCCTGCAGTGATTCTTAATTTGATCTTTATTATTTGTTTGACAATGCATTCTTGAAAGATTTGTTTGATATAAGGTTGCTGTTTTCTTTAATTTTACCCTGCAGTGATTCTTAATTTGATCTTTATTATTTGTTTGACAATGCATTCTTGAAAGATTTGTTTTATGGATAACGTGTTTCATTAATATTTTTGATGCAGACATTTGATATGGCTCCAATTCAGAGTAGAGGCAAAACATGTTCTGTTGGCCCGAATAATATGGTCAATGGAAGGTGCTACTTCAGCCGCTATGTCCAATTTATTGCCACCCTTGTGCAGTCTATGTCTCGGGAGCAGAATGATAGGGTGACCGCAACTCCTTTTGGACATATGCTAAGTTTGCCCTATATCAAGCAGAGTAGGCCTGTCCTAGACACTTTGCTCTCTTTTTGGGATGATGTCGACGAAGGTTTTTGGTTTGGTAAAGTTTTAGTGCCTTTTTTAGGGAGTGAGTTTGCACTCATCCTTGGTTTGAGTGCCACGGGTGATAAAGTAGAATTGTATAGAGAGGGGAGGGTTACTTCTGACCTTATCACCCGTTTTTTTGATGGTGACCACAAAAAGGCCGGTAGGGATGCAATAGAAAATAGATTACAAATACTAGTTGGAAAGAGAGGACGACAAGATGTAGAGAATTTTACCAAATTATGGGTTTTATACCTCTTTATCACTATTCTATTTCCAACTGTACACTACAATGTTCCAAAGGCACTATGTTCATATATTGATGATTTAGGGCGGTTAGGTTCATATAGTTGGGGTCTTGCCGTTTTTGCTTTTATTCGGCAGCAGATACCTACTATATCCGAGAGCGTCAGGAGAAGGAACATCAGCGGGAATGGATCTGGTGGATATATGGATGGATGCACGGTGGCTTTGGTGGTAAGCATCTTTATATTTTTTTAAATTTCATTGTTAAGATATGCATTGTGTTGAAATTTGATGTTCACATTGTTTTTTGGCAGGTATGGGCTGTTGAGCATTCGAATATCCTTTTAGGCAGCCACCGGCCACCGTTTATGTATCCACGTCTGTTGCGTTGGAGCAATGCCAAATTTCCTCGCAAGGTGGACGTGATTGCCAAAGTTATGAAGAACTTAAAAAAATTTCAGGTTTGAATATTAATTCGTAACATCACATTTATTTTTACATGATGCAAGACTTAAGTTTTTCCTTGCGATAGGTGATCGAGAAGCTAGAGCCTAGAGAGGAGGAGTTGCACCTTCTCTCGCGAGGAAGGCCAATATTAGAAGCTCCGAAAGAGATAAGTCAGGTAGTACACATTTACAAGTACTTGGCACAGATTTATTTCCATATGGCACGCACCTTTTATTTTGCGGCACAAACTTATAACCACTTGGTACACATTTAATTTCATTTGGTGGCACTTAGTTAAAGACATACTCTAAATTGGATAATTGTGTTGTTTTAGATTCCATCATCCAGCCAGAGTGAAGGACCTACATTGGAAAGCTTACATACCCGCTTAAAAGTGGCTGAGAGATATTTGTTTTTGGTTGATAAGAGGGTGTCCAGAATTGAGAAGGTCCTTCGAGATAATGGTCTCTTAGTGGATGACGAAAATGTTAAGCATGATACAGATTTTACCGAGGTAAGCAATGTTTGATGAATTATTAACTATGTTGTCGTGGGGATCATGGTGGTTGTTATTTCTTAAATACAACTCATTATTAGGTGAGTGAAGAGCATACTGCAGTTGAAGCTAAGGACAAAGGTGTAGTGGAGAAAGATGAGATTCAGGATAGTGCAGATGAGGTGGAGGTATGTAATTATTTGATTTTGATAAAAAAAAATTTTATCAATATACTATCTTGCTTATTAGATGAAATGCATATTGTTATCAGGTTATTTGGCCCACTGATGTTGAGGGTGAGAAAGAAGTTGGACCTATCTCCACGAAATATGTTTCCTCCTTATGCCGGCGCGTGAAGTTTGGAGCACGTGAGCGAAAGGCAACAGAGAAAGCAAAGGCCATAGCACACTTTCCAAATACTTATAGAAGGGCAAAAAAGAAACAAAAAATAGCCTCTCTAGGTGAAGGTAGTAGGGCACTAGCAATTAAAAAGGAGGATTTGCCCACTCGGTCGAGTAAATTATTGGAGCCTATCACTACTGCACTTATGGAGCTCCGCAAGTCAATTCCACTCGACAAAGAAACATCACCCCCTATAGAGGTATACAAATTTGTTCTGTTCCTTAAATATTCTGCGTACATATGCAATTTGGTAAGTCCATATCATGTTCTTTGTTAAGTAAAATTGTTGTATTCTCATTTCATTTCACTTAGCTTTTAGAAGAAACCACTAAATTCATTGATGTTGAAAGAGTGGAGACGCCAAAGAGTAAACTGAAAATGGCAAGGAAACATACGTATTACGGGAAGGGGGAAGGTGTGCTCCCTATGTACCATGAAGAAGCTATTGATTTCTTCCTTCAAGAAAATCACATGGAGTAAGTTACCTAAATTAAGTTTGCAATTTCACATTTATCACTATGTAAGTAGCTTAAATATTGGAATGAATTTTGTAGGCACACCATTTGGGAGGATGCAGATACTTTGAAACCATCATGCAACAGTGATGCTATAGAGCAGCTCCTACATGATGGGCCACTACGCAGTGATGTAGGTTAATTGAAGACATACCTCACATGTATTTCTCTTCTCAACGGTTCTATTTGATGGAGTTCTTTTAATAAATGCAGGTCGTCAATGTTTACTTTCGTGTCATGGAGCTTTGGCATCGAGAAAAGACTGAGTCTGTTGATAACCCATCTATATTCTTGCGCTGTGAAATACAGGTTTTGAATCACCCAAAATTTTTTAAGACTCTCCTACAAATTATGTGTATTCTGACATAATGAATTTTGTAGGCTGCCGTGAATCGACATCTATTGTGCATTGGTGAGGTAACTGCTGATGTTACAAAAAGTATTTTACAGTCCTTGCAGCCTAGTATTATAAAATGGTTAGGAGACATAGAACTCTGCGATCTCCAAAACTATAGATATCTATTCATTCCAATGAATATGGAATGGCATTGGTATTTACTTGTTTTGGACTTGAAGCATCAGTGTTTTCAATGCTACAATTCTATGTGGAGCTTCAATGATGCAAACTATAATATTAAATTTGTGAGTGTCAGTTTAAAGATTTGTTACATTTTTTTTAAGACTCACAGGTACATTAAAAATAATATATTCTTCACATCCATGTAGGCATCATTTCTGCGATTTTGGCTAAGCGACCGCGTAGGATACCATATCCCGGAAACTATCATTCATGAAATTCGAGGGTGTCCACAGCAAATGCCAGATACTCTTGACTGTGGGGTATACTTGCTCATGTATGCGGAGGAACTGACATGGGGCACTTCGAGACCATTGCTGGAACAGTTCAAGGATCCCTCTTTATATAGAAGCTGGGTTGCAGGCAATATTTTGTTGAATGACCATTGCAGTACAAATGATAGTTTCTGGAATTGGTATGAGAAGATATGTAGAAAGAGAGATTAGAGCAGGCAACCTACTCCTACATTTTCTTTTTTTGTGTAATGTAACAATGAGACAGTTATCGATAACTGTGTGCCATGGTTAATTAAGTATGTTTCCAGATTAATTGAGTATGTGCCATGCACAATAATAAGTGTGTGCACATGGCACATATCTGTGTGCAGTAATCGATAAACTGTGTGCAAAAAGCAGAAAACTGTGTTCGGGGATAAATTTAGTGTGTGCCAAGATTAATTAAGTATGTTTCCAGGTTAAATGAGTATGTGCCATGCACAATAATAAGTGTGTGCAAATGGCACATATCTGTGTGCAGTAAACAATAAATTGTGTGCAGAGAGCAGAATGCTTAACTTAACTGTGTGCACATGGCACATATCTGTGTGCAGTAATCGATAAACTGTGTGCAAAAAGCAGAAAACTGTGTTCGGGGATAAATTTAGTGTGTGCCAAGGTTAATTAAGTATGTTTCCAGGTTAATTGAGTTTGTGCCATGCTACAATAATAAGTGTGTGCAAATGACACATATCTGTGTGCAGAGAGCAGAACACATGGCACATATCTGTGTGCAGTAATCTATAAACTGTGTGCAAAAAGCAGAAAACTGTGTTCGGGGATAAATTTAGTATGTGCCAAGGTTAATTAAGTATGTTTTCAGGTTAAATGAGTATGTGCCATGCACAATAATAAGTGTGTGCAAATGGCACATATCTGTGTGCAGTAAACAATAAATTGTGTGCAGAGAGCAGAATGCTTAACTTAACTGTGTGCACATGGAGTAATCGATAAACTGTGTGCAAAAAGCAGAAAACTGTGTTTGGGGATAAATTTAGTGTGTGCCAAGGTTAATTAAGTATGTTTTCAGATTAAATGAGTATGTGCCATGCACAATAATAAGTGTATGCAAATGGCACATATCTGTGTGCAGTAAACAATAAATTGTGTGCAGAGAACAGAATGCTTAACTTAACTGTGTGCACATGGCACATATGTGTGTGCAGTAATCGATAAACTGTGTGCAAAAAGCAGAAAACTGTGTTCGAGAATAAATTTAGTGTGTGCCAAGGTTAATTAAGTATGTTTCCAGGTTAATTGAGTTTGTGCCATGCTACAATAATAAGTGTGTGCAAATGACACATATCTATGTGCAGTAAACAATAAATTGTGTGCAGAGAGCAGAATGCTTAACTTAACTGTGTGCACATGGCACATATCTGTGTGCAGTAATCGATAAACTGTGTGCAAAAAGCAGAAAACTATGTTCGGGGATAAATTTAGTGTGTGCCAAGGTTAATTGTGTACGATGTTCTTGTAACTGATTGCATTATTTATTAGGAAATGCTTAACTTAACTGTGTCCCAAGGTTAATTAAGCGTGCTTCAAGCGTAATCGAGTATGCGCCATACAATAGGCTTACAATAATAAGTGTGTACGACGTTCTTGTAACTGATTGCATTATTTCTACATATTAGGAAATAACTGTGTGCAAAAAGCAGAAAACTATGTTTGGGGATACGCACTGTGTGCCAAGGTTAATTAAGTGTGTTTTCAGTTTAATCGACTATGCGCCATACTCTACATAAATCGGAATCCTTAACTTAACTTTGTTAAGTATGTTTCAAGCTTAATGAACCAAGCAACACTGCTGTGCCAGGGGATCTGAAATTGTGTTGCATGGTGTGCCATGGCACACCATGTTTATATATCAAATATTGTAGTTAGTCCTAAAGAGAAAGCTTTCTCTGAACAATTCCAGTCAACAGAAGGTCTCTCCACATAAATCAGCCACCCAAAAAGGCATAGCATCAGCTAACATGAACAAATTAATATGAAAAAGGAACTTAATAGTATTCCACATTGATAAATTCTGAAATAATCCAAAATTTGTATTAGTTGACAGCATCAACAATCAACTTCCTTTACTTCAAAAGGTCTTCCTTTACTACAACGTCACCACATCCTTCCCCATCTGCGACGACAATGGAAAAAATTACTAAATATAAGTAATGTGAACTTGCAGCATAGGCAAAGAAAAAGAAACATAAACTTCAAAGGTTAGGCATACATTCTCGACTGCACCATCGATAATCATTTGGCCATTGCAATTGCACCACTTTTAAACCATCTAGAATCTGAAAGTACCAGATAAGTAAAGGGAAAAAAATCAGATTGCTTAAGTTTTAAGTGTGCACAGAAACCATATCTGAGTGCAGGTAACAGGTAACTGTGTGCGGAGAACTAAAAGCGGTGTTCTTTTCTCCTTTTTCACTTAGCTTTTAGAAAAACGTGGTGTATAATACCTTGTATAATAAGAATACATAGTGTGCCATGGTGTGCCTTGGGATTGAAATTGTATGCCATGGTGTGCCAAGGATGTGCGAAAGGTGTGCCAAGGGTGTGCAAAAGGAGTGCCTCCATGCAAGTCCATTTGACTGAAATAACTAGAAGATGTGGAGTATCACACTAAAGGATAATACTGACAAAGTAGATAAAAAATGAAGGATGTGCGAAAGGTGTGCCAAGGATGTGAAAGTTTGTCGAATGATGCCATTATATATATCGAATCATAAATTATCACACACCTTTTTATTTAACCGCGCAGCTTTGACAAACCTTCACTTGGAGACGTACGGGGTGGGTATATTGTGTGCACAGAAATCATATCTATCTGTAATAAATTGTGTGCACATGGCACATATCTGTGCAATAAACGATAAACTGTGTGCACATGGCACATATCTGTGTGCAGTAAACGATAAACTGTGTAGACAGAGCGGACTGTGTTTGGGGGTTAATTTACTGTGTGCCATGGTTTGTTTAGTATGTTTCAAGCTTAATGAAGCAAGCAACACTGCTGTGCCAGGGGATCTGAAACTGTTCCATGGTGTGCCATGGCACACCATGTTTATAGATCAAATATTGTAGTCAGCCCTAAAAAAAAAGCTTCCTCTGAACAATTCCAGTCAACAGAAGGTCTCTCCACATAAATCAGCCACCCAAAAAGGCATAGCATCAGCTAACATGAACAAATTAATATGAAAAAGGAACTTAATAGTATTCCACATTGATAAATTCTGAAATAATCCAAAATTTGTATTAGTTGACAACATCAACAATCAACTTCCTTTACTTCAAAAGGTCTTCCTTTACTACAACGTCACCACATCCTTCCCCATCTGCGACGACAATGGAAAAAATTACTAAATATAAGTAATGTGAACTTGCAGCATAGGCAAAGAAAAAGAAACATAAACATGAAAGGTTAGGCATACATTCTCGACTGCACCATCGATAATCATTTGGCCATTACAATTGCACCACTTTTAAACCATCTAGAATCTGAAAGTACCAGATAAGTAAAGGAAAAAAAATCAGATTGCTTAAGTTTTAAGTGTGCACAGAAACCATATCTGAGTGCAGGTAACAGGTAACTGTGTGCAGAGAAGCAGGTAACAGGTAACTGTGTGCACAGAGCTTAAAGCGATGTTTTTTTTCTTCTTCGGATTTCTATTAAAAAACATGGTGTATAATGGCATTTATAATAAGAATACAGGGTGTGCCATGGCGTGCCATGGGATTGAAACTGTATGCAATGGTGTGCCAAAGGTGTGCAAAAGGTGTGCCAAGGGTGTGCCAAAGGTGTTCCATACCTTCAATGTATAGTAGAGCACCATATTGTTTACAGTATGACCTCATTACATGTCCTTCTGTTGTGCCCAAGCTTCCCGCATCGTCCACATCTCATATCACGTACTAACTCAACTTGAGAAGGTCTTCTCTTCTTTTTAGGCCTGCCAGGACGTGTCTTTTTCATAGGGGGTAGAATGTGAATCTCTTCAGATGCACTGTGCGGCTCCTCAATATCAGGAATTGGATAAATTGCTTCGCCATATGTTGTTCTATACAATTCAGCTTGGAACCAAATGTCAGTGAATTAGTACAAGGATCTGCCGGCCTTCTCAATGCAAGCACAAGCATGCTTACATGGCATGCCGAAGATTCGCCACTCGCCACAAGAGCAGCTGCAATTCTGGAGGTCAACTTTGCATGAGTAGTTTGTATCCTTTACGTCATATATCATTATGTTGGACGTAAACACGGATAATCTCCGACCATCTTCTGCATTTTTATGTAACACTTTCTCAGCATCTGGACATAGGTGGGTTTGAATGCTATATCCTTGATTACGTCGTTCATGCATCATCTGCATAATTTGAAGCCTGATATGGTCAACCATATGAGGTATAGGCAGATGACGAGCCTCCAAGATTCAACTATTAAAACACTCAGCCACGTTAGATGTCATAGTGCCCCAGCGTGGACCTGGAAAAATTGCGTTTGCCCAATGCTCGGGGTTGGCATGTAGGAGAAAGGTGGAAGCACCAGGGACTTCTGATGTAAGCTTCCCAATTAGCTTTTGAAAAACATTAAGCCTTGGAGTATACGCAACAGCATTTACTAAATCAAGCAGTCTCTTTCTGTCAGCTGCACGATAATGGACAAGCACCTGCGATCACAATTAAATATCAGACATTCCGGATGGTATATTACTTAGATACTTTCTACTTAAAATTATTTACAATATTATGATGCAAACCTGATTCTTGAAGTTTTCTTTCACATGACGAATACAATATGAGTGGTAGCAACCAAGAAAGTACTTCGGCACCGATTTAATAATTCCCTGATGTCTATCTGTCATAAATGTGAACTTTTGACCATGATACGCACTGCAACTATGAATAGCTTCTTTGAAAATCTGGCAAAACCATTCTCAGTTCTCATCAATTTCTGTATCTACCACACCATAAGCTATAGGAAACATATCATCATTGCCATCTTTGGCAGTGGCGCCAAGCAATACACCCCCATCCTTATGTTTTATAAATGTCCCATTCATAAAAATTAGAGGTCGACATCCTTTTATGAAACCCAATAGTGAAGCATGAAAACAAATGAACAGACGTCTGAATCGTCCTTCACTGTTTCGTACTTTGTAATGCTGCCGGGGTTGGTTTGAACAATGGCGTCGCAATACCACCGAATTCGGTCATAAGATAGCGATCTATCACCATAAATCTCCTTCATAGCCAGCTCCTTACCATGCCAAGCTTGATGATACGGCAATTGAACACCATATTCCCGACGAATATCTTTTACAATGTCAGTCGGCTTATATAATGGCATATCTTGAAGTTTATCTTTAACAATGTTCGAAACCCAACGTTTTGAAGCCTTCGGATGCGACCGGACTTGCATCCCTCCTCCACATGTATGGTTACCGTTCATTTTTTTAATTGCAAACTTTTCACCATTACCAAGTTGAGAAGCATGGATACGCCATTCACATTCTTCATATGCACATTCCACAGTAACTCGCTCACGATCGTTCTTTATGAACACAAAATCTCTGCAATTTGCGATACAAAAGTTGCAAATGCTGTCACGAAGAGTTTCGACATTCCTGAACTCCTGACCAACGCCCTCTATACAACTTTTCCAAGCATCCAACGAATTTCTTTGACTTCCTTCCTCTTCAATTGCAGCTCTCGTCTCTTCAACAACTTGGACAAAATTACTTGAGCTACTCTTTGAAATATTTTTGGATCTCCAACTAATTTCAGCACCATGGGATGAGCCACTGTCCATACAAAACGATAAACATAATTTCAGCACACTTATTAATGTTCTTCTAGCTTGAAATGAACAAAATAAAATTTCAAATATGGAATACCTGGTATTGATTACCACATCAGCAGCTTCGATCAAGCTTGGAGAATGAGTAACAACCATCTCAATCACTGCCGCATTCAAGTTCACATGTATTTGATGCATGTTATGAACATCTTTATCGCTCATGAGGGTAACAACCATTCTAGATTTGTTTGGAATATAAAACTTAATTTCTATCATTGTAGAAGATAAATATCTCCACCTTTCCACTATTTCCTTGAATATTTGATCAAGAGTTGTGTCCTCACATATGGAAATAATAATAGCTTCGCTACCGTAACAACAAATGGCCATCAAAACCGGGCTACTACTGTTCTTTGAAGCCATCATAATGAAAATAGGAGGGATCAGCAAAAATGATTTGGCGACAATTCTTGGAGCTAAGCTCTGTTATAACAAAGTCAGACGAAGAGTGCAGAATCAGAGGCACATCAGCAAAATATTTCTGTTAAAACAAAGTTAGAGGCACACCTGATCTTAATTCCCCACACCCTAAGGCAAAACGGAAGAAGATGGCACACTGGAGCAGAACAAGGCATTCATAAACAAAGAAAACAGTTAAGTTAATTCCCCACAAGCTATGGCAAAATGAAACAAGATGGAAAACAGTTAAGTTAATTCCTCACACCTTCTCCCGCCTTCAAACCAAAAAGCCTTCCGTTGGCCTCCAATTCGGGTCCCCAAGGTCTTGCTCTAAAAATCCTTCCGTTAGCTGGGCCGATAAGCATACAGTGCGTTGGAACCTGACAGAACAGAAAACTATGCTTGTGGAGCTCCAAAGAACAGAGGACATCAAACCAAAAAGCCGCCCTACAGTCCGTTGGAACCTCAAAGAATAGAGCAGAATGCTTGTGGAGCTCCAAAGTCTTCTATGGAATTCCAACGGTCTTCCTCTCCCGCCTTCCGTTGGCCACGCAAACAGGAAATCGGTGCCGAACTCCAAACGACAATGTTCCTCCCGCCATCAAACAGAATCTCCTCTTCCGTTGGCCAGACCGAATCGAAACTCCAAACGTCTCCATTTTCCGCCTTCAAAATACTGAATCGGGGCATATTAGGCAAATTTTCTTGGACATTTCTCCTCCCAGGGACCGGAAATTATGGTTCCCTGAGTCTCGGGACCGGGAGTTACCTTTTTGGCCAACAGAGGCTATTCGTTATACTCCGGTCCAACACTGGACCGGTGATTAGTTTTCCCTAATTAAAAACTGGATCAGACAAGCTTTTACTGGATAGAGTTTTTTTTTTTTCTTTTTTTTTGCGCAAATAATTTGGTGACGTCCATCCAAGTCCTGACCATTTCATCAAAAGTGACTTTTGTAACACGTACACGAATTTCATGGTAGAATGATTGTTTGCTTTCACTTCAGTCTTGTTAATTCAGTATTTAATGCAGCAAATGGTCATGAAATCGAGATGGGCGTTGGTATCCATCTTATCGAATATAATCAAGAGCAGAGCACATCTAAGTTAGCCAATCTAGTGCTCGTGTTAAAAGCAAAAAAAAAAAATATCTTTCTTTTTTTATGATGATGTGAACTCAGAAGTAATTTGCTTGGCATTCTTATCTATAACAAAAGCTTCATGACACGGAGCTGCAAGTTGGATGGCTTCCAAGCTATGCACCAACACCTATACTCAAACTATTTACCTATTAGAGTTTGAGACGTATGACAAATTTAGGGCCCAATAATGCTAATTTAAGGATGAGAATGGAAATGCAAGATGAGCCAAACTTGAGGTGAGAATGTGCAAAACTTTTCACATGACCAGCCTAATGACCTGGCCCAAACAATATAAATTTTAGCTCGTCGGCTAATCAACCTACATTCTTGATTGCTAAATCATTGCCTAATCCACGAGGTGAAGGCTGGAAAACATCATCCAGAAGAAGCCTTCACAGGGTTCTGGATCCGAGTTTGACTCAATTCTTGTTTGTGTTGGCTCGAGTTAAACCAGTCAAACCTCACCACGCCTACCATGCCAAACGTATAAAGAAACACTTCTTTCATATTTTGTCGCCCATGATCTTTGAGAAAGCACAAAATCGCGGATATCTTGCTCCTTTTCCTTTGGCAAGTAAACGGAATTGCGAATTGATCACTCTGTGTACACAGCCCATTGCCTCCTTGTTAGCCTAGTCGAGGAGCTTATTATTGCGGTAGTAGTTATGGATCCAGGTATAAGTCGTTCCGTCTGAGCCACCGCCATGCCGATCAAATCAGCTACTTGATTAGTCTCACGAAAGTCTACATATATAGCCTGCGATTGGGCCCATAAATCTTTAATTACAGCTGAGTTAAGCATAAATTTTGCAGGTCGATGGAAACAAGAAAAGGGGCATGATAATATATAATTCTAAGGGCTCATTTGGTTCATATAGAATAGGAGGTGAAAAAGTAGGATCAACCAAAAATAGAAAAATATCTTATATTTAGTTGCAGTTTTCAAAAACGGAGATAGAAAAATAGCTTTTTGATGAAAATAAAATTTTCATATTTCATATAAAAAAAATTATGTAAGACATATAAAAGTCCAATTTTTATTGGCTGGGAATTGATTTTTTTTGCTAAAAATATCCTTAAGATTTTAGATTGAATAGAGTAAGATCTTTCCTTTAAAAAGGATATAACATGTATGTTGTCCCAGAATTCGGATCGAGATAGAAATACAGCTCGGACGACCCTAAGGTTGGCTGGAGATGGCTAAGCAGGTTGGTTGAGGTGTCGGGTGCTAGTTTCCTTCGCTGGGTGGCATGTAAGAAGTCAGCTTGCTACAGAGTTTTTGGCAGAAAACTCTCCAATGCCTAACTCAGAACAACGGAGCAACAATATGGAAGGAAGAGAGTTTCAGTAGAGGGTCGCTTTGTGAGTAAGGTTGCATACATATTGCGTACTTGAGGTCTCTCGGGTTACTCTTTTTATAGAAAAGTCAGTTTGTCGCTACCTAGGCTAACGTGGTGTGTAATGATAGCTAGATAGTGGTCGGTGGTATAATTGTGACGTAGGGCGGCAGTGTATGCTAGTGGGACATAGGATATGATACCATCGTGGCTGGGGACAGCGGATTGCCAGGGCTGTTGATTATTGGGACTATCAGCCCTTGTTGACATGTGCCAATTGTCATGCCCGACCGATGACTCCTCGGTCGATCGGCTTTTCGGCTGGGACCGAAGAGTTTATGTTGGATAGTCGGCTGCTTATCTATGGTCGAGGTAGTTCTCCATCAAGATATTTTACGTAACTTTCTCAGGAATCTAGATGCTCAACCAAATATATGTCATTTTAAATTGTATCATTTTTCCATGGTTAATAACCAAGCATGCAAAAATAACTTTTTCATACATCATAAATCAAAGCATCAACCTTTCGAGAAAAATATTTTTTAAAAAATATTTTTTTCTGTGAACCAAATAATTCCTAGGTATATTTTGTTAGATATATAGAAAGGCCCTCTCAAAATCGGGTAATTTATTTTGAAGACTTTAGCTGAGAGGCGCTTGTAGGTAAAACAACCAAACTACTTCCACAATAAAACAAATGGTCGGCAAGGCCCATGCTCTTCTCTCCTATTTTTTCCTTTTCTTTGTGTGTGTGTGTTGAACGAGCTCCTCCCTCCTTTGTCCATTTCTATCACCAACAAGTTCCTACCCACGAGGTCCAACAAGGTTAGCCGGTCTCCTCGGCAACCCTTGTTTCACGGCGACGAGCTTTGCTAAATTCTAGGGCGGAAACCCCCAGGCCAAGCCTTGGACGTTTGGGTGCCAACTTTGTCGTCTCTTGCTCACTATTTCAGCGATAAATATAGCCGCAAGCCCGGCTATGGAAGACCGTCGAACCAAAACAGCAAAGAGCTCAAAGGGGCGGCGCTGCACTGACGAAGACGATGGCCGCCGGAGCTAATGCGTTTCTCCGGTGCGTCTTCGGGGGTTGCATCGCCGCCTCGGACTTGGATATCCGACGAAGGCCTTACCATCGCAACTGCGGGTGTGCATTGCATGACCCTCGAGGTTGCTCCAAGGCCTCACCTTGCAATAAGAAGATCTCTTATCCAGCTCGACGGTCATGGGGCAGAAATAGCCTAAATCTTGTATTAGCGACAAATTCCACCCGCTCTTCTCCTTCACCGTCTCCTGCAAACACCTTCGACATTATCGAGGGGAGCTTGGCAGGACGGAGGACGACGGTGGAGGGCTTGTCTCAAGGGAGACATGCACAGTGTTAGGCTCCAAAATAATGTTTTAGGTGCCATGCACGATGAGTGCTATTGTTTCCCACGTCGCAATCTGCAAGCATTTGCTTAATTATGATTTTCTCTTCCACAATGGAGCTCCAAGGAGCTAGAAGAAATTTCTGAAACGTAATGGGCTAAGCTCCAAGCAATTAGTTAGTGAACATAGAGTCAGAATTTTCTGCGATGCATGTTTTGCATTATAAAGGGCTGTGCATGGTTGGATGGCAATACATTCTATCTTGAAATTGGATGGCTGACCTCTATTTTTCAATTTGATATATTTGATATACCAGCGATATTTGGCATGGCAATATGATGGATGATAGTTGGCAAAGATTATGGGCCTCGCCAGTCATACAAGTTCATAAATATGAATATGCATCATATAAAATTCTTGCTATTATTCATGCTTTGAAATCCGTACTTTCAGACAGTAGTACAACTATGGTCACTATTATTATCTGTGACAGGGTCGTAATTTTTACCAACTACTATTATCTGTTAGCAGGGCCATATGCCGAGCTATTATAACCCGTTGGCGAGGGTCATAATCTTTACCAACTATTATTTTTCGTTGGCAGGGTCTACACCAAGCTATTTTAACCCGCTGGCGAGGGCCATATGCCGAACTATTATAACATCCAATTCAATTCTATAACATTTCTTTTAAGCCATAGACTCAACATACGGCCGCAAATATGTGCTATGGATGCTTCTACTTGCTAGTATTTACATTTCAAAATGCTGCCTCTCTCTTTTTTTTTTTTTGAGCAAAGCATTAGCCTCAAATAAATTATCTACTTACCATGTTTGGCATTTAAAAAATAAATTTTTATGCCATATTTGAGAAAATTATTGAGTGAAGGCGGCAGCATTCTTTTACATCTAGAGCTCATTTAGCTCGTGGGATGAATTTTTCATCACTGAAATATTTTTTTAAAAAATTTGATGCCTAGATATATGATGTCTGAAAAAAATAATTTTTGAATGTTTGGTTAATCTTAAGAAGGTGACTCATTCTAAAATAACTTATATTTAATTGAGCATCCACTTTCATAAGAAAATTATGTAAAATATATATTATATTCTTATTAAAGGAAAAGATCTTACCACATTCTATCTAAAAGCTTTTAATGGTATATTTGGAAAAAAATACTCTAATTTTCAGCCTGTGAGAATTGAATATTTTTAATGTTCCATATAGATTTTTCTTTCATATAAAATATAAAAATTTGATTTTTATGAGAATACTATATTCTATTTTTTTTTTCTCTGAAAACTTTAACCAATGTGGAGTGATTGATTATAACCCTATTTGATTTTGATGAGCTCAAAGCATTTGAGTATATCTTATGTTTACTAATGAATTCAATCTAGTGTTTCAGTAATATCCTTGTAAATTTATGGCTAAGTGTCTCTAGATTTGGTTCAAGACAATTTGGATAAGTTAAGAAGTCAATGTGAACCAAAGTCTGAGACTCGAGTCGACTCCGGGATATTTCGAGTCGACTCCAAGCGTATCAGAAGCACTGGCACAGGCTCGAGTCGACTCCGAGACATTACGAGTCGACTCCGACTGAGAACAGACAGACGAACAGAAAGATACAACTCAAAACCTGTCAGCCAGTCGACTCCTGAAAAGCGCGAGTCGACTCCGATGCTTGCCGAGTCGACTCCAGAGTAGTATGAGTCGACTCCAGGGGGTTACAAACAGAAAGACAGAGAAGGTATATTGGACCCTGAGAGCCGAGTCGACTCCTGAGGAACGCGAGTCGACTCCAATGGTTGGCAGGTCGACTCCAAAGGAAGCGAGAGTCGACTCTCAGTGTAATACAAGGCAAAAGTCAGAGAGCAATTTTCGGACACTGAGAGCCGAGTCGACTCCCGCAAAGGGCGAGTCGACTCCGAGACAGCGCGACCCCAAAAAGACAGAAGACTGCTTTTTGGATACTGAGAGCCGAGTCGACTCCAGAACAGTCCGAGTCGACTCCAAGACAGCACGAGCCAAAAGACAGAAGCTCGGGAGTTCGGACTCTGAGTGCCGAGTCGACTCCCAGAATTCACGAGTCGACTCGATTGAGCAAACTTGGAAAATGCATCCATGGATTTCTTGGGATGAGCCGACTCCAAAAGTGCCAGGTCAGCTCCAGACTCTGGGGAGTCGACTCCGGGTTAAGTCGAGTCGACTCCCAGTCGAGAAGAGCACTTTAATTCAAATCCGGAACAGTTGCCGAGTCGACTCCAGAAAAGCATGAGTCGACTCCTGCTGCAGCCGAGTCGACTCCAGATCGCGCGAGTCGACTCCGATCCCAACGGAAACATTGTCAGGTTGTGCAGAATGTGCAGAACGGCTAGTAGATTGTGTCTAACGGCTAGTTTCCGTGGGGAATGGCTTAAATAGCCACAGAGGACTGTAGCAAAGCAGAGAAGTAACATCCTTTCAAAGAAAACACAATAACTTCATCTGCCAAAGGGATTTCAGCGGAAAAGAAGAAAGAGAGCCATTAACTCCATTCAACCAACTCTTCCCAGCATTAAAGAAGTCTCCTTCTGCCTTCAAGTCTTCAAGACATTCAAGAGGAGACCCAAAGTTCGAGAAGCCCTCCACTACATCATCATAAACTTGTTTGAGGGCTCTTAACTTTTCTATTATTCATATTGCTGAATATCTGCTTATTTAAAAGCTGTATTTTTCTCTTTGTTCTTTCTATCCATTTGGTCCTTACTTGATTCAATCAGGGGATTGAATCAAGGGTGTAAAGGTTTGTTGGTGAGCCTAGGTTGAAACCAACGTGTAAGGGTTCGATTGTGATCCCGAAAAAACAATCGGGTGGTTCTAGTCGGTGAGCCTGGGAAAACCGACCGAGTTCGTTGTGACCTCGTAAAACAACAAGTTAGGTTGTGAGCTTGTAAAACAACCGGCTGTAATCCGAGGGGTTATAGTGAATTCCCAAGTGAGGCTTAGGGAGTGGACGTAGGAGCAAGGGTTAGCTCCGAACCACTATAAAATCTTTGTGTTTGTGATTGCCTTGTCATCTCTTACTTTCATTTCATTCACTGCACATAGCATCTAATTAATTAACTTGCAAAAAGTATTAATTAGTTATCCACAGACATTTTAATTGCAATAATTATTTTAAAACCCAATTCACCCCCCCTCTTGGGTTGTCTATCTGGGCAACAAGTGGTATCAGAGCCTGAACTCTACTACCCAAAGAGTAAAAGATCAAAATGACAACCCCATTTGGATCTTCTCACATTGAGGGCCAGTCCACACATAGACCTCCATTCTTTAATGGATTCGACTACTCATATTGGAAGGCTAGGATGAGAATATTTATCCAAGCCCAAGACTATGAGATGTGGACCACCATACTAAATGGACCATACATCCCATCCATTCATGTAGAAGGTGTCACTGTACCCAAGCTTGAAAAGGATTGGGATGACAATGACATAAGGAAGGCACAACTAAATGCCAAAGCCATGAATGTACTTTATTGTTCTTTAGATAGAAATGAATTCAATAGAGTCTCTACTTGCAATTCTGCAAAAGAGATTTGGGATAGACTTGAAGTGACCCACGAGGGCACAAATCAAGTAAAAGAATCCAAAATAAATATATTAGTACATAAGTATGAATTATTTAAAATGGATTCTAATGAAACAATCACTTGCATGTTCACTAGATTTACTGACATTGTCAATGGCCTAAAAAGCCTTGGCAAAAATTATACTAACAGTGAGCTTGTCAGGAAGATTCTTCGCTGTCTACCAAGGTCATGGAAAGCCAAGGTGACGGCAATCCAAGAAGCCAAGGACTTGAACAAACTTCCACTTGAGGAGCTTCTTGGTTCCCTAATGACGCACGAGCTCACAATGAAACAACACAGCGAAGAAGAGTCCTCCCACAAGAAAAAGGTAATAGCCCTCAAATCTGTTTCTACTAACAAAGACTTATCTTGCAGCAGCAGCAGTGAAGAGGAAGACAATGAGGGAGATGATGATGAGGCTCTTCTCGTACGTAAGTTCAGAAAATTCATCAACCGTAAGAAGACCTTTCATCAAAGGAGAGGCCCCTCAAGTTCCTATCACAAGGATAAAGGTAAGGAAAGAGAAAATGAGGGAATCGGATGCTACGAATGTAAGAAGCCTGGACACTTCAGAGCAGACTGTCCTTTGCTCAAGAAGGCCAGCAAGTACAAGAAAAAGAAGGTCCTCGTCTCCACCCTATCGGACTCTGATACATCTTCATCATCATCGGATGAGGAACAAGAAGAAAAGGCCAATCTATGCTTTATGGCAAACGAAAATGAGGTAACATCTGAAACACATTTAGATTTTACCTTTGATGAGTTATATGATGCGTTTAATGAATTAATGGATGAATATAAGACAATAAGCTTTAAGAATAAAGAGCTAAAACTAACCAATCAATCTCACCTCCATAAATATGATAAATTAGTTAAGGATAAGGATTTTATCACTAAAGAAAATTTAGAACTTAAGACAAGCAACCAAATGTTAATTCAAAAAACTAATACCTTGAGTAAAGATAACGAAAAACTAGCCAAGGAAATTTCTGAACTTAAAAAGGATAAACAAACTATTGGAAGTAATTTCACAAAAGACTTAGATGCACTAAAAACAGAAAAATAAAAGTTGGCACTAGAACTTGAGAAGTACAAGCCTTTTGTAGAAAAATTTACTTATAGTTCAGAAAAATTAGAAATGATACTTAATAGTCAACGAGCTGTGTTCAATAGAGCTGGTTTAGGGTATAAACCTAAAAATAAGCAAAAACTCCTTAGTAATTTCTTCGTTAAAGCAGGAGAAAGCAAAACTAAGAAAATAACATGTTTTTGCTGTGGAACACTAGGACACAAAGCAAATGTATGTGATTATAGAAAAGAAAAAACTAAAAGAAAAATTAAAAGGGTTTGAGTTCCAAAAGGAACCAACATTACTAACCATGAAGGACCCAAGAAAACTTGGGTACCTAAAATTGTATGACTTGCTTGTGTAGGAGTGTCTTGCAGCCAAGGTCGACAAAAATTGTTGGTACTTGGATAGTGGCTGCTCAAGACACATGACGGGTGACAAGGATCAATTCTTCACCCTTGAAGCTAAGAAGGGAGGTGCTGTGACTTTTGGAGACAATAACCAAGGTCACATCATTGGTATAGGTAAAGTACAAATTACCTCTTCAACCTTTATTGATAATGTTCGATATGTTGATGGTCTTAAGCATAATTTACTTAGCATTAGTCAATTGTGTGATAGAGGTTTTGATGTTTTGTTCAAACCATCACTATGCATCATTACCAACTCAAATGACAATAGTTTAGTTTTTAAAGGAATAAGACGTGGGAATGTGTATGTTGTAGACCTTGAGGATCTTGCCAAACATAACCCATGTTTAGTTGTTAATGAAACTAAGGATAATGATGCTAGTTGGTTATGGCACCGTAAGTTAGGTCATGCAAGCATGGACACAATATCAAAACTAATTAAAAGAGATTCCGTGATAGGTTTGCCAAAACTAAAGTTTGAAAAGAATAAGATATGTGAAGCTTGTCAATATGGCAAACAATCAAGGAACTCTTTTAAATCCATAAATTGTGTCTCTACCTCTAGACCTCTAGAACTACTACACATGGATCTATTCGGACCAACTAGAACCACAAGTCTAGGAGGAAATAAATATGGTCTAGTTATTGTAGATGACTTTTCTAGATATACTTGGGTCATGTTCTTAGCTCATAAAGATCAAGCATTTTCAGTTTTTAAGAAATTTCATAAGGAAGTAACAAATGCTAGAGATACTTCAGTCATAGCTATTAGAAGTGACCATGGAACCGAATTTGAAAATCATTTATTTGATGAGTTTTGTAGTAAAAAGGGAATAACTTATAATTTTTCTGCACCTAGGACTCCACAACAAAATGGAGTTGTAGAAAGAAAAAATAGAACCCTAGAGAAAATGGCTAGAACCATGCTATGTGAAAGTAACCTCCCTAAGTACTTTTGGGGAGAAGCCATTAATACCTCATGTCATATACTAAATAGAGTTTTATTGAGACCCATTATAAAGAAAACACCTTATGAATTTTGGAAAATTAGAAAACCAAAGGTAAACTATTTTCATGTCTTTGGATGTAGGTGTTTTGTTCATAATAATGGGAAAGATAATTTAGGTAAATTTGACTCTAAATCTGATGAGGGTATATTTTTGGGGTACTCTACAACTAGTAAAGCCTATAGAGTCTTTAATAAAAGAACCCTTGTTATTGAAGAATCAATACATGTAGTTTTTGATGACTCTAGTGATAATTCTTCTAGCAAGAGAGTTGATCTTGATGATGATGCTGAAATACTTGAAGAAAAGATTGATGAGATGACATTACAAGAAGATAAACAAAAATTAATTGGAAATGCATCATCAAGCCAAGAGGCTGTTGTGGATCATGGGCTGACTAAGGCTTGGAGGTATGCTCATGGGCATCCTAAGGATTTAATTTTAGATGATCCATCTCAACCTGTTAGGACTAGAGCATCTCTTAGGAACTTAAATAATCATCTAGCTTTTGTCTCACATTTTGAACCCAAACACATAGAAGAAGCTGAAAAAGATGTAAATTGGATAAATGCAATGCAAGAAGAATTAAACCAATTTACTAAAAACAAGGTATGGAACCTAGTTGAACGACCCTCTGAATATTTAATTATAGGTACCAAATGGATATATAAAAATAAACTTGATGAAAATGGAATTGTAATTAGGAATAAGGCTAGACTAGTAGCAAAGGGCTATAATCAAGAAGAAGGTATAGATTTTGATGAAACCTTTGCTCCTGTAGCTAGACTTGAGGCAATCAGACTATTACTAGCATTTGCATGCTCTAAGGATTTCAAATTATTTCAAATAGATGTAAAAAGTGCATTTCTAAATGGGCATATTAATGAGGAGGTGTATGTAGAACAACCACCTGATTTTGAAAATCATCAATACCCTAATCATGTGTATAAATTGAACAAAGCACTTTATGGTTTGAAACAAGCACCTAGAGCATGGTATGAAAGACTTAGCAAATTTCTACTAGATCATGAGTTCTCTAGGGAAAATGTAGATACAACACTGTTTTTGAAGAAGAAAAACAAAGATATGTTATTAGTGCAGATTTATGTTGATGATATTATTTTCGGTGCTACTAACAATCGCCTCTGCGAAGAATTTGCTGACTTGATGCAGAGTGAGTTTGAAATGAGCATGATGGGAGAGCTGAACTATTTTCTCGGGCTTCAAATCAAACAATCAAAAGAAGGGATCTTCATCAATCAAGCTAAATACATCAAGGAGATGCTTAAGAAGTTTGATATGGAGGGAAACAAGTCAATCAGCACACCCATGAGCTCATCATGCAAACTAGACCAAGATGAATCAGGTAAATCTGTAGATCAAAAGCTGTATAGAGGTATGATAGGATCTTTATTGTATCTCACTGCAAGTAGACCTGATATCATGTTTAGTGTATGCATGTGTGCTAGATATCAGTCTAATCCTAAGGAATCTCACCTTATTGCAGTAAAGAGAATCTTTAAATACCTAATAGGAACAAAAAGTATAGGTTTATGGTATTCTAAAGAATCTAGTCTGAACTTAATAGGATACACAGATTCAGACTTTGCTGGTTGTAAACTTGATAGAAAAAGCACCAGCGGGTCATGTCAATTCCTAGGAGAAAATTTAATTTCATGGTTTAGCAAGAAACAAAACTCGGTTGCATTATCTACTGCTGAAGCTGAATATGTAGCTGCTGGGAGTTGTTGTGCTCAAATCATGTGGATTAAACAACAACTTGAAGACTATGGCATTAAACAAGACAAAATTCCCATTAATTGTGATAATACAAGTGCCATTAATCTCACTAAAAATCCAATTCAGCATTCAAGAACTAAACATATTGAGATAAGACATCACTTCATAAGAGATCATGTACTGAATGGTGATGTGACACTTCAATTTGTTTGTACTGATGATCAATTAGCTGATATCTTCACAAAACCCTTGAGTGAAGAGAGATTTAATATGCTTAGGAGAGGATTAGGAGTTATTGATCCATCCTAGTGATGTTCTCTTCTTGTTCATGAATTTTGATGATTATATTGTGTTAAAAAATAGGGTTTCTCATCTATGATCATCAAATCAGATCATAACTTAGTGAGTGTCCCTTGATTGGTACGAAAATAGCATAATTTTTAGGTGCGTGCCAGAGTTCGAGTCGACTCAGATACGTTTCAGAGTCGGCTCATGACGGGGAGTCGACTCGCACATTGACGGGAGTCGACTCGAGGTCGATGGCAGCATAGGGGGAGTCGTCTCGCGCATATTTTGGAGTCGACTCGAGGTCGAGTCGACTCGCGACTTACTGGAGTCGACTCGCGGTCGGGATCCGAGTTTTTAATCCTAATCCAAGCGTTTAATCAACACTTCTATTCATCGCCTCCACTGTTCACAAAACCCTAGAGCCGTCTCCTACATCGTCTCCGACCCCGGTTAGAGTTTTTCCGTCGACCTTCTTCCGTCCATTAGGGTTCTACCCCATACCTAGGTCAACCATGCCCCGTAAATCGGTTGTCCCAAGCTGGAAGAGACCCCAACCCGCGAGCGGCACCGAGCGACGGTCCAAAGCTCGGAACGATCCCGTGAGGCCACAACCTCCGGCTCGTTCCCCGCCGAGGCCGGTTCCCTCGCGTCCGTGCGCCGGGAAGGCGGTCTCCACCGGGAGATACGTCAACTTCGACTATCTCTCCCGGGAGGGCTTCACCATAGGAGATAGGTTGAGGGCCCAGGGACTCGAGTTCTTTTGTTCCCTAGATCTCCCCACATACCCAGGTCTAGTTAGGGAGTTATATGGAACAGTACATGGGGGAAATGGTGGGATAGAGGGGACCGTAGCGGGTGTCCCACTATTTATTTCGGAGGATATCATTGCTCAAATCCTCCATCTTCCCCAAGTAGGGGTATCTCCTACTCATCCTGAGGATAGGACTGAGGCCCTTACGGCCATTTTAGGGAGTCCACCCCAGTCCCCACTCGATGAGGTGTCCGCTAGTTCACTGTCAGTTGAAATGCGGCTCCTCTTGAGTATCATCTCTAGGACCCTTTTCCCTAAGACCGGCCGCTTTGATTTTGTATCTGAGAGGGACCTAGCCCTTATGTTCTACATCCTTCAGGATACTCCAATTAACTTCCCCAAACTCATTTACAGATACCTATGTGAGCCACTAGACAGACTTAGGCTCACCCTTCCTTATGGGATGCTATACACTCTTATCTTTAGGGAGTCTGAGATCCCCATTCCTGAGGGGGAACCCTCTTGCGCACTGCGATGGACAGATCGCATGGGTGAGGGAACCCTACACAGAATGGGATTTCATAAGGTAGAGGGAACCTGGGTCAGGAAACCATCCTCCTCCACACCTACCACTAGACGCTCCCCCAGTCCTGATCCAGATTCAGACTTTCCTACCTTTTCCTCCACCTCAGCACCCTCCACCTTAGCCGGACCCTCCTCCTCAGCTCCATCCACTCAACCGATGGAGGTCCGGATTTCTCCTGAGCAGCTCCGGGAGTTGCGGCAGGAGATTGTACGAGATCTTCGGGACGATCTTCTGAGAGAGCTCAGAGGTCCAGCCCCTGCCCCCTCTTCTGCATTAGTTCCCTCCCTATCAGCCGTGACCGAGATGACAGCTCATCTGAGGGAGGAGATCTTCAATGTCAGAAGCCTGATACAAGCCCAATTCTCCAACATGAGCGATGTCACAAGCAACACACGGAAGATGCGAGATGACATCCGACACGACATGGGCAGCCTGAATTAGGGGGCCGAGCGCTTGGCGAATGTCTTGATTGCCAAGTTGGACACACTCCAGCAGACTCTGACCAAGCTATCCACGACGCACAGTAGGGCCACCTCGGCCATTATCACCCAGCTAGGGAACGTCACGGACGGGGTCAGTCTCTTAATGGAACAATCCAGACTGAGGGGAGGAGCCACATCCTCTAAGAAGCCCTAGCTTACTTATTGTATTTTGACATGTATTTATTGCTTTCCTCTTTGTATTCACAAATGTACTCACTTATACATCAATACAAGGAGTAGACCATTTTCTTCAAAAATGTACAAATTGATCTCTAAATTGCTTGTACGATGTGCTTTCTTCCTTTTTGGTATGATGACAAAAAGGGGGAGAAATATATTGAATAGACATGTAAAGAGAATTAATGAAAATCAATAAAAAAGAAACTTTTAAAACACACAATAATTTATTCTTAGTGGATTCGATACCTCGAGGCTCATTATCTCTCTGTTGGGGCTCCTAATGGAGTAATCTCCAGAATCTATTCAAGGGATATTTGGAGATTAGTTGAATCATACTTAAGAACAAATTGACAGATTTTTTCTCTAAAAAAAAAACCAAAAATTTAAGTTCAAAAGCTTCAATGCACTAAAAGAAAATTCTGATATTCAAAACAAAGTTGAATGCATGTGTTGAGGGGGAGAATCTGAATTTTTAAGAAAGCAAAATCATTAAATATATATAAGCCAAACAATTGATTGCATGATATGAAGGCTTATATAATTCCAAATGAAAGGGGGAGCCTTAACGTCGAAATTTATTGTTTCACACCTTTCAAGTCTGGATAAATTAAAACTAACTAGACACTTGAATTCATTTTCAAATTTTACTATAATTCTCCTTGTTTGTTGAGCAATTCACTTTACATATACTCAATGTTTTGTCATCATCAAAAAGGAGAAGATTGTGGAGTGATTGATTATAACCCTATTTGATTTTGATGAGCTCAAAGCATTTAAGTATATCTTATGTTTACTAATGAATTCAATCTAGTGTTTCAGTGATATCCTTGTAAATTTATGGCTAAGTGTCTCTAGATTTGGTTCAAGACAATTTGGATAAGTTAAGAAGTCAATGTGAACCAAAGTCTGAGACTCGAGTCGACTCCGGGATATTTCGAGTCGACTCCAAGCGTATCAGAAGCACTGGCACAGGCTCGAGTCGACTCCGGGACATTACGAGTCGACTCCGACTGAGAACAGACAGACGAACAGAAAGATACAACTCAAAACCTGTCAGCGAGTCGACTCCTGAAAAGCGCGAGTCGACTCCGATGCTTGCCGAGTCGACTCCAGAGTAGTATGAGTCGACTCCAGGGGGTTACAAACAGAAAGACAGAGAAGGTATATTGGACCCTGAGAGTCGAGTCGACTCCTGAGGAACGCGAGTCGACTCCAATGGTTGGCAGGTCGACTCCAAAGGAAGCGAGAGTCGACTCTCAGTGTAATACAAGGCAAAAGTCAGAGAGCAATTTTTGGACACTGAGAGCCGAGTCGACTCCCGCAAAGGGCGAGTCGACTCCGAGACAGCGCGACTCCAAAAAGACAGAAGACTGCTTTTCGGATACTGAGAGCCGAGTCGACTCCAAAACAGTCCGAGTCGACTCCAAGACAGCACGAGCCAAAAGACAGAAGCTCGGGAGTTCGGACTCTGAGTGCCGAGTCGACTCCCAGAATTCACGAGTCGACTCGAGTGAGCAAACTTGGAAAATGCATCCATGGATTCCTTGAGATGAGCCGACTCCAAAAGTGCCAGGTCAGCTCCAGACTCTGGAGAGTCGACTCCGGGTTAAGTCGAGTCGACTCCCAGTCGAGAAGAGCACTTTAATTCAAATTCGGAACAGTTGCCGAGTCGACTCCAGAAAAGCATGAGTCGACTCCTGCTGCAGCCGAGTCGACTCCAGATCGCGCGAGTCGACTCCGATCCCAACGGAAACATTGTCAGATTGTGCAGAATGTGCAGAACGGCTAGTAGATTGTGTCTAACGGCTAGTTTCCGTGGGGAATGGCTTAAATAGCCACAGAGGACTGTAGCAAAGCAGAGAAGTAACATTCCTTTCAAAGAAAACACAATAACTTCATCTGCCAAAGGGATTTCAGCGGAAAAGAAGGAAGAGAGCCATTAACTCCATTCAACCAACTCTTCCCAGCATTAAAGAAGTCTCCTTCTGCCTTCAAGTCTTCAAGACATTCAAAAGGAGACCCAAAGTTCGAGAAGCCCTCCACTACATCATCATAAACTTGTTTGAGGGCTCTTAACTTTTCTATTATTCATATTGCTGAATATCTGCTTATTTAGAAGCTGTATTTTTCTCTTTGTTCTTTCTATCCATTTGGTCCTTACTTGATTCAATCAGGGGATTGAATCAAGGGTGTAAAGGCTTGTTGGTGAGCCTAGGTTGAAACCAACGTGTAAGGATTCGATTGTGATCCCGGAAAAACAATCGGGTGGTTCTAGTCGGTGAGCCTGGGAAAACCGACCGAGTTCGTTGTGACCTCGTAAAACAACAAGTTAGGTTGTGAGCTTGTAAAACAACCGGCTGTAATCCGAGGGGTTATAGTGAATTCCCAAGTGAGGCTTGGGGAGTGGACGTAGGAGCAAGGGTTAGCTCCGAACCACTATAAAATCTTTGTGTTTGTGATTGCCTTGTCATCTCTTACTTTCATTTCATTCACTGCACATAGCATCTAATTAATTAACTTGCAAAAAGTATTAATTAGTTATCCACAGACATTTTAATTGCAATAATCATTTTAAAGCCCAATTCACCCTCCCCCCTCTTGGGTTGTCTATCTTGGCAACAACCAAACATAAATTTTTTTTTTATTTTTCTGCTAACCATACTGTACCTTCTCCAATTCCCGCGAAACAAATATCCTTAGGTATAAAAATTTCAATACAAGTTTATTAATGCAGGACCTTTGGCTGATCGATGCAACTCCATCAGAGATCATAGCTGTCCATTTTTGTTACCGACCCAACTGGTGCGGCTCCATTCTGTACACGAAGTTTTTCATTCGGACCGACATATCTGTCGGTATCGGTATCGGTATCGGCCACCAGCATATCCTCCATTAGGCACTCAGAAGTCAGAACCCTAAACCCCGTTGCCATGGCCCTCCATCTCAGGCTCAGACCCAAAACCCTAGCCCCCCTCCCATCCCTCGGGCGCTTCTCTTCTTCCTCCTCTTCCCCTCCTCCTCCGCCGCCTCCGGCGGACTCAGACTCCAATGGAGGCGGCGGCGGCGGCGGGGACAACGAAGACTCTCCTCCTCCCACCTCTCCGCCTTATTCCTCTTTATTCGGCGACATCAAGGAGAGGCTCAAGTCCCCGCCCGCCCCTCCCCGCCGGATCCCCACCGACCCTCCGCCGCCGCCTCCCCTCTCCTCCCCCAAACCCGGCCCAGCCGCCTCCCTCGAGGAGATCCGCAAGCACCTTGCCGGATTCCGGCTCCGATCCGGCGGAGGCCCTCCGCCGCCATCCGGCGAGCGCCCCCCGTCGTCTCCGCCCACGATCTCCTTCCAGGAGCTCTTCAAGAACAACGTCCTCAACAAGACCGACGGCGGCGGCGCTGGCGAATGGGGGCCGTCCGAGAAGGGCGCAAGAGTCTCCTTTGACTCCATCAGGGAGAGTTTACGGCAGTTCCGGGCCTCCCCGAGAGACCAGACAGGGCCCCGCGGCTTCGATTTCAAAGCATTTCAGGATAGCTTGAGGAGCCCGGCGGGGGAGGCGGAGAAGGGTCCGTCGCTTATTGGAGGGAGGGAGACGCTGCCAGAGTCTATTTTTGGGAAGGAATTGAGGGAGAAGAAGGGGGAGGGGGACCGAGAGTCGAAGGCGCTGAAGACGGAGTTTGTGAAGATGTATAGCTATGACGAGCTGGGCGAGAAGCTCCGGAAGCTGAGGCCGGAGGAAGCCACGAAGGGGGATAAGGATTGGTTCTCACTTAGCGAGTTGAATGAGAGGCTTGCAAAGCTTAGGGAGTTGGAGGAGAAGGAGACTGAGTCAAGGATGGGAGGGGTCTCCTTCAGGGATCTGCGGGAGAGCCTTGTGAGGCTTAAAGAAGCCGATGCCACTAAAAAGGCCAACAGTAACTTTCCCTTCACCAGATTCGTTTGTTTGTTTACATTAAATCCTTGTAATTTAGGAATTTTATCCGTGCTTGTTTGCATATGACCAGTGCAGAGGCTGTCGACCTTGATAAATCTTGGCGGGCAGGTGACTCCAACTTTCAAGCTAAAACCCCCACAGGAGCATTTATTGGAGAGGGTATGTTGGGTGCATTTAATCCGAGTCTCCTGAATGCTTGTAATGATGTTTGGTGGCTCAAATATAATACTTTTTCGAGTTTGATTCTTGCAGTATTTCCATCCGGATCACATGTCTTCGGCAGAGAAGTTGAAGTTGGAGCTCAAGAGAGTCAGAGATGAATTTAAGTTGTCCGAGTCAGATTGTGGTTCTGCACGTGTTCAAGGTAAAGGGCAGATTAAGCCCGTTTAATATTCTATCTAATTGCCATCAAGCATTACGTATGGTTCGATGCTCAATATTATCTGCTGAATTTCATTGCAAGAGTACAGAGATGATGCTGATCCAATAGGTTAGAATGCTATTTCTGTCTAATATAACTTACAATAGTGATTCTGAAATATATCAATTAATCCTAGACTTTCCTCTGTGACAACTTAATAAACAATATAAGCAGTAGCAAATAGTATCATCTTCATTTTGAAAATATTTGAAATAATAGACAAACTAATAAGCAAAGTGTTTGAGTTGATTGATTTTTCTGTTGTTTATGAAGGACTGTTTGTTTTAATGCAAAGACCAATAAGAGAAATGTTTGAATCGATCAGTTCTTCTATTATGTGATCTCTTTTTCCTCACCAGAAAAAAGATAAAGGAAAGAAAAACACAAATTATAACTTAAGTTGCATAAAGTATAGTCAAATGGAACCATGATGATTGTATCACGATCCTATCATACCTCCAGATGTTTGGCAATGAATTGGCTGAAAAAAGAAAAAAATCCTTTTAAAAAATGGTTAGTTAAAAATATCCCCTGGGGTTGTTATAGGAATAAAAGTTATAGACAGGGGCCCAAAAAAAAAAAATGGAATTGAATACAGGAGGACCATAAGAGAAAGTGTCTTAGGTAGGGGGAAAATGGCATAGAAAATGAGTAGTGATTGATTGAATAATAGATAACTGTATTTTGAAAAGGTTGCAAAGGCTGAGATCATAGCATGAGGTTGAAAGTTTGTTTGTGGAAGGTATGGCTCCTGATAGAAGGTAACTATCCAAGTAGTTGTTTATTACAATTTTATAATCTTAACGATGGTGTATACTTATAACTCTAGGGGCCCAAATTGTTTAGAAATATCCTGGCTTTGTCCCTCAAAGAGCTTCTTGAGTTATAGTATGTCACATGTTATTGAAGTTATCATTCTATTTAACAAGTTACAATTGGAAAGAAAAACTACATACACATTTCATTTTCATGAATCCGAATAACTGAACCTATGAAAAAGAAAAAGAGATCACGGCACACTAGATGTTCCTCTTTTTGTCCAAGAAGCATCATAACACTGTATTAATAAACTGATACTTATCATCTAATCTATATATATATATATGCTATTGTTGAATCAATCCATCTATTCATTTGCTATACTCCTCTAGGACCTGAACTTTAGATTTCCAAAATTACTATTTAAAACGGTCACTTGATCTCCATTCCTTCTTGTCCTTATCTTTATAATTGTGCATATATAATTTTTGTCTAAGTCTTAATTAATTAAAAGAAGTGTTAGTGAGTGATTTATATCTAACAATCATGCTTTATCAAGGAGGTTTTATTGTTAGAAATTTTGAATTGGTTTTGAGGGAAAAGGGAGAAAATCAGATTTAATACGTTATCTCAGTAACACATCAATGCTAAGCATTAAAGTTAAGGACTTTCTTTGATACTCGAGGTGGCGGTCTTAGGAGTGGTTTCACATCCTGTTTCTTCTTACTACTTATTAGAGCGCCTTTTGGTTTTACGATATGCAATGGAGGATTTTGACAACACTCATCTTTCTTCAAGTAATTGAAATCGACTCATTGTAGAGGGATGTGCGGTTGGGTTTCCATAAGTAATTCCATTGATAGTTGAACAGGTGATGTTATCAATTATCACATTTTGTAGATTATGCATTTCCTTATATGATAAACTGGGGTTGTCCTCGTGGTCACACCCTCTATATAGGAGCCAGAGGTTCTGAGTTCGATTCTTGGATGCTGTTGTGAGGATTTGTGCTGGCATGTGTTTACTTCCACATCGATTATTCACTGGGTAAATTTTGAGTACTTATACAGGATCAAGAAATCCAAATAATACCTTCCGGCTAGTCATTTTGGGTAAGGTCCTGGGTTGTTACAAATGGTATCAGAGCGGACCCGCCTCATAACCTACGTGGACTAGGAGACACTGCAACATGGATCCATTGGGATTGACTAGGGGCCGATCGTGATGCTTGTGATTAGATTTGAGTGGATTTGAATCCTGACGAGGACGTCAGAGCTTAAATGGGAAGAGTATGTGAGGACTTGTGCGGGCATGTGTTTAGTCCCACATCGGTTATTCATTGGGTAGATCTTAGGTACTTATGCAGGATTAAGGAACCCAAATAATATCTTCTGGCTAGTCATTTTGGGTGAGGTCTTGGGTTGTTATAGGTGCATTTTTAAAAATCTGGATCTGGTTAATTATAGTATATGTAGGTCTCCATCCCTTGCTCTGAAAAATCATTTGCCGATATGCTATGGTACTTATGGTGGTAACTTAACAGAAAATCATTTAATGTCCGGACAAACCCATTATGGTAAGAGTTAGCAAAGTGATAAAACTATAAGTATATAGATGGGTATTTGTAGTGGATGTTTATCACATGGTTGAAAGTCATATTTCTGGACCAAGTTTGTAGGTCTAAAATCAATAATTGTATGAATTAGGAAGGAAGAAAGTCTAAGACAGAAAAAAGGAAAAATACAATTATCATGATATTTGGAAAATAGAGCTATCTCTGTATATTCAGCAGTACTAAACAATCAACAGGAAAACTTTATTTTAGAAAAAACTTCCAGAAAATCCAAGGAAATCGTCTTTTTATCATGAATCTTGGTGAAAACTTTAAATAGTAAATCATTTCCTTTCTACAAATAGTTTCTTTAATAACATGATTTTTTCTATGGAACAGGTAACAACTCCTGTATTCATATTATTTGAATAAGTAATCTGTGTTGCACAACTCAAGCTTCCTCTTGTTTTCTTTAATCCTCTTTAAAAAAAAATTGATTGATGGACATGGGGGCCATTCCAGTCTGTATCCGAACAAACACCATGGATGGAAAAACTTGCGACAAATTGGTGATGGAAGAAGCACTCTCATGGTTATCCAGCCATTCTTGATAAATTTGTGATCATCTTTTTTTTTTAGATTTTAGGCTTTCTTGACTAATTTTACTGATAACCGCATGAAAAAGTGACCTTGGACACATTAGAATTGCACGTTTTACCATCATATTAAAATGCCTTATTTTCTCAAAGTCTTGACAATCTCCTATTTCTCAGTGTACTTATTGTTGACAATCTTGGGTAATGTTCCTTTCCTGGTCTCTAGCTGTATCATGATAAGTTACATGGGTATAGTCTTCTGTTGCATATTATAGTTTGTTATGTACTAGGGAATAGTTGGCATGATTCAATGAGTGACTAACATATTATTGTGATGCAATGCTCTGTGGTATAGATTGATAAACAATTACATGGATCCCTTTATTTTCTAGCGACCTTATGGCATGTTGATAAATAATGATACAAGTCCATTCTGTACCATTTGGCATGTAGATTTATTGGCTTAGGAGTTAGGACCATATCATGGTATTTTCAAATTTGAGCTTCTTTTCTGTTGCCAATTGATCATGCAGTTACAAGACATCAAATTAAAGAGCATGGAATATTGGATCCATGATTAACAAAATGACTTTTTGATCTTTCTGGAAATGATATCTTATCTGTACAACAGGGAGTTGAGTTGATGTATTGAAAATCTATTCACGGAAGGCCTCTTTGATTGTTTGATCCAGGGGAAGCATTCTGCTGCATAGTAATTCTAGCATGCTGACTTTTTAAGATAGAACTGATTTTTAATTTTAGTGTCATTGCAACTAATGGGATGATATTAGGTCCTTATTGGGCGATTTTGGAGTCCTAAATGAGTTGATAGTTACAGATTGGATCGAGGAAGTCATAAAATAGTCATGATTGATTGTGTATGAGAAAAGGTGACTTTCCTTTTAGTATATCAGTAGATAGGAGGTAGAATGCTATTCATATTCACCATCAGATATAGTATCGTCACCAAGGTTACTGATCCTTGTAATTGAGATTCTAAAACCTCTACTAATGTTAACCACTTAACCATCACTATCAGAGAAAACAAATCCTCTCCAGAGCTTCAAAGGCAGAGCACTCTAAAATATTCAACTAGAAAAGTGTGTAATGTTTTGGTTAAACTAAAATTGTTTAGTTAACTTACAAAATTTCTGAAAATATGCAATTTGTAATGTCTGACATGCATTGGATATCTGCCAGGTTCCTGAACCTTTATGAATTGATTGACAGATGGCTGGAACTAGGTGCCCTAACAATGACACCAACAATTTTCTTGATGGTGCATCATAATTATAATAGCCCTTTGGACTGCTCATGTTCAAAATGTTATTTTCTCAGCATGGCCTTCACTTTTGCTATGTGATGCCCAAAGGTCATTACATCTTGATCTCTCTCTCCGAGTTCGTAAACAGCAAGTCCCCCTTTTCATCCATGCTTGAATGTATACCCCCTAACTTATTGAAGTCTCTGTTACCCCTATATGTTTCTGTGGTTAGTCTGCAATAATCCCACTATTCCAGCAGTTGCCGATGGCCCTTTTTTTATAAGAGGGAGGTTCACTAGGGTAATTTGATGAGTGCTAATTTTAACTTCTTAAAACGTAATTTTTCTCCATACTACCATTTTCTAATGTTGATAATCCAGATTAAGAGAAATGAGACCCAAGCTGGTCCAAATTTTTTGAGCGTGACATCAAGACATTGCCATTAAGGCCTACAAGCATAAGGACATGTAAATTAAAATGATATGAGTGATTTTATGTCAATTTCAAAAAGGGTAAAGATAATAATCAATGTTTACCAACTGGTAAACTTGATACTATGTGGAAGATATTAAATTGTTAATCATTATTATCAGTAAAATCCACATATATGGAAAAAGTTATTGCATAAGTCAAATTTCATCATGCACCTTAATTTTGGGTTGGTTAGAGGGACCTGTACAGAGTCTAGCTTTGTAGTGAATTATTTGCAGAAGTCCTTGAATCCAGCAATATGTCAACTGTTTGGTGCCAACGATTTGCTTGAGTCGCAACAATTATTGTTCAGCTGCTCGTTTAGTCTGAGGTCATAGGTAAGCCCCTTTCATCATGATTAATCAGTTTGGGCGCATTCACAGGTTACAAGGAAGTCTAATTACATATATTTGTATGTTCAGTTTACTGCATTAGGCTTATAAGACTAATACTTCAGCTAGATCTGTAATTGTTTGTTAATGCTGTGATTTGTCTCTTTCGAATGTTGATTTTATTGGATAAGCTGTATGGTTTTGAGAGTTTGTTGTCCATTTTGCAGTTGCACAACTCACAACCAAAATTAAGCATCTGTCAGCTGTTTTACATAAGAAGGTAAATAGAAACCTCGTTTAGGTTTTCTTTCTGTTAATTTTCAGATGCATCTATATAGATAACACCAAGTGATATTAAAAACTTTTAACTTATTTTGCCACATTTCACGAATTTACGGAATTTTGCCATTATGCAGGACAAGCATTCAAGAAAGGGTCTCCAAGAGATGGTCCAGAGGAGAAAGAAATACCTCAAGTATCTCCGAAGGACAGACTGGGATTCCTACCGCATGGTCCTGTCAAGGCTTGGCCTCCGAGATGTGCCGGAGTACAAGGCACCTGAGTATAAGAGCTAAAAGGTATTCCTATTTGGAGCAGAAGTTGGGGTCTTGATAAGGTGGTTTTGTTATTAATAATGGTTTTGATATCTATTTCAGCTGAGGCGGCATTCGTTTTTGAATAATGATAAGATAATTACTTCCTCTCGTCGAATATTGACAGCGAATTCTTCTTTTAGCTTTCTTCGAGCCTGAGAGAGGATACAGCAAAATTTTTAGGATACATTTGTGGGTGGTTAATCTTTTTGGTTGTCTTTTTTTTTTTTCCTGTTGTCCTATACATTTCTTAGCTGCAGAAAGTCTCCGATTCCACCTGCAGCCAATCAGCAGATGATGCCATGTTCATCCGGCTACGTATATAATCATCGTTCTATGAGTACTACCAGTCTACTTTTTCATGAGATTCTTTACATGCATCTCAGCCATTAAGAATTTGGGTGGGGATAGGAAGTGCTCGTGTCCTGTATTAGTGAAGTCTGCGTTCATCCGTGTTTGGCCCAATTTACCGCCAATAGCTGTCAAAAGTCAAAGGCTCGAGTTTGGTATGACGGCACCTATCAAGTGTTTCATTACTTTGGTGGTGATCGGCTGAACTTCCGAGGCAAAGTTTTGACTCCATTTAAAACGATTAAGAATGAAATTTTAATACTTCAAAGGTTGACAAAGGGTATAGTTGGCGTTTGGATACTCTCCACCTCGTCTGCCTGTTTGAATAATATTTTTATTGACCATACATTTTGATATGGCGAATATTTGTTGATCCGAGATGTCATCTTAATCTCAATAATGTCCAAAGTAAACATTACCTCGATATTGGCCGATGGGTCGGATGAAGTATATTTGAAGTATATTTGAAGTAATGTCATCTCTCTCATTGAAGTATATTTGAAAACAATAATGCCTACTAAAAATATAGCCACGATCTTAGGGTGGTTATGTTGGCTTGGTCATTACTGCAGGTTGACACCACGTGTACAACATAGGATTCAGAGAACTTTCAAGTATGTTTTTCTCATCATTTTTTTCTTTGAAACAATGTTTTTCTCTCAAATCTCCCTTATTTTTCTATAATCCAGTTGACTTAGACATTGGAGGATCCATTGATGGACAAACTTCAGCATTTTTTTTTTGCTTTCATGTTAGCTAGGTGTCGTTTTACCCGAACTCAAGTTTATTTGACATCAACTACTTCATACAATTCTCCGGCTCTATTTCCAAGTTTGGAGCTTTTATATTTACCATAACTCTTCATTTCAGTCATTTACTAATCTCAACTCCGTAGTTTGGATACTAGCAATGACATATATTTTTCATAAAGTACTTATATATTAATATGTTTCTTAAAAAAAACTAAAATGCTTCGATCACTTTCTAGAAATCTAGTTCTTATGGCATTCTAGAAACTCAAATGTTGTCTAGAAATATGGAATCTATAAATTTACCCCTATAGGATAGATGATTCTTCAAAGAAATAATAATATTGCTATATCATTTGTCTCTTCAAATTTTTAATTTAAAAAAGCATATTTATTGGCTATCTATAAAAATGAAAATACATACACACACATATATTAATTGGATATATAAGCACGAATCCTTCAATATTTTAAAATATTATATAAGATTAGGGAAAAACAATTTAGATGGATGAGTTGATTTTACTTTAATCCTATCAAACCAATGCAGTGAACATAATACCAGGGTAACAATATCTTAAAAAAAAGAAACTCATAAATACACTTTGGCATATAGATATAATAGACAAGGATTCATGCAAAAAAACTGTTAAAAATTATATATAAAGTTAAGAATGTTTTTATGTAGAAGAAATAAATATTAGGGAAATTTGATTGCCGGTTTCTTCATATCCGTGAAGATGAAAGATTTAAGAAGGTCACCTTTTTTTTTCAATTAAATCAAGGCCCTTCTTCAACTCCCTCCCCCTGTCCCCCACCCACCACCCCCAAAAATATATGCAAAAAAATAAAACAAAAATATCAAGTTGGTAAACCAACCATGAACCGACAAGGAGAGGGACAGAGAATGGGAGAGAGAGAGAGAAAGAGAAGGTGATGGGGAGGGGCAATCATGTACAAGGGCATCTATCACCAATATCATTTTAATACAGGAACTATTATGAAGCCTGACTAAGGGCCTAGGACTTGGTGGATCTGTCTATTTTTCTTGCATGTTCAATATGACTCATGTTTTATTTGCAAGTAAAAGTGGAAGATTTCATGCTTGATAGATACATTAAAATTGTTTTGCCACCAGTGATATAATGTAGCAAATGTCTCTTGGTCACCTGATGGTATAAGTGCATGCAGGAGGGAAAAAAATATATCAATACTAAATATAGTTATCATGAATGATTATTATAATGTAAGATATGCTCTATGCAACTAAGTTAGCTTTATAATTTAGCTATAATTGTAAAAAAATGAAATTAGGGACAAGCTTTTCATCAACTTCCTTATGAAAAGTTTTCTATATATTTGAAACTACTTCCAAACTTTCTGAGATCCTTTCCTTTCTTGCTCTAGAAACTCTTCATAATAGTTTCTCATCCCATAATGAGAAACTACCTCATGAAATGGTATCTTAAAGAAAGTAGTTCACTTCATATGCTTAAATAAGTGACTGGTTTTGAAAAGAATAAAATAAATAGGTTTAAAACCTTTAATACTTACTTATTACTTACATTCAAGTAGGTCATCATGGCATAAGTTTCAAACTTTTAACTGGGCCCTGGACCTTTCTAACCGGGGAATTCTCTTTAGTGCCGGCTTAACTGAACTTCTTAGCTGGAATCCAAGCACGACCGACATTCCCAGTACCCTCTTTTTAAACCGTGGACCGGGTCCATTTCTTCCATAATCCAAGCTCCAATCGAACCGCCTCCGGTCCGGACCGTGGAATCTTCTCTCGGACCTACCAAGCTTTCCGCTGTCGAACCGCACGTGCTCAGAACCCTTCCGGTTCTCCGGAAGCAAAAAGCCGACCCGCCAAGGGCACTCCGGGGAATAGGGGTAGCATCGGAATTTTACAAGCCAAAGCCTCCAAACCCTGAACCGCCAGGCGCTATAAAACGCTCGCCCATAGGCCTTCCCCGGCCCTGCTCTTCTCCGATCTCGGACTCACCCCCAATTCTCGTTCTCCCCCATTGCCAAGAGCTCCGAGCGAAGGGGCTTCGTCAAAGGTCAGTTATTTTCTTCTTCATGGATCCATGTCCTACTCGGTTTGATTCCAATTTCCGGTTTGATTCCAATTTCTTGTTTCTTTTCGTCGAATTCTTGCTTCCAAACAAAGTTTATACTGCTCCGGCGAATTGTTCATAGCAAAACCCTAAGATCTGGCATCATTTGATCGATCTTTGATTTAATTTCGTTCCAGATCTGGGGAGAATGGGTTTTGCTTCGAGATCCGGGGCCAAGATGGTCTTCTTCTCGAGATTTAGGCTCTGGATCTTGTTGTCCTTACTGGTTTTCCCGTCCGGAGAAGGGTTTTACCTCCCCGGGAGCTACCCACACAAGTACCTGGCGGGCGACACCCTGTCGGTGAAGGTGAACTCGCTCACCTCCATCGACACTGAGATCCCCTTCGGCTATTACAGCCTCCCCTTCTGTAAGCCCCAAGAAGGCATCAAGGACAGCGCCGAGAACCTCGGCGAGCTCCTCATGGGCGACCGCATCGAGAACTCCCCCTACCGCTTCAAGATGTTCACCAACGAGTCCGACATCCTCCTCTGCCGAACCGGTCCTTTGTCCACCCAAGACTTCAATCTCCTCAAGAAGAGGATTGATGAGATGTATCAGGTGAATCTGATTCTTGATAACCTTCCGGCGATCCGGTATACCAAGAAGGGTGAATACGTTCTCCGGTGGACTGGGTACCCGGTGGGGATCCGGGCCGCCGACACCTACTATGTGTTCAACCACCTAAGGCTCAAAGTCTTGGTGCACAAATACGAGGAAACCAATGTGGCGAAGGTGATGGGCGCTGGGGATGCCTCTGATGCGATCCCAACCTTGGACAAGTCTGGTTCGGGCTCTCCTGGATGGATGGTGGTAGGGTTTGAAGTCGTCCCTTGCAGTTTCCAGCATGACTCAGAGTCCATCAAGAATCTAAAGATGTACGACAAGTACCCAGCAAAGATTCAGTGCGATCCCACGACGGTGGGCATGGCCATTAAAGAAAATCAGCCTGTTGTTTTCACCTATGAGGTCTCCTTTGTGGAGAGTGATATCAAGTGGCCATCTCGATGGGATGCTTACTTGAAGATGGAGGGAGCCAAGGTTCACTGGTTCTCGATCCTCAATTCGCTCATGGTCATTGCCTTCCTTGCTGGAATTGTTCTTGTTATCTTCTTGAGGACTGTCCGGAGGGATTTGACCCGATATGAAGAGCTTGACAAGGAGGCTCAGGCGCAGATGAACGAGGAACTCTCAGGATGGAAGCTTGTGGTAGGGGATGTTTTCAGGGCTCCAAGCCATCCACAGCTGCTCTGTGTGATGGTGGGAGACGGAGTTCAGATTCTTGGCATGGCAGTGGTGACCATCTTGTTTGCTGCGCTTGGGTTCATGTCCCCTGCTTCTCGGGGTACTCTTATCACTGGTATGCTGTTCTCCTACATGGTTCTTGGAATTGCTGCTGGTTATGTTGCTGTTAGGATTTGGAAGACTATCAGATGTGGGGATCATTCTGGATGGGTTTCAGTTTCATGGCGTGTTTCTTGCTTCTTTCCTGGTATTGCCTTCTTGATCCTGACCATGCTAAACTTCCTCTTGTGGGGTAGCCATAGCACAGGGGCCATCCCTATTTCTTTGTTTGTCGTGCTGCTCTTGCTTTGGTTCTGCATCTCTGTCCCTCTTACACTTGTGGGTGGATTCCTCGGGGCCAAAGCTCCCCACATTGAGTACCCAGTGAGAACTAATCAGATCCCACGCGAGATTCCTCCACAAAAATACCCCTCATGGTTGCTGGTTCTAGGTGCTGGGACCCTGCCGTTCGGCACCCTTTTTATTGAGCTCTTCTTCATAATGTCTAGCATTTGGATGGGTCGAGTCTATTATGTCTTCGGCTTTCTCTTTATTGTGTTGATTCTCCTTGTGGTTGTGTGTGCCGAGGTTTCATTGGTCCTCACTTACATGCATCTCTGTGTGGAGGATTGGAAGTGGTGGTGGAAATCCTTCTTCTCATCAGGATCAGTGGCTATATATATCTTCTTGTACTCGGTGAACTATCTTGTGTTTGATCTTAAGAGTTTAAGTGGGCCTGTATCTGCCACTCTCTACCTTGGTTACTCGCTCTTCATGGTTATTGCTATCATGCTTGCAACCGGCACCATTGGATTCATTTCTTCATTCTGGTTCGTGCATTATCTCTTCTCCTCGGTGAAATTAGATTGAGCTACTTCCACTGTTCCACAACAAGGTGCTTTCTCATCCCCAAGAGTACAACTGGAGACATGATGAAAAGTGAAAAATATACTCTACCTATGAATAGGGATATCAGTTTCTATCATCTTCATTGGGCTGTTGTAGTTTTGGCACTCAGAAAAAATAATATTTAGATTTTTGCTCTTAGGATTCTTTAATTGTCTTTATATCGGAGCATAGCTTTCACTTACCTTCATTCTGGACTCTTTCAGATGTAATAGGATGTACTTGTCAAGCTTCTTTCCCCCTCCTTGTTTGTTTTTAGTTTGTTAAGCTATTAGTGTAGTCCTGTGTCTAGTGCACTTTGTATTGAGTGGCAATTTGGGAATATCTGTTCACTGCACTTATAATGTTTGAGATATCTTATGTACTTGTTTGCACTGAGACACAAATTAGAAATATATGGGTTCTGTTTTGCAACTGAGACAACTGATGAAATCTGTGTGCCAAGCTTTTGGGTTTTCCTTTTCAGCTTATTTCTTAATTTGCAAATGCGGTCTAATCCTAAAGAAGTCTGCATGGAAAAAATGACTCAAAAACATGTGTAGGTGCAAGTCTATGCCTGTAATTTTAAGCAGACGATGCATGGGCGGGCATTCTTGATTTGATACCCTCGAGATAAACATATTGAATATTTCAGATCAGGCAGCAACTCTAAATAGATAACCTTTTTATCATAAGGTTGAATGGTTTGATCTAAATTGTAATTTGGCGCAATCTGCATGACTTTGTTTTTCTCGTACATCTGTACGTCTATGTTTAGTATGACCTTATTTTGTAATTTAGGTCAACTGACTTGCTGTTATGTGTGTTTTGGTCAAATATTGGCAGTTTCGCATATAGAATGCTGAAGTTGCATCCGTGTTAACTTAGAATGCAGACTACTAGCTATTCTGCACAGTTATATCAAAAAATTTGCGTTCATACCCTGGAAATGACTAGAGAAATATTGTAATTGGATGGATGACGTTTGGAAATGTATATAGCAGCGTTTTGGTTATGCACCAAAGAAAAGTTATTATAAATGCAAGTAATATTTGCACCTACAGAAAATAAAGGCAGGGATGGATGTTGATTCAGGTATTTTTCCTCTTTTTTGTCCCCTGCTATTGTGTTTGGTGGTGGTGTTTTTAGTTTCTATCCCTTAGGACTCCTAAAAATATATACTTCAAGCCTTGAACATGCTCATGAAAATATTTAATATACACTTGAACTTTATTATATATGTTATTTTATTTAATGACAAAATTAAGTTGAGTTCTGCTGTGTAATTGGTGAATGATTTCCATCTTTGATTGGCTAATGAATGACATCTATTTTATAGGCTAATATGTTTCATCTGATTAATAGTGGAGCCCATTATACAATTGATGGAAGAACTATTTGTACCATCATACATATGAAAGGATCTTCTGTCATAGCCATGATTCTTAGCTATTTGTAGTGACATTACCCTCTTTATTCCCATCTATATAGCTAATAAATTATCCAAGAACAAGCATTGGCCAAGAGATCGGTCAAGAAAATGAAATATGAGTTTAGAGAGAGAGACAATTAGGTGGCGGTGGCGAACGAGATCAGCATGCAAATAAGTAAGAAGAACAAAAACCTGGTAGTACCACTCAGTGACCTCTTGGAGCTATCTAACTTGCAGTGCTATCAAGTCCTTGCCTTTGCTACCCATGGTTAAAATATCACCACCCTTAAAATCTATGACTTTCGTTACAATGATTTCTAGTCCCCTTTGTCCTGCATAACGTTCCAAGTTACACATATTATTTGCCCCATCTATGACCTCTGTGAAGATTAGGTGAGTCATAATCTCTTTGAACTTGAGCTCAATTTTTTCTTTTCTATATTTCTAATATTCACTTTTGATTTGCACAGGGTTTTCTTAATGGGTTGTACTTGGGGTTTGTTGATGATATGGATTAAGTATGTTTTGGATTAATGAAGTGCTATTTTTGGTAATGTACCAAGAGGAAAGTGTTATTTTTGGTGAAGCTAAGCAGAGTCTATGACGTTAGAAGTCAAAGAAAATCTTAAGCTACATATGCTTTCTACCTAAGGTCTTTCTCATATTTTCCCTCTTTTTCTTTATCTAATATTTCATTTATCTAATCCTTTTTATTTTTTTTATTCACTTAGATATATTAGTTTTAAATCTCTTGATCTTTGGTGGCTCCGTGGAACATGGAGGCGAGCATGGAAGTGATATTGTTGATGATACTATTCATATGTTTAAGAAATTGACTTTAATTTTTAAATCGATGTAGATTTATATGTTAATTCAAAAATAATGTTTTATTTTATGGATATTAAAGTAAGGAAATAAAGTATCTGCTATTTTCTATTATAATGGCTAATAGTAGCTTCATTGTAACTGACAAAATTTATTTTAGAGAAAACTCTTATTCATGATTATTTTAGGTTGATGGCTATTCATTTCAGTGTAATGGTAAATGGTGGCAAAGAAAGTTTTTTATTAGGAGAAGCCAATAATACTGAAATCTTGCCCAAGAGGTTGAAGGGCAGAAAAAAAAAATCACTAGCAATTGATGAAGTAAAGATCATGTGACTATCTTCAAAGGGTGTTTGGTAGCTGGTATCATGTGATTGAATTAATAAATGGTGACCAAACAAGTACTTTTAGCATCAAAACTAAAAGTAGTAGTCTGATGAAGGTATAATTAATTTCTATGTTTTATAATTTTCTAATTTATTTCGTTGGTTTCAAAAATATAAAATAAGAAATTGTGACGGTTTAATTGATAAAAAGAATCATATATATTAAAGTCTGAGATAAATTGTCACACATGATGGACAAAAAGATCTAGAGCAACAGCTGTGACGGTTGAATTAACACACCAATACTCCTGTGAAATGGCCCTGAAAACCGAGTTTATGCACCTCCCGGCTTTCTACTCCACTGATCTCAGAAGGAGTTCATTATCTATCCTACCCCTAAACTTTCAAGAAATGAGAAACCACTTCCACAGAAACCAGAAAAACCTAGGCTGGGCGCCAGCCCAAATAACTTTCGGCCCATGTCCAGCCCGGGAATTCGAGGACGAAAGGAGAATGGGCCATTTGGAGCCTAGCCAAACTAAACATGTACCCTGGGTCAGATTCCGGCCTACCTCCAGATTGTTCCAGACTCGAGCCTAGGGTTTAAATTTCGGGCTTGTTTCTAGACTAGGCCTGACTCAAACCGTTGGCATCCTTTGGAATAGAAAAAGCCAGTTTGGATGCTCGTTTGGCATCGTTTTTATCTTTTTATTTTTAAAAGTAAAAATAAAAATTTTGTTTCTATTCTATTTCTAACTTTTTAAAAATATAAATGTGTTTGGTCTAGTTGATTATTTTTTTAAAATATAAATATGATGATGGTGGTCGAGGCGATGACAGTAGTGCCAGTAAAGGTTGCGACAATGTTGGCAAATCATCAATGATATGATGATGGTGAAAATGATGGTATGATAAGTAGGATGGGTGGGAGTATGGTTGAAATCAAGATAAGAGCAGGAGAATCTAGAGCATCTGTATGTAATGGTAGTTAGTCCTACCATGTTAACTGTTACGATAAGTAAAAAGAATAATAAAAATAAAAATAAACAAAGAACGCAATATTTATATGGTTCAATTTATTGACCTATGTCTAAAGGCAGAGATGATAAAAAAAATTTATTATAGAAAATTAGATATTACAAAGTACAAGATTTTTTCTCAAACTCTAGCTTCCAATGCATGAGATCTCTAAAATACTCAATTGTTCATTTTTTTTAAAGTTACAAGAGATATATGTAATAGAGTAAATCAATTTGAACTTAACTTGATGTCCTATAATAGTTAGGTTAGTCCGGCCCACATAGGCTTTGCCCTGCACCCCCAACTAACTATTCGTGTGGTCCAAACAAAAAAAAAATGTTCATGGTGGCCGGGGGGACCTTTTTCCTTTGCTCCAAAAAAAAAAATCCCTTTTTACTCTCTAGAACTTGTAACCTCAAGATATACTTAACATCAACTAATTTGCACTCTAAAATTACTAATATTTTTTATCTCAACATTTTTATCAATGTAAGTAGCAAACATATGCCATCAAGACAGGGCAAAGAGAGAAAAAAAAAAAGGTTGATGTTAGTTATCCACTTCATGATCCTTGAAGGCACAAATCCTTCGGCTTCAAAATTCAAAACATGGAGTGCGGACTACAAACAACATAACATATTCTAGTGTTAATATCAAATGTCATGCTTGAATATTTGTAATGCATGCTTGTGGTCATTAGTTTTAGGCCTTATTCATGTTTTTGATTTTTCAAACTCAAGAGGGGTGCTTTTACACTTCCATAACACAACCATTGCAACTATTCAGTGCCTTCTAACACAATCATCATGAATTTTTACAATAGCAGTAATGACTGTGGAAGCTTTTTATTTTTGAAACTCAATTTTGGTTTAGTAACATCGTCCCTTGAAGCCAGGTATTCGTTTCTCGTTAGCATGAAAACAAAATCCATGGCATCAGATTCATTAGCTTCCGATGCATAGGAATCAATTCCCGTTCAATGGAATATACTTTAACAACATATTCACACAAATATTAGAAAAATCATGTTAAGTTGCATATCAGCCTCTTCCATGTTTACCTCTGAGCGATCCTTGTTTCTCCAAACTGTCCTACGTACATTCTTGATGCTGATAAACATTTTTTTCTTCTAAAAAAACCTTTTCCGCATGCTCTTATATACTATATAATACAAAATTTATGTTGACTCTGCTACTCTCCTTGTGACATTAAAGTTAAAAAAGCTTTAGACGACATAAGCCATTAGCAGAGTGCACCAAATCACCAATAGGGATGGAAGCGGAAATTTCTCCATGTTCCCGCTTATTAGAGGCTTTCGTTGACCGTGCAGCACCCATGATCCAATCAGACATGGTTGAAAGGGAGGTTTTTTTTTTTTTTTCCAGTGATGACAAGGGAGGCTGGAAAGAGCCACCCGAATTTCATTTAATGAGAAAGGCTAGGTTGAAAGGGAGTTGGCCAAGAAATTCTCGTTAGTCTTGTAGCCTGCTTTATTTTCATTCAAACCACTGTTTCTTGTTCGTCCAAGTGATCCGGTTTTGAAATTTCCAACATCGGGGTCACAAAAACGTGTTAATTATTTAATATTCCAAATGTTTTATCTGATGTGAATCGTGTCCACACAAAGAGAAACACGAAAAGTATGACCAACAATAAAATAAAAAAATATCTTACATTTTATTTAAAAAAATTTTTAAAAAGTTTTTTATAAAAATAAGATTTCTATATATTATAAAAAAATTATATAAGATATAAAAAGGTTCAATTCCTATCAGCTAAAAATTAGGATAATTTTTGTCCATAAATACTCTTAAACTGTTAGATAGAATAAATAAGATCTTTTTAATTAAAAATATCTTAAATATTTTACATAATTTTTAAAAAAATAAATAACTTTTTTATGATCAATCAAATATTCAAAAATTACTTTTCAAACATCATAAATTTAGATATCAGCTTTTTAGAAAAAATAATTAGTAAAAAAAATTCTCTCATAGTGTTTAAGAATTGTAACATTAAATCATTATCCATCCAAATTTGATTAAACAATATTCAATTATTTTTTTCCTTAAAACAACATAACATATATCCCCCACTTGTGTCCCCAGCCTCGCTTTTAGCTGGAGGGTCGAAAATTCCAGATGCTGGTAAAGTTTCTAGGGGAGGTAAGCATACCATTCGGTCATTATTTAATTTTAAAGCTTCCGCAGCGATGGGAGGGCCACCCACGCACGTCATTCCAACTTTGAGATAGAGTCGAGCCGAGAGAAATAAAGGTCAAAATTGGGATGCAATTTTAGGATAAACCAATAAAGTACGGCTCGCAATTGGTTTTTTTTTTTTTTTCTTTCTTTCTTTGGAATGTTAGGTTGGCCATTGAGTATTTGAGTCTCGTTTTTCCACTCGCGAGACGTAGACGGGCGCAGAAAAAAATGGCCGACCCAAATTGCGGTAAAATGCCATTACACACATCATTATTGGGATAGACCAGAAACGAGACTTGAAGAATATTATGGCAATGATAATGGTATTGAAAAATAGATTTTCAGGACCAATAATTGTTTTTTAGTGCTAACTAGCTAAGAAAATACAGCTTATACGCAAATTAGAAGTGTGCATTCGATAAGATCTTAGATTCGGACTTCTTGAAGAATCTTAATTAGTCAGAGCAGTTAAACTCATACCACTGATGTCTTAATCTTTAAAAGGATAGAATGTATTAAATCTGACTTCTTGGACCATGCAGAGTTGTTTGTTTTGTAGCATCTTTTCCGCAATCTTTTGCGATAAAATCTTTACTTTTTGTTGGGAGAAGTAGATGTTTCGTAAAAACACCAACTTGGACCATATTATCTACTATTTTTGAGCAAAAGACCAAGAACCTTGTGCTGAAAGCAAATCACATAATAGATAGGATATTAATATTATCGCTATTCATATCCATTTTTGTTTGGCAAATACAAAAATAGATACAGATTTTTTTAATAAAAAATTCATATTCATATTTATTTTAAACGGATATGAATATATATATATATATATAAATTAGATATTAAAAATATGAATATAGGTAGAATATATAACTTAACTTATTTCTCTTACAAAACGATCTAGATAGTTATTTGCCCAATTTTTTTTAATCTATATATGTATCTATTATTTTATTTTTTTTATGGAGGTGAATACGAATATGGGTGTTAGTCAAAACAAACTCAATGGCTTTTTTTTTTTTTTGTGGGGGGGGGGGGGGTAAAAAATAGGAGAGGAGGGGGAGGGACCAGCCCAGCCTCGTAGCAGCCCCCACTGGGCCTTCCTTCCACTAGGAAATGTTCGATACAAGTCGCAAGTTTTCGCATGCTTTCTCCGACTCATGGGCTCACCCTACTAGGTTCACCGCCTCACGTGTGGGTACGTCACCCTAGCGTCACCTTGGTACAAGTGAAAGAAAAGTATAACCGCCAGCAAGCCATCCGAGCGTGGAGCATTCGGTTTTTTAATTTAATCGACGCCCGCACGTTTCGAATCTGAACGGCTTGGGCGGAATTATCGCCTTTGACCACTAGGCTACCATCTTGGTAGCTTTTCGGGATTATTTGGTTAAATGTCTCTCTGACGCATACTTGGGTAGACGCGGGCTTTTGGAAATTCCGTGTCAGGAGCAGATGGTAGGACAACACAAAAAAGCTCCTTTTAAAAAGTGAGCTCAACATTGTATAGCTTTTTAAATATTATATTTATTAATAATAGTATGCTATTTCAATGCATGCTGGCAGTTGATAGATATGGAATAAAATTAACTGCATTGCGCATTTGTTTTAGTAATATTGCTAGCATATAAATTGCATGATGCCTAAGATGCAGCTTTTTCTCTTTTTTCCATACTCCTCTAAAATGCATCACAGAATAAATATAATAAAATAAATAATAGAATAGAAATAGATACAAGAGGCCAACTTGTTATCCAAAATAAAGAAACATATTAATTATTATTAATACGGGTGCCCATGTGTCTGAGGATCCATGCGGGCATATGTTTTATCTTACATGGGACTAGATTTTAGGTACTTATACATGACCAAGAAATACAAATAATACTTTATGATTAGCCTTTTTGTATGAGGTCCTGGGTTATGATAAATAATATTAGAGTGAACCTAGCTTATGACCTATGTGGTCTAGGGACATTGCCGCTTGGACTCATTTAGGCTGATCATTATGTTTGTGATTGGATTTATAGTACTTACGAATGAATTTTAATGAATTTGGACTTTTAGCTTGGTGAAGATGCTAGGGCTTAAAACGGAAAACGAGGGGAGTATATGTGGATCCATGCGAGGGTCTGTTTAGTCCTACATCGACTATGTATTGAGTAGATCTTGAGTACTTAAATAGAACTAAATAATCCAAAAAATACATTTTATTTAGTCTTTTATATGAGGTCTTAGACTATATATATATATATATATATATATATATATATATATATATATATATATATATATATATATATATATATATATATATATATATATATATGTAAGAATCGTATTAATTTTTGTTATATACTAGCATATAACCTACATGATGCATGAGGTGTAATTTTTTCTCTTTTTTCCGTTCTTGAAATACAATATAGAATAAGTATAATAGAATGGATACAAGAGCCCTACTTACTATCCAAAATAAAGATCCATATTAATGGCATTATTAGAGCTCAGCATATGTTGAACCTTAATTGTATATATAGATAATAGAATATAATAGAAATAAAAGTCTATTAACAATGTTGTTATTAGAGATGTATACATGGCGAATGGAGAGTTGTAACTTCTACGAGCATCCACATGGTGATGGAGAGCTTAGCACAAGTTTAACTTCCATTTTAGTTATATACCAAACATATAATCCGCACATGTAGGGCATAGTTTTTTTTTTTTCTCCAACTACTCTTGAAATGCAATAAGAATAGATATAATGAAATAGAATAAATACAAGAACCCTATTTATTAATAGGGTTTTTTGGGTACATATCCTCCTAAATATAAAAATCTACATGAATACCCTTCTAAAAATGGTATTTGCATGTATTCTCTTATAAAACAGTTATTTTGCATGTATATCCTTCTCTTTTTTTTTCTTGAATGTGTACCCAAACCATTTAATGTCGTTAAAAAATTAGCAGTTTAAATTTTAAAATGATTGAAATACTCTTAGTAGATAGACATGCAAAAAAAAAAATTATAATGATATATATGCAAATAACAACTTTGTTAGGATATTCATACAATTTCACATATTTAGGAGAGTTTGCATGCAAAAAAATTTAATTTAATTTTGATCTATTTCAACTTGTTCTAACACTTGGAGTTTAGTCTAGTGCTTGCTCCTCAATATTTTTTTATAAAAATATTGTTAGAAAAAAGATTGATTCGATAATTAGATAACAAAAAGAGTTATAGAGGTTCATTTACGAATCATAGGATTATTCTACTTTATTTATAACAATCACTATATTTTATTTCATCGAAACATAGCTTGTAATATTTATTATTATAGATGCATATGATAGAGAGAAAAATGGATCGTCCAGCCCGCAACTAAAAAGCCGCCCAGTTTCGGCCCAGTAAATACCAACGATGAATGACTAAATCTTTACTTCGGCCCAGAGCCAGCTCGTCCTCAGAACTCCACCAACTCCGGACATTCGCCGACTCCCCCGACCAAGTTTGGGGTGCCTCCAAGCAAACGCCGACCCATCCCGACCAAGTTCGAGACGCCGGCCCCAGCAATACACAGCATACGCTCCGACCCTCGAGCTCGGAGCGCTCCCTCGAGTACACCTCGGAATCCGGAAAATCGAGCCATTTTCGGTCTACACCAAGCCGACCTCACTAAACGCCTAACGCGACTACTTAACGAGCTCGGCCTCGCCAACAACCACATCCACGTGCGGGCCTACACCCACCTACATGGCTGTACTCTATCACAATGCCGTGTCATGTCTCTATAACTGGCCAACAGCAGTCAAACGGCACCTTGACTACTCCGGCCATACCCTGCTGTAATTGTCAAAGCCCTACCGTTCTTAAGAGCGGGCTGTGCTGTACGTCACCAGCCCACCTGAGCTGTACGCCATCTGGCTCAGAGCCATACCTCCTCATGATGGGGACTGACAGCACCTCTGTCACCTGGGCCACTCCACCGAGGCTATAAATAGCTCGGTCAGGTAATTTCTAAGGGACACTTTTGGCTGGACTAAATCTGTCCACTCTAATTTGATCGTCGGAGGGCCCTCACTGGTAACACCGGTGAGGCTTTGTGCAGGTCCGTAGCCGTCACGCAGGAGGTGGCTCCTGTCTTCCTCTTTCCAGCACCGACGGCTCCCTCGGCTTTACCGGCGTGGTCACCCTTGGGCCAGATTTGAACCACAACAGCATATATGAGGGAATGTATTAGAATATAGAAAGAAATTATAATCTCTTAAAGACACACGATAAACTGCAATGATCAACCTTTCTTGCTACTACTGTACTCATTAATAAAAGATCAACATCAATCATCCTCAAGCAAAATTATTAAAAGACTTCAGAATTTTTTAGACTTATTAACAACTTCCATAGTTATGTGGTAAAAAGCAATCCTTTATGTTGTATATTTTAAGCCACTTTTCTTTGGAGCTTTGATTTTTTGAAAGAAGAAAAGATCTAGTTTATAGGGCATGTCTTGTCACTGTAACTTTAAATCAGCCACCACTCTACACACGAGAAAATTTCCAGCACTAAAAGAGAAATATTGCAAATCTCATACACTAAAAGATAAATATTGCAAATCTCTTACAACACTCGTCTTTAAATAATTCATAAAGCTAAAGGCAGGATTTGACCATCTTCATGTAACAAAAGATACAATGAACGGAGAACTTCGATGACAATGAGAGGAACTAAGATTCTGGTAGAGAACTCTTATGAACAGAAGAGAAGGAGAAGGGTTGCTTGTGATGGAGAAAGGAGTCAAGGGAATGATTTTGATTCTAGATGGAGGGTGAAAGAGATGAATCCAAAGAGATCAAAAAATTTCTTAAAAGAGATAGAGATATTAGTTTCTAGCGAGACTCGTTAACCTATTACCTGCTTCAGAAAAAAGATAATTTCATAATTTTAATTAATTTTTAATTTAAATAAATATGATTTTGGCTAATCACGTCAGCTGAATTGTTGTGTCAAAGGTATTCATAGAAAAATATTGCTTCGTGAGGATATGCACATAAATATCAATTTAGAAGGATATTGATACAAATTCCAATATTGAGGAGAGTATTTATGAAAATATTTAAGATTGCTATTTGCTTGCATACTTTTATAAATATTTCTTTTTGTATGTTTATCCGTCAAGAGTATTTTCGTTATTTCAATTTTAAATCGCTAATTTCCAACGGTGTTAGATGACATAGTTACATACGTAAATAAAAAAGAAAAAGAATATATATATATATATATAAAATAAATATTTTATAAAGGCATACATGCAAATATCAATTTTAGAAAAATATTTATATAAATTCTAATATGGTAGGTATGTAAAAAGTTTTTTATTAATAAAATAAAATAGATATTGGCGAATGAAAAGTTAAGCATAACATGAGGCCCTATTTTATTTCTATATAATAGATTCTCATATCATATACGAGCATTACTTTCAAATCATAATGCACTGCAAGCTTAAATGGACTGCGGCTGAGGTCATCTGACGTATGGTGGTAGGATCTCTAACCAAACCCGGCTTCCAGCAAACTGCAGCAAAGTATGAATGACAACGGAATCGAAGAACAGCTTAAGGAGAGCCGTTGCCACATGCCGCTGGCGGTCGCACCACGGCAACGCTATTTAATGCGTGGCAACAGATTTCTTATCTCCCAGCGACAGCGAGGGTGGTATAAGTTTTGTTTGTTTCCTTTGCACCAGTACTAAATTCTAATCCTGTAGAGAGGACCGGAGAAGAGCCGGATCCGTGAGGAGAGGGGGTAAGGGGTTGGGGTTCGGGTAAAGGGAGAGGAGGAGGAGATGGCCGGAGGAGGGGGAGCGCCGGCGGGGGTGAAGAAGGAGAGGGCGGAGCAGTACAAGGGGAGGGTCACGCCCTTCGTCGTCTTCGCCTGCCTCGTCGCCGCGATCGGTGGCTCCATCTTCGGCTATGACGTCGGCATCTCAGGTATCCCGACCGCCCCTCCCCCCCTCCTTTTTTTTTTCTTCTGTTATTTCTTTTTTAGAGAAAAAAGAAAAATAAGCCAATAGGTATAAAAAAAAAAAAAAAAATTAGAAGAAGTTTTATGTGGAGTCGTTCTGGATACTGGATGGGTTCTGTGAATTATGAGTTTAACTTTTGTCAAAAAAAAAAAAAATTCGATAAGGGATATGTTAACTGATAAAGTGGAAGGAGGATTTACAGTTTCATTTACCATTACTAAGAGTTAGACGGTTGGATCGGGAGGATCCAATCTATCGTTTGCAGTTAGATACGCTACTATGCTTTTTTTTTTTTTTTTTAATAGAAAAAATATATTTAATACTATGTGCATTATATACATAAGTCAACTATAAGTTGCTTATTATTATAGATTTTATTCATCAAATGTTCATCTCCATATATGATTATAAAAATAAGTGGCCGTAATTGTCCCCGTATATTTCTACACGTAGGATATAATTTCTCTCCTCTTTGGGTGGGGTGGACGGAGACGTGGCATTAGACTGTTGAGCGGCCCGTCTCTTGTATTCATTGACCCTCCGACTCCGAGGTTGATGCATGGAATCTCGGCCGGCTTTTCTTTTGAGTATTCATTTTGCAAATTTAGGCAATAAATGCAGCTGTGATAACCTTTTAGCCCCTGCATACCCGATATTCGTCGTGATAATTAAGATTCTCGTGAATGGGCCAATCATTGAAAAATTATATTCTATATCCAATCGTTGCCATTTATTTTTATAAATTTTATTCATCAAATATCCATCTCAGTATATTATTATAGGAATGAGCGGCTATTATTATCAATATACATGACTATATAGTACACACGGTATCTCAACGGGTTGATAGAGATAAATAAGGTGGTGTCCGGATGGATAATCTTTCAGCATACCCGATATTTATAGTGACAACTAAGGTTCTTATGAGTGGGCCCATCAAAGAAACTATAATCTAAACCATATGCATTACAAATCATAGCCACTCATTTCTGTAGATCTTATTCATTAAGCATTCATCTCGATGTGCCACTATAAAAACGAACGGTTGTGATTATCGAGATACATGGTTACATGACAGGATATAATTTCTCCAATTATAGGGTTTTTTGCCTATTGCTGCTTCAAGGCTGCACCTGCCCATCCATCCTTTACCGACATAAATTTTCTAGACTGATGCTGGATTTTTAAGAAAAACTATCTACTTCTATGAAGCCAAACTAAAGATGTTTGGACACGCCACAGGTGTTTAAGAGGCAATATTGAATGCAAACCGCTATTTGGACCGAGTCTCTTGGGCAAGTGTCCGTTGAGGGCAATATTTTTGGGGTTAGGTAGAACTTTGGCATTCGTGATACCAAACATCAAACTTTGGTGACTCCGCACTTGATTGGTTTGGGTTCAAGTTAATGGAACTATTAAAGATATTTGTGTAAAATTTGTTTTAAGCTCCTGCTAAGTGTCTGGTTGATAGGTTAATGTTACGATCAACAAATTTCGGTTCGGTGGAAACAAAGCAAAGAATTGATGGTCACCTCTAACTAAACAGGACTAAATTTGCCAGGCAAATCAAGTGGGTTTTTTGGTCTTATGGTATTAATAAACCACTGGGTTCAACCCAATGTTAGCCACTTCTCAGTTCTCACATGTAGGTGGATATATGCTGAACATGATAAGGTGGCTAGATTTGAAAATTGTTAGTTTAACCGGAATCAGACCTAGCAATTAATAACCGGGAGAGTAAGCTGCAACAACAGGAATTGAACTTCTTAGGAGTCTCTGGTTTTGATACATACAGCTACAAATATAGGCATGTTTTATCTGTTAGAATTTTTAGAATCATGTCCAAGCCTCAGTAAAACAAAAGATCATTTTTGTTGAAACATCGTTGCGAGACTAGTGTGAGCTTCCGATGTTAGGGCGGGCTAGTTCAACCTTTAAGCAACTTAGGCTGTCACTTAAAATCCCGCCCAAAGAAGACCACCGTAAGAAAGGCCTTAAAGACAAAATGAAACGAAAAAATGCAGCCATGTGAGTTCGCCTTAGGCTAGTCCACTGCAGAAAAGGTCTCAAAAACAAAATGGTCTTAGGCCCCCAAATACATTGGACCGCTTCTGCCTGATGTTTTTTAAAAAAAAAAGAAAAAAAAAGAAAAAAAAAAGAAAAAAAGAAAGAAAGAAGAAGAAGAAGAAGGGCTCACTGGGGTCCCAACGTTGGCTCATGCAGTTCTTCATATTTCTGTGCCAAACAAATGAACAACCGCAGTGCTCATGCCTCTTGTGTCCAATGACCATCCCAGGTGGAGTGACATCCATGGACCCATTTCTCAAGCAGTTCTTCCCAGTAGTCTACAGGAAGAAGAACCTGGAATCCGAGAACAATTACTGCAAGTATAATAACCAGAAGCTCGCTGCCTTCACGTCTTCTCTCTACCTTGCCGGCCTCGCCGCATCCTTTGTAGCCTCTCCAGTGACCAGAAAGTATGGGCGCAGAGCGAGCATTCTTTGTGGCGGCATTAGTTTCCTCGTCGGGGCTTCCCTTAATGCAGGTGCTGTCAACATGGCAATGCTGCTTCTGGGCCGCATCATGCTTGGCGTCGGAATTGGCTTCGTAGATCAGGTACTTCAATCATCGATCAGTATCCCTTTTCTAGAGTTTGATGCATCCAGTTGTGGCTTGAGTGCATGGCGTGCATCTGCCATGCATTTCTAGTGTTGTTAGATGTCAAGTAGTGTAAAGAATTGCAGAATTAGGGACACCAGAAGTTGCTAACGCTATGATCCACCACCATTTGTTCTTTTGAAGGCTGTTCCTCTGTACCTCTCCGAAATGGCACCAGCCCACCTTCGTGGCGGCCTCAACATGTTGTTCCAACTGGCGACCACCCTTGGCATCTTCTCAGCCAACATGGTCAACTACGGAACCGAGAAGATCAGGCCATGGGGATGGAGGCTCTCCCTTGGCCTCGTTGGTGTCCCTGCACTTGCAATGACGATAGGAGGCTGCTTCCTCCCTGAAACTCCAAACAGCCTCATCGAACAAGGGCACGTCCACGAAGGGCGGCGTGTCTTAGAGAAGATCAGAGGCACCGAACAAGTGGATGCGGAGTTCGAGGACATCGTCGAGGCCAGCGAGCTAGCAAATTCCATCGAACATCCCTTCAGGAACATCCTGAAGCGAAGAAACCGGCCGCAGTTGGTCATGGCCATCTTCATGCCAGCTTTCCAAATACTCACAGGCATCAACTCCATACTCTTCTATGCACCGGTGCTGTTCCAGAGCATGGGCTTCGGAGGAAATGCTTCGCTCTACTCGTCGGTCATGACCGGTGCAGTGCTCGCAGCCTCGACACTGGTCTCCATTGCAACGGTGGACAGGTGGGGGAGGAGAGCTCTGCTAATTGGTGGGGGAATTCAGATGGTCTTATGCCAGGTAAGCTGGGTGCAGCAAGCTTGAAGCATGGATTGATTTCTATGGAAAGCAAAGATTTGCAATGGCATTAGATTAAGCAACCTTTTTTCCCTATGAACAGGTCATCGTGGCGATCATACTAGGCCTCAAGTTTGGCGATGAGAAGCAGCTTCCCAAGGACTTCTCGATCGTTGTGGTGGTGCTCTTCTGCCTCTTTGTGGCCGCGTTCGGGTGGTCTTGGGGACCCCTGGGGTGGACCGTGCCCAGCGAAATATTCCCACTGGAAACGCGTTCGGCGGGGCAGAGCATCACGGTGGCCGTCAACCTTTTCTTCACGTTTGCCATCGCCCAGTCCTTTCTCACCCTCCTGTGCTCCTTCAAGTTTGGGATCTTCCTCTTCTTCGCCGGGTGGATCACCATCATGACCGTCTTTGTCTACTTCTTCGTCCCGGAGACCAAAGGGGTGCCCATCGAAGAGATGATACTGCTCTGGAGGAAGCACTGGTTCTGGAAGAGGATGGTGCCGCCGATTGAGGGTGGGGAGTTTGCAGCAGAACTATCCGATATCAGGGAGTTCATGTGAAGAGTGGTGTTGTTTCCTGGTTTTGGATCTGTAAACTATACGTACAGTTGCGTTTCTCATCAGATGCTGAAATGTTTTGCAAAGAGTTGCATTCCTCGGAAGTGATCAAGCTTGTTTTCATCCATCCATACCATGGACTTCCCTGAGGGAAAATTAGGGAAGCAAGTATCATCTGAAAGAGTTTTTCCTCACGCTTTCTGTGTGGATAGCAGCATAATTGTAATGTACTGGACTCAAAAGTAATATTTCTGTACATCGATATCAAGTTCTTCATCATTAAAGTTTTGGAAAACTTAACCCCCACAATTTCTCAACATGCGAAACTGGAAATGAGAAGAAGTGATGTACAGGGTGCAAAGGTCATGTTTGGAACATACTTTGTCCATTGGAGCCCTATGTGGATGCCGGAGCTGCTCATCCGGCATGTGTTTCGATCTATATATAGCCAGAAAAATAGGAGCTCAAAAGGAAGTCATGCATCAATGAGGAGACATTTAGGGCCTGTTTCGAATTTGGGAACAGGTTTTGCTACTATTAAGATTATCAGGCCCGGCCCGGCCCAACCCATATCAACCAGACATCCCACCACCCTCTCTCTGATCCGGTGTTCTCATATTAGTCGGAGAGGGTCTTTCTTTCTCTCTCTCCAACTGTTTCTTTCCTCCTGACTGACTGCTTTCCAACCATTTCTTTCTACCTCTCTTTAAATTCTAAGTGGTCTTAGTTCCATGAATAATATAACCAGCCAAACAAACAGGCCCTATGAACCCTGCAGAAATATTTCCATATTTAAGTTCTGCTTGGATGATTGGGCCGAAAATTCTATTAGATTTGTACGGCCAGCAAATTCTAAGCCCATATTCATAAATATCCAAAAGTAACTTTGGACCCAGTTGGTCCAAATCCTATAGAGAAATAATAATAAAAAAAAAGACGGGGGAATTTGAAATAGCGGGGAGAGAGAGAGAGAGAGAGAGAGAGAGAGAGAGAGAGAGAGAGAGCCCCTTCACCTAAAAAATAAAAAGAAGAAAGGTTCAATTGGAAATGCAGCTTCTCTGCACTATATTCTAGTCCGGGAAGAGTGTGACCTTCTCTACAATTGAACCTTTAAGCACTCCACGCACCATCTAGGTTCCAAGTTACGTTTTTTCTTTTTTTTTTTGGGGGGGGGGGGGGGGGATAAAAGGATCCAAGTTAGGGTTGAACACACGATTTTAACATCTTTTCAGCCAATTTTTTATAATTACTGGCTCGAAGGAAAATTCGACTGATGACCAGAGCAAAGCAAGGAAGTCTGTCCATGGCTGAAAGGAAAAATTTGCACCGATGACTGGAGATTGAGGGGCTGGCAATCAAATTTACTGGACATTTGGAGTCGCTGGAAGAAAAAAAACAAGCAGGCTTTGCTTCAAAACGCGGGGACCAATTACTTGCTGCCTTTTCTTGGGAGGTTTGGAAAGAGAGGAATGCTCGGTTGTTCCTACAAAAGCAGAAAGGTTCCATATTCTCTACACTGCAAAAAGCATCTCTGTTCGCACAACAGGGTGGATGAGCAGCTGAAGTTTTGGAGGAATCCGTACGGCCTGGTGCATTCATCATAGCTCTGCTCTTTGTTCATATTCTCATCTTCAGAGACTCTGGTAAATCATCTTTTATCTAATAATTTGAGGGAAGCTTCTCCACTTTCCATGAATAAATAAATAAATAAATAAACTAGAGCAAGTCCATCTGCTGAAAAAAAGTTCTACTACGACATGGTTTCACCGCCGACCCTAAAATGAGGCAAGTTAGATTGAGCTTTTATTTTGATTATTACATGCATTTCATAATCAAGAGGTTGAACCCATCAATGCATTAAACATAATCCCTATATTGATACTATAGAAAATCTATCCAAGGCATATTTGGCTTGAGAAAGTTGGGCTCTAAATGAAAATGAGAATGAGAATGGATGACTCCTATTTTAAATATTTAATTGGAGGAAAAAAAAATCCTGTTCCAATTCCAATTACGGAAGGAATCCGTTCCAATTATGGAAGGAATAGAAATGCCTGATTTCTCAAAACATAATGTTGACTCTTCTCTAATATTCAAATTTTATTCCGTACCCAACGTATTAAGAAATATGATCATTCTCATTCTCATTCTAATCTATTCTGATCCTGATTGTAAACCAAACAAACCCCAAATTTTAAATACATTTGAGGGAGTTTAGTTCATAACTAAAATCGAAATCAGAATGGATTAAAATGAGTTTTAGAATGACCATATTTTCTAACATGTTTGTTCATGATTGACATTGGGGAGATTAGAGCATACCCTTTTTCCCTGAGATTTAAGATAGGACTCTCCCAACAAAACGGCCGGAATTAGTATCATTCATTCTCTCTCTCTCTCTCTCTCTCTCTCTCTCTCTCTCTCTCTTTTTCCAGAGCCCAGCTTCTCTCCAACCAAATATGCCCTCTAGGTATACAATCAAATAGTTTAAATTTCTAACATTTCCGAAGTAACACAATCCAAGGAGTCATCTTAGATAAGCACAACTTTCAGACTAAACAAAATTCTCAAGGTTTGTATCCTCCATATTCACGTCACTCCCATTAGGGAAAAAAAAAAAAGAGAGGGAGAGGGAGGAGGGTCGGAGAAAAGAAACAACACATAAAACAAGTGGAATTCACACCAAGGCAGAACAAATAGTTGGAGCACCGACAACCACAGGTCACCATCAGAAAGATCAACACTTAAAAGCCTTGGATCTACAAGATTTATGACGGTGAAGAATTGAGTTACTCGCAGGCGACTACATATTGCTACAAAATTGATTCATTGAAAATTCAGCTCCCGATCAGTAGTTCATTCATCAGGAAGGTCTGCTGTTAAAGTGTATGATCAAGTAATATTGTTTCAACAAAACTTGTTAAATTGTACTTTTTCTTGATTAAAATAAAAAAACAAAACCCAAATCATGCCAATCCACACACATTTCATATTCCTCCTAAATATCAATAGCAAATTCAAATACATATCCAACATTACCGACTTTCACAGAAAAAATAGCAAATAAACAGCAAACTATTATTGAGATAAAATAGGTACAATACTGAACAAATCTACCAGCTTCTAATGCAAAACTAACCCATAACATCTTCTATCGGCAGAGTACCACCTTACCCACAAATAACACTAACATATCCCACCTTCTAAAATTACATGCCATAACTGGCTACTTGTACCACCCAAATACCTAGAACAAGATAAACACCAAATAGGTTCTTCTAAGACTAGCATGGCCCTTCATTCTCCAATTCCATGTCTTCCTTTTGAAAAAATAGAGGAAGATCTTCGAATAGGAGAAACCCTAATAGAGATGATGAGGAGCCCTCGCCAATCAAAGAGACGATCACGATCAGTCTCTCCACAAAGACCTTTATTGTCCTGCCTTCGTCAAAGCATCATTTCCAAAATCCCTTTTTTTTCCTTCAAATAGACCTGGGATTCGTGTACACACCACCAAGATCCAATTTTTCCATTCCACAATCACCATAAACCATCGATCCAGCGAAGAAAATCTAAAGCAAGAGACGAGCACCTGACCGTCAAGCGAGATTATCGAGCCGCAGCAGACACCGGAGGCTCCTCGTGGCCTCATCGCTCGTGATCGCCTCACCGCCGACCTTTTTCAGGAAGGAAGCCGGGAAAGGGAGCGAGCTCGGGGACGGGGATGCGAAGAAGGCCGGCCCGGCATAAACGGACCCCAGATCGGCGAACCCGATCTTCTTCGGGAGGATCTCCGGGTCGGGGCCCAGCCGATTAGTCGAGCAGAGGAGCGATTCATCGCCGTCCGACCGCCGATCCTCGGCCGGGGGCCCGAAAGCCTTCAGTTCGTCCCCGCGTTTCAGGATCGTGACCTCCTCCATGACGAGGGGCCTACGCGGCCGGATCTGGGTGTCGCCAGCGTTCTCCTTGCCAGGGAACCCTGTCTTCCGGACGGACCGCGGGGGGTTGGGTCGTGTGTGATTCGTCGGCTGTGGAGGCGGCGACGGCCGGGCTGGCCGCGTCTGGTGACTCCGGCCATCCTTCGGCGGTGGAGGAGGCGGGGAGGTCGAGGGGGAGGGGGAGGAACGTGGGGGTTTCTTCCGCGAGGGTTTTACCGGCGGCGGGGGACGGGATCCGAAGGCCTCCAGATGGAGGCGGCCTTTCAGGCAATCGTGGGATCGGAGAACCGCCGTACCCATTGGGCGCTGAGAATAGCAAAGGGAAATGGTGGAAGAGGAGGAGGAGAATGAAGGGATCGGCTCGCTTTATAGAAAATTAAAAAGTAGGAGAGAGGATACTCGTTTCGGAAGGGAGATACATATCCCAACAACGGCGTATGAATTCGTAGGCGGGCATATGATCGACCGTTGGATTTGATAAAAAAATATTCCCGGTTTCGTTGTTGTTACGCGGCTCAGGGCTTCCTATCCCCATATGCAGTGTTTGTATAGAAATATATATAGGGAAACATAACAAGGAGAGTCGTCTGAGTTTGGTATTATTATGATCTGACGTGGCGAGAAAACCACCCGGGTACCCAATTATCCTCGGGGTTAACTTGACGCCCTTCAAGGTTTACAAAATTGCATTGCTACCACCTTCTTGGTTCGTGGCCTAGTGGCCGGGATCCGGACAGGGCGAAGCTATTGGTTGGACCAGGTCCACCAGCTCATCGGTGAACCAGTCCAACCACACAAACCCAGCTGCGCACTGGCCGCTGGGTCCTTCCTCATCAGCACGTTTCTTGATGCATCATTGTAGAAACCCATGGTCGTCATCATGCTCGCGGCAATAATTTCTTGACGCATGTTCTGTTAGGACCTGATCCTACACGCTAAGAGGTGTGGTGGGCCTACCGACGTGACGGCTCTGATTGGATGTTGCTGCGGAGACGCGCTAAAAGTCGTGGAAACCGCGTGATGGCAGCCTGGCTGATCAGAACCACGAAGTACGAGGAGATAGCTTTTCCGATCCCGATCGTCTGATCTGGACGATCAATTAGATAGGGTCCACCGTTTCGGTAATCATTCACTATTGATATTTGATCAGACGGATGATATTGATGCAGAGGGGGAGCTAAGGAAACACAGCGACGAAAATCGATGGCCGGTGGCAGCTGCTTGTCTTGATGGAAGCGAGAGGCGCATTTTGTCCATTGGCGATTTTGTGATAATTGGAAAACGAAAGGGCAGCTTTGGAAGGGGCGTCGATTCCCGTGGTGTGAGGGACGCGAGTCGCCGTCAGTAGTGGCGTGAGGAAGACTAGGCACCGACAGCTGGCGATGGTGGGGATTGGGGCCTCAATAATGGCCAAAATGGCGTGGACCGACCTACCAGGGCGGTTCGGAGGAACCGTCTTCGGTTTCTGGGAAGTGGGGGCTTGAGGCACCGCCAGAGCCGGTCACCGGATTCGTTGCCGATAAGAACGCCGCGTGGAAGCGAGGACCAGGAAAAGCATCATGTGAGCACCGACTTTTTCACGTGCTGAACACGTGTGACAGAGACCCACTGAAGCCGGTCATGTGAACACCTCAAACCATATCCACGCACTCTATGATTAACGTGTAGGGACCATGATGCGAGGACTAGTTCACATATGATGGGTGGATGTCTGATAAGAGATCGATATATTAAGATTTGTTTGTTATAAAATGCGAGAGAGTAAAGTAGGCTTATATTGGTGGGTGGCCGCTTATATGGCTAATCAAGGAGACTAACGAAGCTACGGATTAGGTGGCCACTTATGTGACTAGCCATTCTAAGAGCACTTTATGGACCGTGGATGAGGAGTTACCTCGAGCACTCCGTAATTTTTTGTTTTTTGATTTTATTGAATATATTCGTACACGTATTGTATGAAAATCCCTAAAAAAATAATAATAATTTTATAATTGTTTATCTACATGTTGGGTCTTGCTCTTCTTAATCCCACATGCATGGATCATTGTCGGGTTGGAAGCATGGTTAGGATTCAACAAGAGAGGTGCAACATGTTACATGCATGACATGATCTAATTATGTAATTAGATGCATCAACAATTGTAGCAAGCTCATATTTTGTAACAAAATTAGGCAATTAAGTGGGTATACTTTATTTCCATGTCAATAATGTTTGAAATTTCTGATTGTGTAATATTATACCATGGTTCCACATTTAGAATTAACATATAACATGTTTAAATTTACATGTAATAATCCTGTGTAACCTGTAGCTAACCTGCACGTATTAAATTTACATGTGTTTAATTATTTTTTGATTCGGTGATTACATGATGGTGATGATCCACAGTATGGAGTTTTTGGAACCTAATTTTTATCCTTTTGTGCAATGACTCAAAGAATATTTAAGTTTTTTTGGTTTGTTTTAGTAATTTACATTCATCGCACTTCACTTGAACGTTGTTTTTCTAAATACTTTTTAGCTTTCTTCATGAATGTTGTGTGCAGTGATTATCATGTAAAGATAAAGCTCAAGTGGGCTCAAGTCGACTGAGCCGAGTTTGTTTATATTAATTTCATATTAATAAATCATGCTTCACCTCATGCATACACGCATATATGATCTACTTTACCAGCTTGATAAACTGGTGTTCTTAGAGTTATGAAATTTTAGAACTACTAAAACAAATTTTATATTTCATTTTAAAGCATCATTTAATTAAGAATAAAATAGATATTAAGATCGCATGGGTTTGTTCTTGCAAGTGTTCAAGGATGAATATAAAATTGTATAAAGAACTGTTGCTTCTTTTTTTTTTTCTCCTTTTTTATTAATAGAAAGAGCGCTTTTGGAGATACAAAATTCAAGAATCAAATACAAAAGCTCGAATTACTAAGCAAAGAGGCGACAACTGCAGAAAATTTTAGTTCATAAAACCCATCACAGTCTAGTTTTTCTCTTTTTGCGCAACTACATTGGGCGGAACTTTTTTTTATTAAATGTTAGGTTTTAAATCAAGAGTTAATAGATCGTAAAATGGTCAAGTTACAATACAAGACTTAAAGAAGCTAAATTTCTTGGGTTGGTAAAGTCACTTGATTTTGGATAAAAGAAAGCTACGAAATTTTAGATGTTGGAGTTGGACAAAGGCTACCATACTACAGCATTAATTGATCAAACCATTTGATGTTAATAAGATATTTCATAAAAAAAATCATATTCTAATGGATTGCCAATACTTCTTGAAATTTTAGTATAGGTGGTGTTGGGAAAAATGGATCACTCAAAGCACGTGGTCAAATCGCCGGCACTTGATGACAAACGTGACAACAGCAAGCATACTCTTCGAGTGTCCGATCTCAGAGCACCCGACCACAGAGCGTCCGACCTCAGAACACTCGGTCTCGGTACCGACGACCCCAGAGCTCACAACTTCGATCTCGGCTGAGTTAAGCCCGATCGACCTCAAGGCCAAGAAAGGCCCCGTCAAAGGGAGAAGCAGACCTCCCCACTCCACCGAAAATCAAGTCCTCCTCCTCCTCATCCGGGATCAAATCCCGCTATCTCCGCCTCAACGATTATCAACATTTAAATGCACACGATCTCAACGGATCGCCAGCCAGCCCAAAATCTCGGGCCGTTTACGGTAATCCATTAATTCGCACGATTACGTCCAATCACTACGGTCGTTCATTAATTCGCACGATCATGTCCAATCACTACGATCCCTCATTAATTCGTACAATCACGTCCAATCACAGATAACCCCTACACCCCCTCCTATAAAAAGGGGAAGAACTCGAGGCATGAGGACTTTCTTTCCCTTCGGCCCCCGGCCATTACTTTTCTCGATTACTTCTCCACTACTTCTTTCCATAAAAAAACTCCTTTGACTTAAGCTTCGGAGGGCCGGCGCCGGAACCCCCGGTCACTGACTTCTTGCAGGTCCGCCGGAGACAGCAGTCCGCCGCTGCACCATCAGCCGAAGCTCCTTCCCTTCGGTCCGCGGTCGCCCCCAGGTCCAATTTCCAGCAACAGGTGGGAACCAATATTTCTTCCCCCCTTGATGTTGGAGCAATATACTACCAAGAATTATATTTTATACATATTATATAAAAGAAAATTTATAAATAGAAATAAAATTACATAAAATGGATTAAAGAGAATAAAAAACATAAGAGGAAATGATTATTATTATAAACTATATAGAGATGGAAGAATTCTAAATAACATAATTCTACAAATCTAAAAAGTAAAATAAAATTTTGATTAGAGAGGAGAGAATCAATCAATAAAAAGCAAAGATAGGATAACTTACAAGCTATTTATTATTTTGAAAGGAAAGTATTTGTTGATTGACCAATATTCTATTTTTGTTGGGTTACACTAAAGAGAGACCGATAATTTGGGAAAATATTTAAGAATATTCTCTATTTTTTTTGGTAAAAAAAGTATTTTCTTTAAGAAAATTTTCTCCATAGTATAGATTAATTGCCTATCTTTGTTTCCGTGTTACAAACCTTTTAATCTAGAAATCAATCTTTTCTGTTCTTTTTCTTTCTGAGGAAATTGAATTTAACATCACGTATTTACGCATAAATCATCCTGATGGAAAGATTTCCAAGGGCATCCCTGTAATTTCGATCATTCAAAAGCTATCTAACCTGGCCCTGTCCCTGTACCTCAGCTTTCTTCATGCGTTCATCTATTTTGTGCTCTTCTTAACTGCCACCTGCAACATGATCGCTTATTTTTCTGCTCCCAAGAATAAAAGCAATCATGTTTTCAGCCATCATTTCCCTCCCTTTCACAACTGCAGTATTTTTTCGCAGAAATAAATCTCAAAAGATACCCTAATAAACCTAAAAAAATATACCGTGGTGTGTTGGAGTATTTCAAAATTTCAAATTTATTTTTTTTTAATATATATTTTTTTTAATTTCACATTGAAAAGAGATGAAACTCAAATGATCTTTATATTATTATATAGCCTTCAACCTTTTTAACCCGGTGAAGCAAAGAAAGTAAGTAGCCTACGCACGCACGAGCCCAATAAAGATCCAAGGCAATATTGGCAGATCCAATCTGGAAACAGGGTTAACTGGGCGCGTCGCGTAGGCCGTCATTACCTACTACACCGAGATTCATTCTTCGAGGGGCATGATACCATTTAAAGAAAGTAAGTAGCCCATGCACGCATGAGCCCAATGGAGGCCTAAGGCAATATTAGCAGATTCAATCCGAAAACGGGTTAATCGGGCGCGTCGCGTAGGCCGTCATTACTTGCTACACCGAGATTCATTCTTCGAGGGGCGCGATCTATTCTTAAGGAATCCTTCCATGCATAAATCAGAGATTTAGCGGCAACCAATGCCATTCAAAGAAAGTAAGTAGCTCACGCACGCACGAGCCCAATGAAGGCCTAAGGCAATATTGGCAGATTCAATCCAGAATCGACTTAACCAGGCGCGTGGCGCCTTCAATGCATAAACCAGAGATCTAGCGGCAACCGATGCCATTCAAATAAGAGAGGGAGGAATTCATCCGTTCATCATTTGTATTTATACTCCAGACTTTGTTTTCTTCACTATTTATTCCCATAAGGCCGTGACCCCTCCTTGTCTCCCAAAAGAAAATACTATTTATACCCCTGTTTCTCCTATCGACAGTACACACGACTCTCTATGCCTCAGGGGGCAGGTATGAACCCAACTCTTCCAATTTGGGCCTTATTCCTTCTCATATCCACAGCTCTCACCAATGCCAGAGATCCCATCTACGTGTCTTCTCCATTAATTTCTCCACCTCCTCCAGGTACTCTTATTAGTTTTACCCTTTATTTAACGAGTCATCGATGATGTAAATCTATCAGTTTTCTTTGCTTAGTTTTTCATAATTAATCTACCATACAATGTAAGAGAGTTTGGTTCTTTGCAATGTTTTCTTTGTTCTATGTCTCTTTTGATCAGGCATATCTGATAATAACTGTGCTGCATTATTATAACGTCACCATCACCAAGAAGGATAGCTTATCCTTTATATCATCTGTATAATTCCTTTTTTTTTTTTTTTCTTTTGGCAGGGCATGTTAATTATTCTTTGCATTCAGGAAACTTTTCCTTTGTATCTTGATAATCCTTTATGCAAACTAAGGTTGCAAAAAAAGGGAGAAAAAACAGAGTTACTATTGAACTTCTTCTGAGAAATTAAATTTCTCAGCCTTCTGTGTGGACATGCTCTTCACAGGGTTGCAAATTTGCTCAATTTCCTTTGTGGTGTGATCTTTTGAATGCAGAGATGCAGATAACACTAAAGCATCATAATCACCATTTAGACAAAGTGTTAGTTTTGCCGATCATCCTGGCTTCTGTTGCACTTGCTATCATCTTGCTATCGATATGCTGTGGCTGGACCTTTCAGCGTAAAAGTCATCAAAATTCGGATTCGGAGGACATTCGACCATCAGGTATTCTTGTGATAAACATTTTTCAATGCTCTCTCCTTTTGTTTTTGATTTCCTCTTTCATTTTTTTACTAAATTTTTCAGTGGTTTTGGCAGTCACCTTTGAACTAGTTGATTTTTGCTCGCTCATTTGGATTCTTATCTTTTTGTCACACTTTGGTGTCAAACTTTTTGTGCTCTAGATATGCAAAAGAGATTATGCTAACTCTAACATCGAGTAAGTCAGGTATCAGCATAATTTTAGAGATTGTGTAGCAACCTGCACCAGTTCATATTACTTTTTTGTTAGCATATTTCTGTATATTATTTTTTTTATTAGAGTGATTCTGTATCAATTAGTATTGTTTTTCTTTATTAGCTTGATCTTGTTAGAGTAATTTTAGAAGTCGCATAACAACTTATATTAATGAGTATTATTTTTTTTATTAGCATAATCTTATATCAGGCCATATTATTTTTTTTATATGGAGTCTGTACACGAGTATATATAACCTCTGAGATGTACCGAATATGATGAAATAAAGAAATAAAATTATTTTTCTCTTTTTTTTTTATTTTCGTCTTCTTCTACAATTATTTTAACATAGTATCAAAGCTACCGATCACCTAATCTGCCACTAGCATCTTTTCCGTCTTTGATGTGGTCGTCGTTGCTATGTCTAAAAGCATTGAAGACCTCTATTGTCGATCTATTGTTCTCTAACCCGAAGATCCTCTATTTTTCAGTGAATCCACAGATCTTCTATTTTCACATATTCTCTATTTCTAGTAAATTAATACCCGAAGATCCTTTGTTTTCTAATGGATCCGTAGCTTCTCTCCACCACTTTTTTTCTCAGCTTCAGATCTTCGATCGTCTCTCCTCATCGTAGCTCGGTCTCTTTCTCTTCATATCCAATTCCATTTGTTGTCTCTGGCTCCTTCGCCATCCAGTTCAAAATCTCTTACTTCTTTTCTATGGTGCCTCCGTTCACGAGAATCATTGACCTTCGGTTGCCTTCTTTCGGAGCTCTATTCTCGCTACAACTGTCATCTTCTATCTGTCTTCTCGCTGCCGCATCATTTAACAAGTCAATCAGCCATATCGACAGATATGTCAGTTTATCACGTCAGTCAGACACATCAGTCTACCATATTGGCTTTCGAGTTGTTATGTCAATCCTAATATGCTACATCAGCTTTTGAGATGCTATAGCAGTTCGTATTCTGCCACATCAGATCTTGATCTATCCCACGTCAGCCTCTGAGTTGCTACGTCAGTTCCTAGTCTATCACGTCAGTTTCTAAGCTACTACTTCAACTTTTGACCTAGTATGTCAGTTTCTAGATACATTTGTAATCTAGTTTCCAAACTTAAGTTGACACTTGTAGTACCATCTTGAGTTTAAGAAAAAAATGTTAGTATAATTTTAGGGATCATGTAATAACTTGTATCAACCCATATTATTTTTTTTGTTAGCGTGTTCCTATATCAGTCAATGTTATTTTTCTTGATTAGAGTGATTCTGTATCAGTCAATATTATTTTCTTTTGCTAGCATGATCTTGTTAGAGTGATTTTGGGATTACATAACAACTTCTATTAGCAAGTATTATTTTTCTTTTCTATATTATTATTATTTTGGTATAACAGCTGCTCATATCATTCTAGAATGATATATTATTTTTTTTGTATAGAGTCTGTAAACGACTATATATAACTTCTGAGATTTACCGAGTATCATGAAATAGAAAAATAAAATCACTTTTCTTCTTTTTCTCTTGTTTTTGCCTTTTTCTACAAATATTTTAACATCAGGAAAGATGGTAGGCAAGAAAGGATTGCTTCCCATGATTCATTACACCTTGTTAGAAGCTGCTAGTAACCAGTTTTCTGAGTTTAGTGGAGTATCTGGATACCTGTATAAAGCTCACTTTGATGAAGGCATTACTGCTCTTGTGAAGAAGTTAAGTGGTCGCAAGCAGGAGTATGAAAGAGAGTTTGAGGTAATTTTTCCCAAGTCTGTTTGATATCTCTCTCTACTAAAACATTATGCTCTATATCCATTTTATGTTTTCGTTTTCTTATGCTCATAATATATTGCAGAATGAGATAGATCTGCTGAGTATAATATGCCATCCAAATATAATCTCTCTTGTGGGTTATTGTGTTCATGCGGGGACTCGGTTCCTTGTCTATGAGATGATGGAAAATGGAACTCTGGAGACACAGTTGCACGGTACACCTTGTGCATTTCCTGTATAGCGTGCAAGAAGGCAAGAAAAGCTTGAACTTTTTATTTTCTTTCCTGCTGCTATTTCAGGACCTTCTCGTGGGTCAGCGTTATCCTGGCACATTCGTATGAAAATTGCAGTTGATACTGCAAAGTAAATACTCTCTCTCTCTCTGCCTCCAGATCAGTTCATAAGTAGTTTCAACTTCCTAATTTTCTTTTTAATCTCCTCTACAATTATTGCTTTTGCATTTCTGTCAAACAGAGGATTAAAATTTCTTCATGAGCACTGCAACCCGCCAATTATTCATGGAGATCTAAAATCATCTAGTATTCTTCTAGATTCTGAGTTTAATGTGAAGGTACTTATTAGCTATTATCAACTTTAGCTATCTCTGCTTTACCTTTCTCAGCGACACATGAAAAAGGTACCATTCATTTTACGTGGATTCTTTCATGGACATAGATTTCTGACTTTGGCCTTGCGGTAGCTGCTGGTAGTCAAAACAAAGCTAACCTCCAGCGTTCAGGTGCTCTGGGTTATGTTGCTCCAGAGTGCCTCTTAAATGGTAAGAGTTCCATCCGCTCTTCCCTGTGATCAGAATTGTATTCTTTGTTACAAATTTTATGTAACAAACTGCATCATTATCTAAGATAATAAGATGGATATCCAGGGGAACTCACCGAGAAAAGCGATGTTTATGCTTTTGGAGTGATCCTTTTGGAGCTCCTGATGGGAAGAAAACCAGTGGAGAAACCAACACCATCTCAATGCCAATCTATTGTCACTTGGGTATGCTTCACTTTGCTTGGCACCATTCTATCTCAAGAAATTTCATTTTGATCATTATTTTCGTCCAAATGTCCTTGCCCTGCATGGCCTTACCTGAAGACCTCATTTGGTTGTCTCTAGGCCGTTCCTCAGCTCGCTGACAGATTACAGCTTCCAAGCATAGTGGATCCTGTGATCAGGAACACTATGGAGCTAAAACATTTATGCCAGGTCTGCCATCTAGACTTAAATGATTCATTTTCTTACCATGTTAAACTTTTCTCTGTTGTGCTTTGCTTACCAGTATAATATGGGGTTGTGCAGGTTGCAGCGATTGCTGCTTTATGTGTCCAACCAGAACCTGGTTACAGGCCACTGATGACAGATGTCCTGCATTCTCTCATTCCTCTTGTGCCGATAGAACTCGGAGGCACGACGAGAGTTATGGAGCCATTAGCCTGTGCAAACAAGGAATCCTGTGTCATTTGATTGGCATATCACAATCCATTTACCTGATGAACATGGCAAGCCTGCAACAAGTGAGTGCAGATCCATCATCTATATAGCTTATGCACAGGTTCTCCTTAGTTCTGTCCCTATGTTGCCCCCAATGAGTTCCAAATTGTTGTTCTCTTGGTAGCTTGCTTTGAAGCTTGGTTGACAGAGTTCTTTGTAGAAGATGGGCTGATTCATAAGAAACATTTTTTCTTTCTTTCATGCAGTTATAAGAAAGTTGTGCAGCAGTTGTTTTTCTTGCATTCCGAAAGATCACTTGTATGGAAATGAACTGTATGGAAATACTTTAATGTATTTTAACTAAATTTATGTAAGCTTTTTGGCAGTTGTTGAATTCCAAAGAAATGGATATGAGTTACATGGAACGAGGTTATGGATTTTAATCAAACTTATGTAGGCTCTTTTGAAGTTGTTGAAAAATTTAAGCTGAAGAATCCGAAATGGACCATATCATATCGAGGCAACTGATGAGAAAACAAACCAGCATACTCTGGGCCATTGATCTCACTTGTACAGATCAAACTAACAGTCCTAGTTATTTTTATAATTCTTTGCTTTTAATTAATTCCCCATGGAGAGAAATATAGGCTTTGTAAATCATCTCTCACAATGTTCCCTGGGGTGCTACCCTACTTATCTCCACTTCTTTACAAATTAGACATCCTCTCTCCACAATGATCTCCTCTTGGGGTGTAACAGAATACCATTTCACTTTCATGACAAAACTTTGAGGTGATCTGAAATAAACTTGCTTTGGCCCTTGTTTGTGAGAGTGCAAACATCTTGAAGATGGATCAGTACAGCCATTTTCATAGAAGGTTCATTCACTTTCTTTAAACCTACTACAGTGTGCAGAATATGCAAAAAGACATGAAAATATTTCTCAAGAATAACAACACATGAAAATATGCTGTTATGATTTTTTGAGCAAAATGTGTAAGAAGTTACCGATATGTGTTAATAATTAAGAACCAGAAATCTACCTAAAGCTCAACTGTATTAACATTTTGGAGTATCGTATGCCCGATGTTGCCTAATAAAGGAATCTAATTAAATTTTATCTGAATCAGGACGAGATGATACTTGATTGGGTCATCTGTTAAAGCTTGTATATTTGAAACTCAGAGTAACTTTCTAAGTTCTCCCTAAATCTGATTATTTGTTACAGAAATAAAAGAAGGGACCTACATGTAAGTTGTTTTTTTTTTGAGAGAAAATGTGAGTTGTTGAGTTAAAAGAATAGAATAAACATGGCAAAATAATCATTTTAAATCAATCATTGAGGCTTTGTACTGGGAAGGAGGTGGAAAAAAAAAACCCATTGAGGTTGATATGGAGCTAAAAAGCACCCTTGAAGGTTGATGAACTCCGGTACTCCTATTCTGATTGGTTACTTTGTTAGAAAAACTAGAATATTTTGATAACCATGGAAGCTTTGACTTGAAAGCTATTTCTACCAGACAACACATTAATCATGAAACCTGAGACTGGATAGCAGATTCTGGCACTTCTGTTTGACATATTTGAGAGGAGATGATTCAAGGACATACTAAACATGTTATTTATGTTCTATGCTATATATTACTGCACTTACAACATCCTGCTCATGCTAGCTTCCCTATGTATGCAAGTTGATTAAAACTCGTCCGATATCTTTTTTCTCAGAAAAATCTCTCTCTCATATAAAATGATGAAGTAAAGATTTAAATTATGATATTTCCTCGAGTGATGATGTACATTCAGAGTTATCTTTGCTACTACAAATTAATTGTATAGGATTTTCTTATTTGCGGTATAACCGAGACCATTTATGTTCTTCCACCTTTACCCAAAAAAATCTTAAAAAAAATCGGAAATATCCATAATTTTTTTGAATAAGAGTTATCTAGAAAAAATATTGTAGGAAGTGAAATCTCCCTCTACCCAATTAAGGAAGAGGAATCTTTATTTGCTAAGAAAAAATATTTTAGGAAGCCATGGATATCTAAATATATTAAAAACTACCACGTATATGATAGAAGTATTTTAGGAAGTGAAATCTCTCTCTATAAAATTAAGGAAGAGGGATCTTTATTTGCTAGATCTGTCAAATTCCCCATTTTTCATAAGATCCAACTAACTGTAACTTTTTTTTTTGTCAATTTATAATCTACCCCATGTGTTATAAATTATAATTCAGTTTAGAAATAACATATTTAAAAGGATCCAGTGATATTTTACAAACTAGGTGTAGTTTATTTACGGTCACTAAATTTAAATAGCATCCATGGTCATTCTCAGGCCCATCGCTATCCTACCAATTTCCGTGTCTAGCAAAAACAGTTATGATCTAATCTTAGCCTAGCTTCTCTCGGACTTAGCTTACCATAAATGAAATCATATTTTTATTATAATTTGACATAATAAATTTTTTAATTAGAGCCTGAGTGTATAGCATATTTGAATATAATGTCAGATTTATAGTCGTTTATTTGAGTATCGAAATATGAAAGTAATCAAATGGGAAGAGTTTCAGTTTGAAAGTTTGTTTGTTATAATCAAATTCTAATATCCAAAGAAAATAGAACAATAGACAAGCAGGTTCTCAATGTAAAAACTATTTTGAGTTGTAATTTGGAAATTTACTTCAAAAGGGGACATTTCTAACCTTTTAATTTTTTAAAAACTATAAATCTACATTAGAATAAATTTGGCACAATATTTTTAAACATGTTGAACTAGGGAAAGAGAATGCCAAAAATGGGGAGAAAGAAAAAGTCACCAATTTAGGGTGTGGGGGGAGAAAGCATGTGTATCTAGTTTTCTAATTAAAAAAAAAATATTGCCGATATGAGAAGAGAAAATTGATAGCAATGAAATAAAATTTACAAACAAAAAATCTCATAATTTTAGAATCCATGGGATATTATCTTTTTGTTTTCTAAGCAAAAAAAAAAAAAAAACTCTGTGTATAAATCATATCCTTCCAAATGACTTTTCCTCAGGTTTCATCTTATCTTGATTTTTTTTTTTTTTTTTTTGCTTGCTATATCACTTTTATAAAATAACCATTTAAATAAAACTTTTTTTTGCTTTTTTTTTTTGTAGTTGTCGAGTTCGTCTTTTCTATGTTAATTTTTTTTTTTTTGTTGATGATACGTATGAACTAAAATTATCAATTAATTATTAAACATATTCTGCTTAAAATTCGTATATTGTTTTTTTAAAAAATTATTTATTCTTCTATTATTTAAATTTATGCTTACAATTTTATCATCCCACCGCCTCTCCTTCCAAGAAACAACGGTCCTCTCCGCCACCTCCCCTCCCGCTTCCAAAGACTAACGTTGAGTGGACTCATTCCCAGTTCTTTCGCTTCCAAAGACACATCTCTCCTCTCCTCTTTTCTTGGGGTTCTTTTGGTTTCTTGAGAGGGATCGGAGGGGCTAAGGATGTCGTCCAAGAAATCGGCGGCCGGCGAGGGGTCGGACGGCGTCAGAGAACGGGTCGGAGGAGATCGTCGTCCGGAGCTGGAGCGGCCGGCAGCTCGACTACTCCTGCTGGGTCTACCACGTCGGCGTCAGTTCCTTCGGCCGTGAGTACTGCCACCTCCGGTTCCTCTTACTTAGGGTCAAGTACGTCGCCATGTCCAAGAGGGATCCACAGGAGAACTGGAGAACCATGGCATCGTTAGGATGTTCTATCCCTCACAAAAGATCCTGGCCATTTTTCTTGTTCTTTTCGTTATGATCTTTGAAGCATCGATTCTTTCTTGAGATTTTCTTGATTATGTTTCTTTTAGAATTGTGGTTACTGCAATATGGTAATGATCGAATTGGCTTGGCTACAAGAAATGCATGGCAGGAAAATTTTTCCCCCTCACTTTCCTCTCTCTCTCTTTTTTCGTGTGCGTGTGTGTTTTCTAAAGCATTGATGGTTTCCTTGGATTTTATTTTGTTTGAGCTATATTGCTTTGGTATTAAAATTCTCTCTGTGCCTCTTGTTTTGGTGTGATGTAATAATGGGAATTCCTGTTGATGTATTGGTATCGGTGGCCACCACTTGGAATTCATTTGAACGGTAGTACTGTTTTGATGTTGAAAGAACGCACATTAGTTGTTATAAATTTCGATATTCATAATGAAGGCAATGTTGAGATGCATGTAAGGACAAACTAGGGTTCTTCACGATGCTTGATTGTCCAAAGCACATTCAATCCATCTAATACCTCCCTGCTATAAAGAAACCACGTGATTATGAGTAGAAAACTAATGTTTTATTTTTGGCACTTGGTTCATCAATTTTTTGAATTATTTTGTTCTGTCTGTGGCATAATATGTGTCTTAGTTGAGTTTTTAATGAAATTAAGGGAATATAATAGAATTCTTTTGAAGTTTAGCCTAACTGCTAAATTGGATAGTGCATAAGTTTATAATTAAAATCATGATGTTCTTTTCTATGCGATATATCACACTTAAAATAGAAGTGGCAAGTAATTGCTGGGACTAGGAAGCAAGAGTTTCTGAAGATTTGCTCCAGCAAGTGATTCTTATTGATGATGATTTTAGTCAGCATGAAAATACAACATGACAGTTTTTGATCATTAGCTTTGTCTCAATTCATTTTCTTTTTTAAAGCCAAAATAGCTATAACATATAAAAGAAACTTTTGAACCATTTGATCTGTTTTCTTCAAAAATTAAATTCAAGGCCTTAAGTCTAGCAAATCGAATCAAGAATTCTTTATAGAGCTTAAAAATTTATATGCTTTCTTCCTCTTCCACATCGGCTCTCCTCACCGAATCTTTACTCTCACTGAATACTCCAAACTGCATAAGATAGAGCAGGTGTTCCTTGCCCTTAACCCTAAAGCTTCATCACACTAGATGATCCCCATCCTCCCAAAAACTCCAAAAATAAACAGAATGAAAAAGAGTAGGACACTTCAAATCATCAAAATATTCATGTTAGCCATCACGCATTAGTGTTTTCTCTGGCTCAACACTGTACTTACTACTTAGTGTCTCCTGTTATAATACAACTAAGAAAAATATTTTGTAGCTTTTGTTATCAATGTACTAATAAGGCCCATGTGACTCAGAATCATTCAAAGCCTACCAGCTTAACCTAACATATTTACACCATGTAATGCCTCTATCGAGGAAGCTGTCAAATTTTATGACAGGCTTGACCCTATGACTGCTGACATGGATTCTCGACCTGGATTATTAATAGGACTTCATGCTACAAACGTTTAGGAGTTTTCAAATGAGAAGAAAACAGTAAGTACAAAAGCTACTATAGCATAGAAGACTGAATCAAGAAACAGTTGACAATTTTATCAGTGAACCTATTAACTGCAGATGCATTCCTAAATTGACTTTTTACAGGCCTGCCTCCTCCAATTAGATGCAGAGAACTTACTCTCTGGTCTACTTTTAATTGTATATTGAGTTAGTTCTTCATTACTGTGCTTGTTTTCATTTCTCTTAACTTATCAGTTTTGCCTATAAATTATGAAATATGATACTGTAAATGTCATAGTTGTTGGCCAAATTTATGATGTCTGTAACATGAGAAGAATTCAAGTTGTCTGGAGTTGAGATATTTATATTGCAGTCTTTTTCCCCCTATTTATGCAGAAACCCATTAGGAAAGGTGTTATAAGTCCTTCTCTCATGATGGAGGTGCTGGGGTGCCGAAATGTCGATCATAGGGTAATCGTCAAAGAATTAATTAAATTTAAATTAGTAGATGGGACGGGGATTGTCAGTTTTAATTACAGTAGTTAGTGATGGAATTTTGGTATGCTTTTTGTTTTATAGGTTTATCGTTCTTTCCTCCTCTCAGGTATGGATTTGTTCTAATACGATTTATTTATTCAAGTAATCTAATGAAAAAATGCTATTTTTTATCTGGGGACTCTACATTCTCACGTTCTTCAACCGATTGGACCAGATCAAAAAAAGGAGAAGAAAGTGATTTTGCCTTTGAGACCAGTTCTAATACATTTTTTTGGAAGATAATATCTTAAGCAAGGTTCGCCGTCTCGATACCAGACCCTATACTGATGCCACACTGACACAGTGTTGGTACAATACGGACCATACGGTACAAAATTTTTTTGGCATACCGATATTCGGTATGCCACCTATACTGGGTACCGGTACCGAACCAGTATGATACGGTACATCCTGTACCATTCGATTCGGGCCGGTACGGCATCTCTTGATCTTAAGTTTACCATTTATAAACATTATATTTTCTAAAACCTTGTACTTTGAAACACCGAAAAAAATAATTTCTGCATAAATGGTCAGGTCATTGATTATGTGCTATCAGTGGTAATTGTGTGATTCATCTATTCTATCAATATTTAAAATCTTTTTCATGAAAATTACATGCATTGCTGCACTAACATTATTTTCAATCTGTTTAGGAGGATCTACTCAATTACCTGAAAATAGTCTAGATGTGTAAACATGTTGTCCTTTGTAAATGATAGATAAGAGTCTGAGCTAGCAACGTTAATGATGTTAATATTCTTGTTAATTACCCAAGTATGAGTCAAAATCCAACACATTTGATTCACTTTCAAAAGATTTTAGACGCACAGACTGTTTTTTTCTTAGTTTTCTGTGATTGATTTATCTGATTTTTCACTTTTGTTTTTCCTGAAACAATATCTGTTGTTATTCCAAGAGGTTTGAGGGACTTACATTGGGAATTCACAACCACTGAATGATATTTAACACTGCAGAAACCATGCCTTGTTATCATCTGAGGCATGCTTAGATGGCTGACTAAGATATCTCACTGCACTGGCTTGTAGTCCGCAGATAATTGTACAAAGCTAGTTAAGATGGGCAATTGTCAGTACCTTGTGTTTTAGTGGTTGCAGAATGATACAAGCAGAGGACTATGAAGAATTGAAAATTGTGTCAAATATTAAAGCTCAGTGCAGAAAAAGTAAACCACTTATGCACACAGGCTTGTATCCACATGCTGCAGGCTGACTAGCGTACACATTTTACGGTTTTTAGGTTTTCCAATAAATTATTATTGTGAGTGTACATACATTTATGAATATTTTGTTCTAATGGAAAATGATTCTAAAGGAGGAGATTACTCTCTCTTTCTCTCTCACTCACTCGCTTCCATACACATGCATGCCGGTGCACATACATACAAAACCACGGCCACACACATACACCAACACAAACCCACGTCCACATACACATGAACAGCACAAGTTATTTAATCTTTGTAAGATCATCTACTATTTCGACTTGTACTTTTAAGAATGAAAGTTATCTTGTATGCATTCTTCACTGGGAGAGGAGTTTTATTCCATGCGATGACTATCACATTCCGGCGTACTAGTGAGCACGGGCACCGGTACGGTTCCAGTTCGGTACCGGTTCTGGTACCGGCTTGGAACCGGTACCAAATCGGAGCGCGGACATCAAAAAAAAACAAAACAAAAAAAAACGCGTCCGCGCGCGGACGCGTCAAATGCCACAGAATGCCACTCTGTGGCATTTGATGCTCCCACGCGGGCTGGCAGCCCGCGTGGGCACGGTGCCCCGCGGCGGGAACCGTGCTCGGGCGCGGTTCCCTACTGGGGACTCGCGCGCGGGAGCGGTTCCTACGAGGGGAATCGCGCGCGGGCGCGGTTCCTGCGAGGGGAATCGCGCGCGGGCGCGGTTCCTGCGAGGGGAATCGCGCGCAGGCGCGCGTTCTCCTGTCGCGCGTCCACGCGCGATTCCCAAAAAAAACAAAAAAAACGCATCCGCGCGCATCCCCGGACGTGTGCGGACCCGTCAAATGCTACAGAGTGGCATTTAATGCCCCCATGTGGGCTGGCAGCCCGCGTGGGCACGGTGCCCTGCGCGGAGAACCGCGCTCAGGCGCGATTCCCTGCTGGGGAAGCGCGCGCGGCCGCGGTTCCTGCCCGGGAAATCGCGTGCGGCCGCGCGTTCTCTGCTCGCGCGTCCGCGCGCGTTTCCCAAAAAAAAAACGCGTCCGCGCGGACGCGTTAAATGCCGCCCACGCGGGCTCCAGCCGCGTGGGCGCTCTTCTCCGTGCGTGGGGCGCGTTGCCCCGCGCGCCCACATGCGGGGAAAGAGTGACTTGGACCGGTGCCCGGTTCGCATCGGTATCGGCTTGTACCGGTGCGAACCGGCCCGGTTCAAGCCGGTCCAATTACGGAACCAATCGATTCTGACCCAGTTTGAATCGGAACTGTTTTTATACGCTGTACCGTACCGGTGCCCGTCGGCACCGGTTCAGTACAGGCTGAACCGACCGGTACAGGTCGGTTCAGCAGACCATGATCTAACCCAATGATGGATGCATGTTCGACTTCATAATGCGTTTATGATGGGAAATATGCAAGTTGTTTTCCCTTGTTCATTGTAAACACACATGTTCGACTTCATAATGCATTTATGATGGGAAATATGCAAGTTGTTTTCCCTTGTTCATTGTAAACTCACAGGACCACTATGAACTGTACAATATCTGGTACTCTCTCTCTATGAAATTTTAATTCAAAGGAAATTTTTGCTGTCTTATTTGATCTTTGTTGCATTTCTTTTGTAAAGAAAAAGAATTGTGATCATGATTTTGATCCAGGGATTAAGTTTTCACAGTTGTCTTTGGTAGTTCACTTGGGTTTCTCTTGGGGAGGCACATAGACAGATGGGAGGAATTTGGGCAGGCCAAGATACAGGTATGCAACCATACAACCTAAACTTATGGTAGTCTGTAGGTGCATGGCATGACCGGACAATATGCAATTGAATTTGTCTTAACCTACTGTGACTTAGAAAATAGTTTCTGTGTTCATGATCCCTAAGTGTTTTTCACTTAAGATGTCTATGCATGTCCATTATTGTGTATGCTATGTAATTAATCCCAATAACATCTGTAGCTGATTTCTTTTTTTTTTTTTTTTGGTTGAAGCATTGGCATGTTATTCTATGTGTTGTGCATGGAAGTTATTTGCTTCCATTGTCTTGATAATCCAACGTTCATGAAACTTCCCTAACAAGTTGAGTATGATCTTTTTAGAGGGAGTGGCCACAGCAGACTAAATATCGACTCTGAATATGATTTATTTCCTAATGTTTAAATGATCTTATAAGCGCCTTAGCTGATATTTTGTTCAGTGCATTTCTGACATGTTTGACCCAGAATGAGGTGATGTGCCCAAGCTTTTACGAAGCTTATACGAATGGGAAAAAAGTGAATTATATGAGTCTGTATAAGGAAGCCATGCATATTATCGATCTAAGTTGTTTTTATGTTTCATAATATTTTTCTTGATGCATTATGGAGTTTCTATTGACTGTCATATGATTTAGTTGTAAAGCTTTTGTCATCTATACTCTGTTAAATGGATCTACAAATCAGATTTGGTCCCTAGAAAAGAAAGGAGTATTTCTGAAAAGCCTATCATGCATGATCTATTCTTGCAGTTCATTATAGGTTCCTTGGATTGTGCTTAGGCAAGCTCCAAACTCCAGACGTATTGTCCAAACCACAGTATGGAAGGAGGTGGGACTCTGAGGACAATTTGGGAGTCCCTTTCACAGCAAGACATCGCAAGTGTCTGCTAGAAGTGTCACCCCAACCTTACCATGGAAAAATGTTTGGAAGTGTTACATCATTAATCTGGACCTTTAACATGTACAAGGTCTAAGAACCAAATGTCTGTGCAACTTTTGGGTTTGTAAATAGGATTCAATGTATGCAATAAATTTCTCATAGATAATGATGATCTGAGGTAACTTTTGGTGAAATGTGTCGTATGACTTCACTAAATTTGATCCGTGAATCAGATGACCCTTGATTAAGTGGTTGAGATCCCTGTACCCAACCTTATCATATAGTTGTGCAAGTGTGGGAAAAGGTTACAGAATAGAGGAATAAATGCACCATATGCTATATCATTAATATTATGCACAGTGTACACAAATGATTAAACCAAAATGTGTTCCTCTTAGCAACCTAAGGATTATAGTCATGCAGTGGATGTAATGTTGTTTGTCTTCAAACTTCTTATCATAGTCTTGATCTTTATGGATAATGATGGAGAATGTCTCAGATGCCTCCAGACTTCTCCTTGTCCTTTTAGGAGCTAAGCGCTGGCATAGATCTTTAGCACTGAAATCCCTTAGCTACATGAATGGTATTGAGTGTGTTTCTGGTACTGAGTCTTCACGCATTTTCCTGTCAGGATGAGAGCACTAGAGGTCAAAACAATGTCGTTGTGGCTTATGATGGTCTTGTAATTCCGGTTAAGAGCTGCTGGAAGTAGAAATGTGGATGATCCTGGTAGGGGATTGTTGGAGCATGTAAACAAATTAAACTATAGTAAGGACAAATGGATAGTATAATCTCCCTGTTAAACCTGATGGGTTTCAAGTATGGCTTCTATCAATCTTGAATTATTTTCAAATGGAGCTCTCTTGATATTAAAGGTTCTAGTTATAACATAGATTTTAACCAACCTCAAGGAGTACCTGTCCCTAGTGATTTTAGTGTACCCTTTCGTCATGGAGTATAACAGATGAAGCTTGATGTCTCAAAACTTGTTCCTTCACCACCTTGAGAAGCAAACTTCAACATAGGCCATCAGTAATGAAACTTGGCCTTTCATGGAAGGTGCTGAGCTTATATTGTAGATCTATAGGTCTTCAGACATTTTTGGTGATGCAAGAGAAATGAACATTGATAATGAAGATGTATGACTTGCCAGATTGTGTCATGACAACCTACGGTGTCCATCAATTGTGTATCAAGACTTAAGGTGTCTATGAATTGTTTGATAAAAGACTTAGTGTCCTCCAAATGTTTAGTGAAAAATTATGTCGTGTGTGAACCATGTAGTGAAGACAATGTCCTTCTAACTGTTTGATGTAGACTCAAACTGTCTTCAAATTGTGTAATGAAGATTTATGGTGTCAGAAAACCATCTTATCATGACTTAAGATATCTCAGCCATTTGATGAAGATGTAAGATGTCCCCCGACCATTTGATGAAGGTTTAAGGGGCCTGGGACTATGATGATGAAGAATTTGGGTGTCGTGAATCATGTGATGAAGATGCATTGTGACTTTCCTACAACTATGAGGAGGAAACTTAACGGCAACATGACATCAAAGATTGTTTGCATTCCCTTTTGCCACTTGTAGGGCTTGTTTGGATATTGAAAGATCTTGTCGGTCTGATAAGATATTCTGGCGGGCATCTTTTTGAGAAAATATTCTAGAACTCAAGCATAAATCGGGGAGGCCAAAAAAGACAGGGTGGTTGGAGAAGCAATTAATCCCTAGTTTTAGGGAAAAATAAATCACCTACCAAAAGTGATTAGTTATCCCTGAAAACAAGAAATTGGTTGGTCCATCTAAGAACCATATCTCTTTCAAGAGCTCCCTATCATAGTCCCACATAGGTTGATAAAGGAGTGTCACATGGGTTTAAAAGCAGGTCCAGTCCTCCACCCAATAGCTTAAGCTTTTTGTGCTGAGTCTGTGATAGGTGGTATCAGAGTGGGCCTGGTGTGCATCATAGCCTTATTAGTTATGTGGGCCTCTCACTAGGGGATACCAAGGTCGAGTAGGACCTGGGCCATGGGTGCACGCCTACCCCCCTCTCGAGGAGAAGCCAATCTATGATGAGGGTGTCATAAGGTTGGGTAGGGAGATTGTTATAATGCCAAATTGGTCAATCAAGGAGTGCCACATGAGTTTATAAGCTTGGGTCGATCCTCCACCCAATAGCTTATGCTATTTGGGCTATGAGTCCATAACATCCCGCTTCACCACAATTTCTAAAGAGATTCCCCATTGGAAGATCTTATTGGACCAATAAGATCTTCCAACATCTAAATGAAGGCATAGAGTGTTGAATCATAAATTTAATGATGGAGCTGCCAATAAACAAAGAAGGTGTAGCTAAAAGAAAGAAAATGAGTACTGAGTGATGTCATGAATTCCATTTGGGAATATTCTGGGATTCCTGATGATTTTGGATTTCCTTAATCAAGATGTTTTGGTGAGTGAATATTGGTTTGTCTTTGGACACCCCTTCTTGGATCCTAATACCTAAACAATGCTAAATTTTTTATCCTTTCTGATCCTCTCTATGCATTGTCAGAATACATTAAACTCCTAATATGAAGTCTTCTGATGATTTTTTATTTTTTTGACTAAGTATACAGTGATCAGATAACGCATTTGATACAAGAGAAGTCCCAAAATAAATGCTTTCCTTTGCAATGCATACTTGCTTCTTATCGATGCAATAATTGAAAAGTGGCAAAACATGTAGTATGTACATTATGCATCCTGGAATCTGAAATTTTATTGTGCACTTTTAATTGATCACCTGATAATGTGATTGGATATTAGACACATCCCTACCTATTTATCGGCAAAGAAACAATGGATTCTCAAAAGAACCACAAAGTGCAGGATACAAAGATTTAGCATCTCTCATACCTGGGGTTGGCACAACCACATTTACCTGATTACCTGATGGTGCCTTCTAAAGAAGAGGCAATGAAAATTGAGAAAAATAATTTTAAAAAAAGTGTTCAGAGAGTTATCACAAGCCAAATTAGCAAGAAATTATGATACCATATTTTCTTCCCTGAACATGAGTTTTGTGAATGTTCATTAGGAGCTGGCACCTTCTTCCACTTAACCAAATCATACCTCATATTCTAAGGAGGGTTGACATTATCCTGTAAGAACTTTCAAGATCCGTTAAAAGTCCTTTTATTAATACGTGATCCAATTCCATCTGAAACAACTTGGAGCTGTACTCAAGATTGGTTGAAATGCTATATTTTTGTGCACACATATTTGTTCTTCTCCACTAGGTGAAAATTTTAAGGGAAAGGTTTATAAAGTAGGTTGTTCTCTCTCAGAATTCCTTTATAGAAATCTAGCCTGTTCTTATTTGAAACAAAGAAAACCACATGATTTTCCCCCCAAGGGTGTACATTGAATATTTTGACTGAGAGGAAGCAAAAGGTTTTCAAAACTGCCTCAGAAGGAAAGAAGCTTATGATCTCTGCTGCCGAAGCTTAGCATGAAATTTGGATTGGACCAAATCAATATGTCTGGTTTCCTATTCGATTGAGTAATTTTGTGTGGAGAGACTTTTTTGATTTCTTACTTCTTTGACTTCGAAAAATATCTTCCTCTCTTTCGGCCACTGGGACTTCTACCTAGCTTCACTCCCGGATCTTTTTGTGTTTTATGTGGACTTTGTTTTCCCTTGGTTTAGTTTTGGTGCTTTTGTTTTTGCCATAAGTGAGCCTTTTCTTTTGGGCCAAACAATTTTCTAACCTTAATAAAAATCCTGGTCTTGTGTTTCCACATTTCCCTAAAGAAAAAAATATTATCCTATGTGTATGTGTTTTATGTTCTCCAACTAGTTTCTGGGAACAAATTCCCTGTTCAAGCACCTAATCATGAATGCAAATCCCTATGTTAAGTTTATCTGGATTAAGGTAGCCCTTTAGTTGATCAACAATTTATTTTCTACTTCTGTTGGATGGTTATCATCCTTATGTGATTATTTGTTGTGTAACCTTTTCAGCTTGATGCTTCAGCATGTTGGAATTACTTTAGCTGAACTCCTGTATCCAACCAGAACATCATGTTTTGGGTTCATGGACATGTATCTCTCAATGCGAGTTTGGATACCATATCGGCATCAAATCTTCACTTGGCCCAAAAATTTATGCTTTTTTGTAATGATGATATCATTATCTGTGTCTTATTCTCTAGACATTGCTTTTTAGGTGGCACAAAGAAGGATTTTGTTTTCTCAAGACGGGTTTTGCAGGCAAGATGCAGCATATAGTAAGTCATCATTTCCTTTAATTCTTCTACTTGTGCCAACTTCCAACTTATGAGTTTATATGCTTTCCTCATACATACTTCTGTATATTATATTATTGTTGACTGAGATGCATAGGATTTTGAGGAACATTGTCCAGGCTACCATAAAAAGCGGTAGCAGTAGATTATACTGGCTTCCTGTCATTTTTCCACTCTCATCATATTTGTACGGATGGGCTATGAAACATTGTTAAGAACCTTATTTCAGGAAAACATTAGTAAGAACTTATCTTTGAAATCTATGCATTCAAGAAGACAATTGACTTGTTGTATAATTGCTGGGTTATATCTTGATATGTTTTCAAGGTATATTTATAGACTTAAATGCTAGTTAGAATGGCATAACATGATATACACTGTGCCAGTGCCTTGCACATGGCAATGTTGCATTGGCACAATGCCATCTGAATTGGCATGTTGCCATGCCAATGTGTGCCAAGAACTGCCATCAAACGATGCAACACTGCACAGGTGGGCATGGCACCCACAATACATACAGCTTCATTACAGAACAGGATGACAGTGTTATGCAGTACTTTAATCCTTGAAATTAACATTCCTATAAAATTGAAAAATTACATAATTGTATGGATTAATTTTTGGTTTTGGTTCACTCCATAGAGTTTTGGTTTTGGCAGTTCGGGTGGTTTTGACAATTTGCCTAAGTTTCAGAGTTTCTGTCAAAAAAAAAAAAAAAATTCAAAAAAATTCAAGACAAGTTCTTTCACGACATTTTATTTTATTTTAAGTCATGTAGAATCATAGCTATATTATTCAAGTAGTTTCGATACAATTCATTTTTCTTGAAGCTTTATGCATTAATCATTTCGTGTAAATTACTATTATATGGAGTAAAATATCATATATCACTTAATCATGCATAAACTAATAAGTGTACATAAAACTAATTACATATATCTCTTTAAAATAACATGGATTAGATCATTAGAGCCTTGGTAAATGTGTGTTAATGAATTTTAGAAAGCACTGCACAAATATTTATTTGTGAAAAAAGAAAAAAAGTAAAATAGTTAGTTTTGGCTTAAGCTCGCTGGAACAGGCATGAACCAGCAGAAACTATTCCTTTTCGGCCAAAACTTCAAACCTTGGATAGAGGAAGGAAAACATTAATGCTTGCTACTTTAATAACACCTTCACATTAGTGGGGCACATATTACAATGTATGTTGAGATCAACACTTGGGTGAGGCTTGGTGCAACAGTAAGGGGTTGCTCCATTGCAACCTGTTGTCACGGTTTCAAAACAGTAAAAATCTCTCTACATGCAAGAATAAAGCTGTGTATAATTGACTTCCCAGAGTTTGCAGTTGCAGGAGCCTCATGACCTTTTATCCTGAGATCGTGCATATATATCTATATATATATGTGTATATATATATATATATACACATGTATATATATATATATATATGTATGTATACATGTGTATATACATATACGTATACGTGTATGTGTATGTGTATGTGTGCGTGCGTGCGCGCGCGCGTGTGTGTGTGTGTGTGTGTGTGTGTGTGTACACTGCATATTGAGCTGTGGTTGTATCTATCAGCTATGGACTTTTTTAGGGCAGGAGCCATGATGCTCCCTGATTTCTGAGTGCTCCCTGATGTAGCTACTATAGACTTGATATTCGATCAAGGATTTCTTGTTATTAATTGATAGATTTTTTTTCTATTTGTTCACATGATTAAAATAGTAAATTTATAAAAGAAATACAATAAGAGCATCATGGAGAAATTTGAATGCTGCTATTATTAATATTATCAATCAATAATACATGGAGGGGGATTTTCCACCATGACCTCTTACAACACTTTGATTCGTACAAATAGTCATAGCTTGTTCTCTCGTCAGTCTCATTCTCTCTTACAATAAAGTAATTCCAAAATGATTATACATCTTCTTCTCAATTCGAGGAGCCCATGTTGCGATGCAAAACTCCTAACTACAGCTGGACAGAGGCATTAATGTACCTGGGCAGTGTGCTAGTTATATATAAAGCTAATGTTATATAAGGTTAGGATCACAGTCTTTTTCCCCCCCTAATATTTCTATATACAATGCAAGGATTAGCCATCATAATCCATCAGAAGCTATGGATAACTTTACTGATCACTTCATGGGTGACTGCATGTCTGCATCCTAGCACTTTCAATACAACCACACGACTAGACTGGCTAGAATCCAGCTTCAGCTCCAACCATTTCTAGAACTACAGCTTTCTAGTTTCCACCTCTTTCAGACGGAAGTATCACTCCAGCAAAAGCAACATTTCCAAACTCATTTCTCCAAAAGTAATCCCTTTCCACTTTGATCACTACGGTGCAATCAAACAGGCCCTAAACAATAATGAAGCAGATGTAGTTCAGTTCGAGGTACAAATATCCGCTTGGCATGTTTTATTGAAAAGCAATACGAAGGTGTATTGCGCCCCGGTGCACTGATGCTAGATTGCAGCACAAAATCGAGCGAAGTCAACCTTAGGTTTAGCTGTCAGAGAGAGTGATTAGATTGCGGGATTAAACATTTCCATCATGCCACGTATGGTTACAACGACAGCATGGCTTTATAAATGGCAACTATGTCCGTCTTCCGGGCACCCCAATTGCCTCATGAACACCCAACAGCAGCCGAGTAATAGTTTTGCATAGGCAATGGCTGCTATATGGCATTTGCGTTGGTCACAGCTGTCGTTGCCTTAGCACCATGCAACTGTACCGCTGATCTATGATATTCTTCCGGACGAAAGGAGGAAGGGACGAAAGTTGTGATAATGCCCATGGCCGCCCTCATAACCTTTTTCAACAGGTTCTTGCATTTTATAGGCAACTTAAATCCAAAAACCATATCAAAACAAGTGATGCCGATGAACTTATTCATTCTGGTGGTTCTACCGACCTTAGCCATCATAAATTAATCTTATTAGTACACGATCTTGATAATGATCTCGTCCATTCTACCATATCTACCATACAGCCTAAACCTCCAATACATGCATTTGTGAAGCACTGTGCACCGCATCTATTCAAATGCATGTAATATGCCATACTTATAAAGTTTATTTTATTATTATATAGAGTCAAAATTTCTCCTTTTTTTTTTCCCATCCATTCACAAAGATAGGACGCCTGCAACCGCCAAAAACTTTGCCAACTTCGTAAGCTAGCACTTTTGAAAAAAATGTAATTTGTTAATATAATTGATAGCATAATTACATTGGAAAGAGCAAGCGTCTATCCATTTATGTTTCAGAATGCAGTCCTATGCTGAGGCAGACATGCGTCTCTCATACTACCAGTCATTCATCCACCTGACCAAATCACCACCATGCATGTGGAGTCGCATCGTCTTTTCTTTTTGAGCATTAAAATTCATAAAATCCATGAGCAAGTCATCAATAATCCTCGATCTTCTCTACTCAAAAGCCATATATCCATATCTTACAATGTAAACAATTAAATATAGAAACATTTCTTAATTATTTACCAAAAAATAAGGCCTTTGTAGACAATCAAGGCTATAATTATTATTGCACACAAACACAAAATGCTTTAATAATTGTTTAGAAATGCACTATTTTATTCTCATCACAAAATGGCTGCAAGCGAGCAAACTAATTACGGCGAGATTCGCTACCATGATTCAAGGTAACAGCTGGAACAAGATCAAAAAGTCCCAGCATTGCCATCGATACAGAATATAGCAACTCAACATCCGATACATTCTAACTGACATTGTGGAATGAATCCATGATAGCATCTGCAAGGTATTCACAATTAGAGAGAGATAAACCAGCCAAAGATATCCTTCCATCCTTAGTCATGTATACACGCCATTTGTTCGTCATGTGATCACTCTGGTAAGACAAAAACAGATAATATGAGAAAATATACTGGCAATATGACCGCTCATTCTGATTTGCAGTGTCATGAGAATTTGTAAACTGAAGATGGTGCAGAATTACAAAATAAATTTTTTTTTCAGAAAATCTTCATTTCTATAGCCAACCACATATAAACAATATATCATTTAGTTCAGAGGAGTGTGTCTACCTGTGCCTTGTTCAAGCCAGTGAAGGAGAACATGCCAATCTGTTTGAGAATGAAAGACCAATCTTTTCCACTTTTATCTTTCTGTGAGAGATAGTCAAAGAGTCTCTGCCTTACATTCTTTATTCGCCCAGCCATTAGTTCCATCTCTTGTTTCCATTCATTGAAAAGAGTTGGATCTCCAACGACATTGGCAACTATCCGAGCACCATGGACAGGAGGATTTGAATACATTGGCCGGGCTAGCCTTTTCAGCTGGCTCTTCACCCTAATCGTGAGAAGAATATATTGAAATTGCATCAACTAACAATCAGAGTATACTGTTAGCCACATACAGAACAACCCAACTAATTGCTAATCATGCAATTTCATTTATTGTACCTTGCTGCGGCATCCGAGGATGAACAAACAACATTAATAGCTCCAATCCTTTCCGCATATAACCCTAGGTTTTTACTGTAGGACTGAGCAACCAGAAGCTCCAAACCACGTTCAACAAACAACCTAACAGAGTATGCATCTGTATCAAGGCTTCCACTGGCAAATCCCTGCAGCATTTCAAGGTCAGGCACAAATTTTGTAAAGCAAACAATATTCATATAGAAGCTGCTTTACCTGGTATGCAACATCAAAGAAAGGGATATGATTCTTCTCTTGAATGACGTCAGCAATTTTATTCCACTGTTCAGGAGTTGGGTCGATTCCGGTTGGGTTGTGAGCACAGCCATGCAACAGAACAAAAGATCCATCTGGTGCAGCCTACAAAAGCAAATCAATAATTAAATAAACTGGATGGAAATATTAAGAGAAATAGTTATTTCATCTTTTGGAAGTAGGAATTTTACTTATCAAGACCATAAATCAGTTCTACAAAGCAATGAAATCATCAACCACGGCAATGTTTTTAAAGAAAGTAATCAATTAATTTAAATAAATCTTATCAGACTTCTTCACATCAATTCAGACCTCTTCTTACAGTATTATTACTTAAAACTGGCCGGTGCAGATGGAAGTGGACGGCTGTGAATTGAGAACCAGCAGGAACTTGAAACTTAAGGTTCCCAACTTAGCAACATAAGATACTGAGATATTCCAATTCTAAAAATTAAAGAAAAAAGTGAAATTGGCATCTGAAAAAGAACGATTCAAGAGGCAGCACATAGATTTAGGATCTATCAGTAAGAAGAAACATACAGGAGGAAAATGACTGATGAATGTAATATCAAATAAGGGTATTAGAATTTTGACACGAGAAAAGATGGAAAATTTCTCTGTCAATGGGCATCATTATTGGTGTTCTTGAAGAATACAAGAGGACGCCCAGTTCAGTTGACTCCAAAGCAAGGTCTTGTATACCTTTATGTCTGCTAGCATACCATCAAAATCCAATCCAACAGTTCTCGGGTCATAATAACGATATTCAGACCAAGGAACCCTGGCATCGTTAAAAATGTTCTTGTGATTACCTGTTCACATATAAATAAAAAAGAAAAAAAATTAGCAGATCCAGTGTATGTAGACAAACTGACAAAGAGATATTACAGCACAGCAGGCCAAAAGATGCTTAGGAAGAGAACATGCATACCCCATGTGGGAGATGATATTAAAACTTTTGCATCAGGAAAATATCTTTGTATAAATGCTGCAGCTAGACGAAGTGATCCAGTCCCCGAAAGACTTTGAACAGTAGCAACCTGAATTACAGATGCCATAGCAGGAAAAAAATAATCATGCCTATTTCCTCCATTTGCATAATTTGATGCAAATTAAATCAAAATATAAGAAAAAACAGCATACTCTTCCTTGTTGGATGACAGGATTATTTGCTCCAAAGAGTAAATCTGCAGTAACCTTATTAAATGCAGCCAAACCTTCGATAGGAAGATACTGCATCATCAAACAGAACCCAAAGGTAAGAGAAGAATAGCAAATGAGATGTATAACTCCATAAAACCCCTTCAGCTGGCTGTTTCAAATAACCTCTTTGTTTTCTCCTCTCTCCAGCATAAGATTTTCTGCCTGCAGAATAAAATACTAATTAATTACCTTAATTAATATTGGATGGTCAAAGGAATCAGAGCTTTTAATTTTCAATTGACAGGAAAAACAGAAAAGCATAGCCTGAGGGATGACAAAATCTGCTTGCGGTGTCTTGTGCACCAAGTATTACATGGTGAAGTTCTCCAAAATAATCAACAGGATTCATACCTTCCTAACCACATTTAGTACGTAAGGTTGGAGCTCTTCTGTCCTGTACGCTCCAACCCCAAGGTTAAGTTTCACATCACTTGTGTCTGCTTTGAATGCTTCGGAAACCCCAAGAATCGGGTCTGGAGGTGCCATAGTCACACTCTCGAAACGAGAGACATTAACTGCAACAGCCAAACTGACTCGACCAAAAGCCTGCAAAGCACATATTGATTACTACTAAAATCTCCCAGCATAGATAATATAAAAATGAAATGGTTGTAGCAACAATCAAAAAATTCCTATCGATCAGCAGTTCTATAATGAATTTAAAAAGCAATATTAAACAGAACCAACAAGATTTATCCATAAATATCTTCAAGCATCCTCCTCCATCACGATCCCTACCAAGGACACATACCCATTGCCAGCAAGCTTTTTTTAGATCCATTCTCATATCCGTATCCAGGTCAACCTATCCAAGTTCTCCCATGATCAATCCAATATGGGATCCAAGTCAGGGTTTATTCTAGTTGTCACAGCACAAGCTCATAAAATCTCACTCTGCTCTCTATCCTTGTATATTCTATTGGTTCAACTCCTCAGCTTTCTATAATTCCATCATCACTATCATCAATGTTGTTTTCATGGTCATCAATCATTGTCAGTATTGTTGTGGTTCAAGTTTGGCCCGAGGGTGACCACGCCGAAGGAGTCGAGGGAGCTGCCAGAATTTTGAGAAAGAGGGTGAGCCACCTCCTGCGCGATGGCGTACTTGCACAAAGCCTCACCGGTAGTTCCAGTGAGAGTCCTCCAACGCTCAAGTTAGAGTGGATCTTAAATGGATCAAAAGTCCCCTAGGTGTTACCTGATGGGGCTATTTATAATCCCTGTAGAGATGCCTAGGTGGAAAAAGTATGGCCCGTTCTCATCATGAGAGGAGATAGCTTCAAGCCACATGGCGCATAGCTAGAGCTTGCTTGAGGTTCACGATGCAGTCCGTTCTTGTGAACGGTAGAGCGTTGACAGTTGTATAGGGTATGCCTGGAGCAGTATGGCATTGTCCTTGACTGTCGTTGGTCAGCAAGCAAAGCATGGCGCAGAGGCGTTACAATGTACAGCCACGTAGGCGGGCGTGGGCAGGCTTGTGGATGCGGTCGTAGGCAAGATCGAGCTCGGTGAGAGGTCGCATCATATATTTGGCGAGGTCGGTTTGTCGGGTGCTGGGGCTGGCCTAGCATCCCTGATTCCAAGGTGTGCTCGGTAGAGCGCCCCGAGCCCGAAAGTCGGGGCGCGTTATTGGATAAGGCGCCCCGAGCTCGGTCGGGGCGCGTCGGCGAATATAAGGGCACCCCGAGCTCGGCGAGGGCGCGTCGGCGAATATAAAAGCGCCCTGTGCTTGGCCAAGGCGCGTTGGTGAGTATAAAGAGGGTGCCCCGAGCTCGGTTGGGGCGCGTCGGCGAATATACCCGTGGTCGAATGAGCCCTTGGGCTCGTAATCCAATCAATTGGACGCCCCGAGCTCAGGCTCGAGTCGTTGCTATAGGCATCAGAAAAAGGTTGACACAGGTCGTAGCAACGGAAAGACCCGTCTGAGATCGGTTGAACCCTCGACGAAGTCCGAGCTCGGATTGGCTCTTAGTGGGACCGAGGCTCGGCTCAACTGGTGCTGGGGTTTATTTGGCTAAAATTGGGTGGCCCTATTGTAGTGAGCAGGACGATCCATTTTGCCCCCCATCATTTGTCCCCCGACTTTCAAGGTCGAGTTGGCCTTTGGCTCGAGCAAAGGAAGTAGCTGGACTATTAGTTGTCCTACATTTTAGCCAAGTGCTTACGAAGATGCGCACACCGAGCTGAATATACTTCGCCCTATCAGGGGCCAATTACTTCTGATCGTGCTCCGTAAGGCGAGTTTGAGTAGATCAGGCCGTCACATCAATCGAAGCGGGAGCGGCCGTAGGAGCTCTTTAATGTGTTGCGTGCGCGCTTCTTTTCAAGGCATTGCTGGGTGGAATGCGAGGGGCCAATCATTAATGTCCCGTCTTTCGAAAGCGTTCGCCATAATGATCAGCCTTTAGTGCTGCGATCTGAAGAGATTTGCTGAACGACTCCGGGGCTTGCCGCGTGGTGGAATCTGGCTGCTTAGTCGCTTGGGGAAGCCGATCGGAGCCGTTAAAGCAAGCTATATAAAGCCTTCGAGAGACCTTTGGGGCTTTTATTTGATCTTCTGTTTTCTCTCTTCTTTTCGGTCGCCGTCGTCGCTCTCAAGCTTTCTGAGAGGCTTTTGGAGTATTTTGGAGCTTCTCGGTGAACCTCTCGGCGAGCTTTCTCTTTTTGTTTTCTTCGGTGAAAACTCTAGGTATGCGTCTTTATCCTTTTCGGTTGCTCGGAGGAGTTCTTTTTATGTTTTCTTTTGTTTTTCCATAAGCAAGGCAATGGGATCGCCCTCGAGAGCCCTTGTGCTTAGTGCGGGCCCACCCCGAGCTTGAATTTTTTCGCCAGCGAAGGAAGCCGAGCTCAAGGGGAATCATAATCCGTATGGGATCGACTCGGACATAGGTGAAGAGGAGTTGGGCCTGATTCGAGCTTGGTTCTTCATCCCTTCTCAGTTCAACCTGGAGCTCCCAGAGCCTAGGGCTCGAGGCGATGACCCTTCTGAAGGTCGGATCGGGGTGTTTGTGGAAACACTCCGGACAGGGCCAAGGTTCCCCCCTGCATGGGTTCGTGAACGAGCTCCTGGCGACTTATCGCCTAGTCCCAGCGCAGCTTGCTCCGAACTCGTAGAGGATGATAGTTGGCTTCCTCATCTTGTGCTTTGCACATAACCTACCCTCATCGGTCCAGGTTTTTCGAAGCTGCTTCATATTGAAAGGCAACCCCGCGGACAAAGAATGATGGTACTTCTCCTTTCAGAAAAGCCGCACGCTCTTCCGAGGCGCCCCTTCCTCCATCCACGGGTGGAAGCGTAGATTTTTCTTTCTTTTCTCCGAGCAGTTGTGGGGGTTTGACCCGACCTGGGGTTCGCCGCGGGTCGCCGTTAATAACAAACTCCCCAAGCTGTCACAACTCGAGCAGGCGACTTTAGACACGCTGCTCGGCCTGGAAGAAACTTGAGGGCTCTCCGACTTGCTTAGCGAGGAGGTCCTAATGAATGTCGGCTTGAGCTCGGCTCATCCCAAGGGTAAGGGTGATGCAATCGTTTTCCTTTCTTCCTCTTCCCTTTTTGCGTTGAATTTTGACTAAGTTCCGTTGTCAGAAATTGCAGGGATGATTTTCGACCCCGAGACTCTAATGGCCAAATTACCGCAAGAGAGTGGCCGCCTCAGATGGAGCTCAGTCCGAGCAAAAGACGAAGAAAGCCCGAGTTGCTTCGGGCTCTGGTGCTAAACGACGCAAGCTTGGGATCGTCATTGCCAAACCTGCTCGGCCTGAGCCTGAGCAGGTCCTCCCGATTGAGGTCAAGCCACCCCCGCAGGCCATAGAAAGGGGCGCAGTGGAGCGGGCGGTTGCACAGCCTGCTGGAGCTCGGAGTGCCCGGAAGGTCGTCTGGTCGCCCCGATCGAGTCCCGAGATAAGAGGCGGGCTCGGGGCTCCATCTTCTGGGGGCGCAGCCTCGCCCGAAGCTTGTCCCATTTTCTTTGAGCCCGGGAGAAAGCCTTTCCAACCCGGGTACCAATTATTCGAGGATGACATGGTGCTGGAGTCCAGCGATGTCGCCCGCGAGCTCGTCCGATGCGCCCTGCTTCCGCGCGACCGAACTCAGCTGGAGGAGCTGGGGCTTATGGGGGTTGTCGACGAGGCCTATACTACTAGTATTCTGGTAAGTGATGTCACTTCTACGTGGATGCTTGACCTCGGCTAACTTCTATTTTCTTGCGCCAGTCCCTCCATCTAGTCGATATGCTGGCGAACACCGTGCTCAACTCCCGAAAGCAAATTCGGGAGCTGCGGTCGGAAGTGGGGTCGCAGAGCGGCGAAGAGAGAAAGCCGAGGCCTGAGCTGCCAATGCCGAACAGCGGCTAGGGGAGGCAGAGCAGAAGTCGGCGGCTGCCGAGCAGGGGCAGCAACAAGCCGAAGCTCTTATCAAGGTCGGGCTCGCCCAAATCTAGGGGATGGAAGCTGAGCTCCTCCAGACTCATTCGACCGCTAAAGGTCATATTTCGAAGCTGGAGTCCGCACTAGCTGACCAGAGGCGCGAGGCTGAGGCTTTAAAGCTGAAGGCCGAGGAACTCGACCGGCTCGCGAAGGAGCAAGTCCTGGGGGCCGTCCAAAACTTCCGCGAGTCCGAGCATTACTTGGACGAGCTGGCGAAGGGGGCGACTGATGCCATGATCCAGGATTTTGAGAACTGCCAGGATCAGGCCCAGAAACTCTGCCCTGGAGTCGACTTCCGCGGCTTGCGCCCATGTCTGAATGGGGGCACCGAGGCGGAGGTCGGAGTTGAAGTCGAGATAAGCGAGCATGCGGAGGCGCACGAGCCCATTGTCGAGGTGGTGGACCTTATTGAAGTCACCGCTGAGGCCAAGACAGGGGTTACCGCCGAGGCCGAGATGGAGGCTGCCACCGAGGTCGGGGCGAAGGGCATTGCCGAAGTTGAGGTGGAGGCCACCCTCGAGGTTGAGCCCGAGGTGGCCCGAGCCGGCTAAGCTTTCTTCTGCTTATTTTTCTTTTTGTAAGGTCGGCCACTTGGACCTTTTGTATTCAACCCGACCTCAAGGTTGGTTTTTCTCGTACCCGGCCCTTGGCCCTTTTAATATCAATGAAGTATGTGTTTCTTTCAGCATTCCGTACCTTTGATATCAATGAAGTATTTGAGCTCATTTTGCTTTATCTTTGAAATCTGGCTAGGCTTTCGAGCTCGTCCTGCTTTGTGTCCGGTTACCGACATTCGAACTGCGTAGCTTAGGTCTGGGCCTAGCTTGCATAGCAGGAGCCGTGTTGGTGTTCGTCGAAGTTCTTGTGCTCGGCATTCACTTCCGGCTTGGCCTTGGAGAGTTGACGGAGCCTGCTACTCCCGAGCTCGTCTGTTGGCGCACTTTAGGCGCCCAGATCGGGCATCAGGCCGGCTTCAAGTCCTTGTATAAAAATTGAGTTCGGAACTCTGTTTTGGCTTTTGTACTGTAGCTTTCTAGGACGTCTTCAGGATAGAAGGCCATTGCAAGCTTTGATGCTCTTCGGCCTTGGAGATTTCTGTAAGCCTTGCTAAGGTACCCGAACCAAGGTCGGGCCGCACTCGAACTTTTGTTGAGGTCGAGGGAGTTCGAATGCCTCCCAATTGGCACCTCATTGTGCCTCGGGCTCAGCCGTGGCATCACTTCTCGCGAACGGTCGACAGCGCCTCTTCGGCTCTTAGTCGACACTGCGAGGCGCCCCTCCACTCAGATCAGGGGCGTGCTTGTAGGTTACTGCGGTCGGGGGAGCTCTTCGGCGGCTCTCCGTTGACGCTGCAAGACGTCCCCCACTCAAATCAGGGGCGTGCTCGTAGATAGTTGCGGTCAGGGGAGCTCTTCAGCGGCTCCCCGTTGATGCCGCAGGGCACCCCCCATTCAGATCAGGGGCGTGCTCGTAGATAACTACGGTCGGGGGAGCTCTTCAGTGGCTCTTCGTTGATGCCGCAGGGCGCCCCCCACTCAGATCAGGGGCATGCTCGTAGATAGTTGCGGTCGGAGGAGCTCTTCAGCGGCTCCCCGTTGATGTCGCAGGGCGCCCTCCACTCAGATCAGAGACGTGCTCGTAGATAGCTGCAGTCGGAGGAGCTCTTCAGCGGCTCTCCGTTGATGCTGCAGGGCGCCTCTCATTCAAATCAGGGGCGTACTTATAGATAACTGCGGTTGGGGGAGCTCTTCAACAGCTCCTCGTTGATGCCGCAGGGCGCCTTCCACTCAGATCAGGGGCGTGCTCGTAGATAGCTGCAGTCGCGGGAGCTCTTCAACGGCTCCCCGTTGATGCCGCAAGGCGCCCCCCACTCAGTTCAGGGGCATGCTCGTAGATAGCTGCAGTCAGGGGAGCTCTTTAGCGGCTCTCCGTTGATGCCGCAGAGGCCCCCCTAGATCAGAGGCGTGCTCGTAGATAGCTGCAGTCGGAGGAGCTCTTCAGCGGCTCCCCGTTGATGCCGCAAGGTGTCCCCCACTCAGATCAGGGGCGTGCTCATAGATAGCTGCGGTCGAGGGAGCTCTTCAGCGGCTCCCCGTTGATGCCGTAGGGCGCCTACTCAGATCAGGGGCGTGCTCGTAGATAGCTGTGGTCGGGGGAGCTCTTCAGCGGCTCTCCGTTGATGTCGCAGGGCGCCCCCCACTCAAATCAGGGGCGTACTCGTAGATAGCTAGGGTCAGAGGAGCTCTTCAGCAGCTCCCTGTTGATGCCGCAGGGCGCCCCCCACTCAAATCAAGGGCGTATTAGTAGACAGCTGCGGTTGGAGGAGCTCTTCAGCGGCTCCCCGTTGATGCCGCAGAGCGCCCCCCACTCAGATCATGGGTGTGCTCGTTCCCACGGTCATCGGGGCCTCTTCGGCTCTTAGTCGACTCTGCGAGGCATCCCAAGATCGGATTCAGGACGTCATTATATTATAGTCGCGAACTTGCCATGAAGATGGCTAAAATATGCCAAACTAGTCGAAGCATTTCAGAAACATTTTGCAGTTCTTGGAAGCTGTTTTCATTGATAATAAATTTTGAGATTTCCAGAATGCCAGCTTTGAGGGATTGAATTACCATCCAAAGACTCCAGCTTGTAAGCTCCTGGCCGCTGGATTCGGATGACTCGGTATGGTCCTTCCTAGTTTGGGGCGAGTTTTTCCTGCTCCAGAGGTCGGGAGGCTTCAGCCTTCCTCAGAACGAGGTTGCCGACGAATCTGAGCGGCCTCTCTTGTAGTATTGTGCCGTTTTTCGCTAGTACCTCGCCATACGAATCTGAGCAGCCTCTCTTGTTTCTTCAAGTAGATTCAGGTTGCTCCGGAGCTGTGCCGAGTTGGTTGTAGCATCAAAGCCTTCGACTCGGGGCGAGGGCAACCCGACCTCGAGGGAGATGACCGCCTCTGTGCCATAAGATAGGTTGAAGGGGGTCTCTCCAGTGGAAACTCGGAAAGTCATCCGGTATGCCCAGAGAACATTGTAGAGATCGTCGGCCCACTGCCCTTTTACCCGGTCCAGTCTAACTTTGAGCCCTTGTAGGATGGTCCGATTGGTCTCTTCTGCTTTCCTGTTAGCTTGAGGATGAGCCACCGATGTAAAGCGATGATTGATGCCGAGTTCGGAGCAGAATTCTTCGAACCGAAAATTGTCAAATTGGCGGCCGTTGTCGGATATGATGACTCAGAAAAGCCCGAACCGGCAAATTATCATCTTCCAGACGAAGCTCCGCACTTTTGGTTTGGTAATTTGGGCTACAGGTTCTGCCTCGACCCACTTCGTAAAGTAGTCGATGGCGACAATGAGAAATTTTCGTTATTCTGTAGCTGGAGGAAAAGGCCCCAAGTGTCGATTCCCCATTAGGCAAAAGGCCAGGGGGCACTGATTGGCGTCAATGGCGCCGAAGGTCTGCGTTGGACATTGGCATAGCGTTGGCATCGGTCGCACTTTCAGGCGAACTCCACCGTATCCTTTCGCATTGTGGGCCAGTAATATCCCTGCCGCAGAATCTTTTATGACAAGGCTCGGTCTCCCTGATGATTTCTGCAGATCTCCTCATGTACCTTCCGCATCGCATAGTCTGCCTCCGAAGGACGGAGACACCTGAGGAGTGGCGATGTAAATGATCGGCGGTACAGCTTGCCTTCGCATATGATGTAATGAGCCGCCCAACGCTCAAGTCGTCAGGCTTCAAGCTTGTCCACGGGGAGGACTCCGTTTTGTAGGAAACATGTCAGAGGGTCCATCCAGCTCGGCTCGGTCTCTGCACACAGTACTAGCTCAAGGCCTTTTGTGCTTAGTGCCTTCAAGCACTCCAGGAAGGTGCTCTTAGGGACCTCGACCGAGCTGGACGTCGCTAGCTTCGACAAGAGGTCGGCTCTTGCATTTTCTGACTTGGAGATATGCTGGATGTCGAAGTTGCTTAAAGTTGAAGTGATGTCCCGTACCTTTTGAAGGTATTTTATCATTGATGGCTCCCAAGCTTCGAAATCTCCCAGAACTTGGCTCACCACGAGCTGAGAGTCGCTGGAAACTTTCAGGCCGGGGGCGTTAAGTTCCTTGGCCAATTTTAGTCCGGCGATCAGAGCTTCGTACTCCACCTCGTTGTTGAAAGTGGGGAACTCAAAGCGCAAGGTTTGCTCTACCACCACTCCATCCGGGCTGGCGAGGATGAGACCTGCGCCGCTGCCCTTCGAGGTCGAGGAGCCGTCGACATGTAGAATCCATGGCTGTCCGAGAGCATCTTCTTCTGCCTGGTTGAGCTCGGTTTGAGGGTCGTCCGATAAGGTGGACTCCATCAGGAAATCAGCAAGCACTTAGGCTTTGATCGCCGGTCTAGGACGGTACCCAAGATCAAAATCTTCGAGCTCAACTGCCCATTTTGCAATTCTTCCGGCTCGATCAGACCGCTGCAAAATTTGCCTCATGGGTTGGTCGATCAGCACGGTTATGGTGTGCGCCTGAAAGTATGGTCGAAGCCTACGGGCCAAGGTGACGAGTGCATAGACAGTTTTCTCTAACTTGGAATATCTAGTCTCCGCATCTCGCAGAATTCGGTTGGTGTAGAATATGGGCTTCTGACATTTATCTTCTTCTCGGACTAGTACTGAACTCACTACGGTTGGGGAGACCGCAAGATATAGGTAGAGAACCTTCCCATACTGGAGCTTTGTAAGCGGAGGAGGGGTGGCGAGGTAGCATCCGTGCTCTTCAAAGGCTTGCTGGCACTCCTCTGACCATACAAAATTCTTTGGCTTCTTGAGGACCTTAAAGAAGGGGTGGCATCGCTCAGCTGACCGGGCGACGAATCTTCCAAGGGCCGTTACCCGACCAACGAGCCGTCACACCTCTTTGATTGTCCTTGGTGGCGTCATTTCTTGCAGTGCCCGGATCTTCTCAGGATTCGCTTCAACTCTCCGTTGTGTCACCACGAAGCCAAAAAATTTTTCTGAGGTGACTCCGAAGGCGCACTTCATGGGGTTGAGCTTCATTTGATACCTTCGGAGAGTGGAGAATGCCTCATCCAGGTCGGCTATATGGTGATTGGCCGCCTGGCTTTTCACTAGCATGTCGTCGACGTAGACCTCCATATTCCGCCCGATCTGATCCTTGAAGATCTTGCTGACAAGCCGCTGATAGGTTGCACCAGCATTCTTCAATCCAAAAGGCATGACTTTATAGCAGTGAAGGCCCTTGTCAGTGATGAAGGCGGTTTTCTCCTCGTTTTCTGGTGTCATCCGGATCTAATTGTATCCGAAGAAGGCGTCCATGAAGGTTAAAAGTTGATGTTTGGAGGTGGCGTCGACGAGCTGTCAATCCTTGGAAGAGAAAAGCTGTCCTTTGGACAGGCTTTATTCAGGTCGGTGTAGTCCACGCATATGCGCCACTTTCCGTTGGCTTTCTTCACAAGGACAACATTAGCGAGCCAATCGGGGTAAGTGACCTCCCTGATAAAGCCAGTCTTAAGGAGGTTGTTGACCTCTTCGGTCACCGCCTGCTGCCGGTCTATTGCACGACTCCGCTTCTTCTGCCTGACCGGCTTGTGGGTTGGGTGTACCTTGAGTCGGTGGACCATCACCTCAGGGTCTATCCCAGGCATGTCAGCAGGCGACTAAGCGAACATGTCCGCATTGGCCCGAAGAAATTCAATCATATGAGCTCGCATTTCTGGGCTCAAGCCAGACCCAATCTGCACAGTCTGCTCGGGTCGGTCATCCCTCAAGAAAATGCAGAGTGGCTCGTTGGGCTCACTTCGTTGCTATCTTGGTTCATCCCGCACTTCCAACCCTTCAATGGGTAGTGCTTGAGAAGGGAGCTCGGCTAGCTGCTTGCCTTTGAGTGCAGTCATGTAGCACTACTTTGCTGCCGCCTGATCTCCTTGGATTTCACCGACTCCTCGTCTTATGGAAAACCGCATGAGCAAGTGGTAGGTAGACACCACAGCTTAGAGGGCGTTCAGCCCTGGTCGGCCAAGGATGGCGTTGTAGACCGAAGCGACCCGAACCACAAGGAAGTTTAACTTCACAGTGCTTTCTCGGGAAGCCTTCCGACCATGACTGGTAGGCTGACGACCCCTTCGACGGGTACAGAATCTCCTATGAACCCAACTAGGGGAGTGCTCATTTTTTCAAGTTGCGCTTCAGTCATTCCCATCTTTTGGAAGGCATCATAAAACAAGACGTCTGCAGAACTTCCATTATCCACCAAAACTCTTTTTACATCATAGTTTGCTATGGTAAGAAAAATAACTACAGTGTCATCATGGAGGGTTTCAACACCCTTCAGATCTTCGTCGGAAAAGAAGATGACCTCTGCGGTGCACGGGCGCTTCGAAGAAGCTCCTTCTCTCTAGGCTGACACCTCAGGTGTTTCTGGTTGCCTTCCGCCGATTGTGTGGATAACGACCGCAACAGGCCGGTTGTTGTTTTGCTCCTCGGGTCATGGTTATGTTCCTCAGACGCCCTCCTTTCAAATCAGCCTATGATAAACCGACTCAACCGGCCCCGGCGGATGAGTGCCTAATTTCATCACGGAGCTGGTAGCAGTCCTCCGTATCATGGCCGTAGTCTTTGTGGAAGCAGCAGTATTTGTCTGAGCGCTTCCGCGACGCTAAGAGCTGCATCTTTGGCGGGGGTCGGAGGTAGCCTCGACCCTCGATCTCCATCAGAATCTCAGCTCGGGTAGATGTGAGGAGTGTATTTCCCAAACTTCCGAATGGAAGTGTATTTACTGAGCTTTTGGGAAGGAGACCTCAGGCGAACCGGGCTCCTGGGCCGAGGAGGATTCTTCTCGCGCTGGGGAGATTTGCTCCTTGGCCGAGAGCGCTCCTCGTGGCGCTTCTTCTGCATTTTAGCAGGCTGCTCGGCTGCCTCGCGCCGAGAGGCTATGGCTTCCTCAGCCTTGGTGTACTTCCAAGCTTAAGCCAACATTTCTGCAAAGTTGGCGGGGAAGCTTTTCTCGATGGAGAAAAGAAACTTGTAGGACCAAGCTACAGTCATCAATGCCGACATGGCGATGGACTGGTCAAGATCGCGAACCTCCCATGTAGCCGAGGTAGGAGTTCTTCCCTCTGTTTAATGGCGAAGAGGAAGTCTAAGGTCCGGCGCTGACGCCGGCTTGCAGCAAAGTGGGTGGCGAGCTGCCTTTCCAATTGCTCGAAGGAGAGGATCGAGCTGGGCTTCAACCCAGAGAACCAGAGGCGAGCTGCCTTGCGAAGAGTTGCTAGAAAGGCCCTGTAAAGTAGGGCACCTGTAGCCCCTTGGAGTGTCATGAGGGCCTGTAGCTCTCCAGATGATCCAGAGAATTAGATGAGCCGTCATATGGCTCCATTTGCGGCATCTTGAACCTCTGGGGGATCGGCTCATCAGCGACCCACTGAGGAAATGGAGACTCGGTTGTGAAGTCGACGTCGCACTTCGGAGCTTGATCTCGAAGCGTTTGGATCTATCGCTCCAACTCCTCGACTTTTTTGTTGAGCCTAGGTAGGGGTGTCGTTGCCTGTGGTCGACGGGGCCTCTTCGGCTCTTGATTGACGCTACAGGCAGCTCGGCACAGGGCGGACCCCGCCTCTGATAGTTGCTCCCGCGATCGGGGCGTCGGCCTTCGGTGCAGGCTCTCAGGGCGGCGGCTGCGCGGCAAGCTTTCTTGACTTGGGGATCGAGCTCGATAAGAGCTTTGATGGTGGCAAGGCTCCCTTTCCTCGTCCATCGTGCGCTGCCTGGCAGGAGAACAACGCCGCGGGTGACGTCCCGTGGACTCACGCCCGCGAAGAGGGGGTGCAGATTGGACCCCACCTCGCTACAGGCCTTGGACGGCCGCGGCCAGTGTTTGGACCTGCTGAAGAAGCAAATCAAATTGCTCTGGCTGGACATGAGGAATCTGATCCGCTGGTGCAGGTGCTGCAGGGGGTGGACTTTGAAGGGAGTGGTTGGGCGTTGGTACCCGGTTGCCTGGGGCTCCATGACTCCTTAAGCTCATGATCACGACTCTAGCCCTCCTTCTAGCACCAAATATTATGGTTCAAATTTGGCCCGACGGTGACCACACCGGAGGAGTCGAAGGAGCTATCAAAATGTTGAGGAAGAGGGTGAGCCACCTCCTGCGTGATGGCGTACGTGCACAAAGCCTCACCGGTAGTCCGGTGAGGGTTCTCCGACGCTCAAGTTAGAGTGGATCTCAAATGGATCAAAAGTCCCCTATGCGTTGCCCGATGGGTCTATTTATAGTCCCTGTAGAGGTGCCCAGGTAGCGGAGGTATGGCCCGTTCTCATCATGAGAGGAGACGGCTTCAAGCCAGATGACACGTAGCTAGAGCTTGCTTGAGGCGCACGGTACAGTCCGTTCTTGTGAACGGTAGGGCGTTGACAATTGTAGCAGGGTATGGCTGAAGCAGTATGGCGTTGTCCTTGACTGGCGTTAGCCAGCAAGCAAAGCATGGCGCGGAAGCGTTGCAATGTACGGCCACGTAGGCGAGCGTGGGCAGGCTCATGAATGTGGCCGTAGGCAAGACCGAGCTCAGTGAGAGGTCGCATCATATATTTGGCGAGGTCGGCTTGTCGGATACTGAGGTCGGCCTAGCATCCCTGATTCCGAGGTGTGCTCGGTAGAGCGCCCCGAGCCCGAGAGTTGGGGTGCGTTATTGGATAAGGCACCACGAGTTCGGTCGGGGCGCGTCAGCAAATATAAGGGCGCCCCGGGCTCGCAAGGGCGCATCGGCGAATATAAACGCGCCCCGTGCTTGGCCAGGGCACATTGGCGAGCATAAAGGGGGCGCCCCGAGCTCAATCGGAGCGCGTCGGCGAATATACCCATGGTCGAAGGAGCCCTTGGGTTCATAATCCGATCAGTTGGGCGTCCCGAGCTCAGGCTCGGGTCGTTGCTATGAGCATCAGAAAAAGGTTGACGCAAATCGTAGCAGCGAAGAGACCCGTCTGAGGTCGGCTGAGCTCTCGACGAAGTCCGAGCTCGGATTGACTCTTAGCGAGATCGAGGCCCGGCTCAACCGATGCTGAGGTTTATTTGGCTAAAATTGGATGGCCCTATTGTAGTGAGCAGGACAATCCATTTTGCCCCCCATCAAGTATCATCAGTCAAGTCTCTTCCATCAGATATGTGGTTGATTATAGCAAAGGTTTCAAGGAAGGATTTAGCAAATTTATGGCCAGTTGTAACCTATTATCAACCCTCTAGAAATCGTTCTTAGAGAGGAATATTTTTCCTCTTGTTAAAAGTTAACATGTTCCCTCTTCATCTAAACTTTCATAAAGTCTATCTAAATTTTGGAGGGTCGATTTCTTTATGCAAAAAACTAGCATATGGCCAACTGGTGCACTGCCTCATTTGCTTTGTTCAGGAATTTAAAATCATTTCATGTGGTTTAACATCCAACCCTTCCTGGTTTTACCCAGAATTTACCTCCTCAAGCTCGTACATAACATGGCTGATTTTGGTGATTGAGGTTGACATCAGGTGCACAACCTTTCAAAATATTATGGCTATTCAGATATTCCACAATATGAACTTAAGTAACTAATGCAGAATAAATTTATGACACAGAAAAAGAGAGCACATTTTTGACCAAAGCTACTTTAACTCAAGAAAAACAAAAATCTACAAAAATTATAACTGTCTTTTTTGCTGTAAAAATGTTATATATATATATATATATATATATATATATATATATATATATATAGTTTGATATCAAGTTCGCATCATTATCACAGCTTGTCAGAACATACAAGAAGTTGAGAAATTTTAAGTTATTTTTTTATGACTTTGAAGATCTATTAGATGGACCCACTGTTCAGGTTTAGATACACTGCAAGATAGAAGATAATGTTGCCTATAAGGAAACCACAAACTAAGAATTAGATGTAATTTCTGATGCAAATATTGCATGCCTATTTACACGAAGAGAACAATGAGAACCTGTTTACACCTAGAGAATTATGTCTTATCACATTTATTATGTTTTTAAATGGCATCTCATGATGTTCAGATATATGAAATTACAATCACTTAAAATTTAACTCATAAGACAATAACCAAAAATAATTACTCATCATCTTCAACACATTATTGTGATAAACTGTAGCCATCGAGATAAAAAGTTCTTTCAGCATCCTGTTAAAGTAAGAGAGCACAAATGCATATATATACAGAGTGAATTGAAACATAAGTAGTAGTATCCTATATGGTTTTCCAATATCTTGGATGGAGTTGTACAGGAACCAAGAGAATTAGCATTCTTAAAAAGTTCCATAGATCTCAAAATGTTCTAAGATGAGTTTCCAATACCTATGAAAAATGATTTAATTGAAGTTAAAACTGAAGAACGAGTTTTTGTATTTCCAGATAGTGAAAGTTGATAATCAACGGACAAAATAAAAGTGAACAAGAAATAAAAGCAAGTAGGATGTATTAAAGTCGCATTTACTAGAATATTAGAATGTGTCTTGAGATATGCTTGAACCATTGATTTCTTGAAAATAAAACCAAGAACAATAATATAATCCAGTGAGAACATATGTTAAAGGCCATTCATCAAAGTATTCCCCATTGTTCAAATAGAAGAGAAAAAAGGGACAACATTAAAATGAATCCAGTACAAGTTCAAGATCAACATATGTAGTTTACATGTACTTCGAAAGGCGAACAGCGTGGCGGACTGAGTCGCTTCCTTCGCAGCACATCATTCTGGAGCCGTCACTTGGGGGGCATTGGAGCATGTGCCATCGGCACTAGAGCGTATTTTGTACGGTGACTATTCCGGGCGTACTCATGGCCGTATGTAGGAAGACACCGATACACCAAAATAAAAAATATGTTGTCTATCACCTATTAAGTGATGTGTTCACGTATGCTGTTAGCCAAAATAACATCAGTAATCCTGAACCACAAACTAATCATTGTTTCTCTAACAGTCATGTATACTACTGTGATATAATGTGGTAGTCATCAGTCTAGACAAAATAACATTGGATCAGATATGACCAATACTTCAACCTCTCTCTCTCTCTCTCTATCTATCTATCTCTGAAGAGAACAAATTAAGATGTTCCTGTGATGGTAGGCCACAAAATCATGCAAAAAAAAAAAAACCAATGTTGGATGACATAAGTGCTTATAGGTAATGAAAGGCCTTTTTGCCTCAAGTTATCAATGCAAATCATAGGGATTACAAGAGTTTGGCCAGAAAGTTCCAATTCCATCTGAACTAAATCCAAAATAATGACTGTTTTATTGGTCTTGGTAGTCCCAAGTAGTGTTTGGCCAATATAGATCATCTTAAAATCTTTATATTCAAGTAATTAATGCCATTTTTTATGTAATTTCTCCATTTTGGAGTTAAGAGAACAGAAGCTTACTCACGAGGAATAAATTCAACCTCCAAGAAGCATTTTGCTCAAACTCGACATGGAATTTTCAAGTTCTAAAAGCATTGAAGCATTTATATTTTGTATATAGCAATAGGCATTTTTTTAAGGCTTAAGGGACTTTCTGGGTGCTTGTAAGTTCCACGAGCGAAAATATGAGGATAGAGGTTTATCAAGTAGGGCCTTCTGAAGAGTACATTCACTAGATTTGAGTGTAAAGTTGTAAAACTTGACCTCAAATTTCCCATATATTTTTATTCTCACAGTCTCAAATTGTCACCAAATGACATCAGCAGATGTAATGATGTGTTACACTCTGCAAACATGAATTCCAATATGTTGAGTTCAAAAAAGTATTATTTGATAGCTTTGGCCCAAAATGAGTTGAATATACACCTGAAAATCCAACAGAGACAATATGCTCTGGGATAATTCTGATACATTTTCTTAGCCCCTTTTTCTATAAAGAATTTTTCTTTAAAACTTTTATAGCACATTTAACATTCCTCAGTTAAAATAGCAAAATAAGAGGCAAAACAACCAAAATCAAAACTCATTCAACCCCACCAGAACAGAGTTGCCAATCATTGCCTAAAGTTATCAATTGCTAAAATGATAGCATGGCTAATAATTGCTTGCCTAAGGCTCAAGTAACTAGTTTGTGAAGCTGCATAGAAACTTGGACATGTTTTATCGTCTAATTTGCTTATATTCAGTTACTGTTTGCTGAGATGAAGACCAGTCTAGCTCACCCTTTTTTCTAGTTATTTATAGATCATCATGAATAATACACTTAACGTGTTGTTCATTAACAGGTATACCTGGATAACAGTATATGCTTCAAAAAATTAAAAACGCAATTAAAATATTATAGTCCAATGAAGTGGCAACTTTAGACACTTTCAAACCTAGAAGAGGCCTTAACATATAATTCCGTCAATCATTAATAGCTATAATGCAAAAATAAAAAAGGATAATGGTAAATGAACAAACGGGTAACAGTTTCTCTTAACACTAAAGCGTGCAGGCAAATACTTTTAATTTTTCCAACCTATTCATTGAAGCATCCCCCTATGAGAACAAATTACTGATATTAAGACACTCGTACCACAACCAGCAGGAATTTATTTTTAAAAAAAAAAAATCTTGAATGAAATCCATAGAAACACCAACAAATATTTAAAAAAGTTACCTTTCCCTTAAAAAAGAGATTGCCGCCCCTCTTCCCGACTCCAATCCGCTGCTCAATGACACAATTCTCTCATTCGAGCAACCAAATAAAGATATTGGAATTCAAAACGACAAGATCAACGTGAAAAGAAATTTAGAACAAGAAAAGAAATCAAAACCTTTGGGTTTTCCCGGATGGCCGCCGCCGAGGCGGAGAGCGCGAGAGGCGCCACTGATGAAGCCATTCGATCTGAAGAAGAATTTAACAAGAAATTAAAAATAACTGATCTTGAAAAAAAGACCAGAGAAATCGCGAAACTCGAAATCGATACGATACCTGATCTAAAGACCCACAAAATCAAAAACCCTAATTGACGCCAAGGCTGAGCAAGGGAGGGATCTTGCGAGCGATAAGATCACTGGCGACGCCTATATAGCGTTGCGGAGAGAATGGCAGCTGGTTGCCTATCGGAGGGCCACGGGCTTCGTACTCCGTCATAGGCATACGGATCCCGTGTTTCGCGGTAGCTTTAAGAAACAGGGGCCTTCTTTCCGGAAGTTGAGACAAGCGTAACATCACAGCCAATCGTTTGGTAAATGGCGACGGTCCATCGTATATCATGTGGATGGGCGGCTGTGATCTCACCGTGATTTTTCCGAAGTAGGAAAGGGATCCATTCGATCGTGGAGGAGGATAAGGACACCGGCGGTGAGGAGGCACACTCAGGATTCGAATGGTTTCTCCGCGTCCAGCCGTAGATGGCAAAACGTTGGGCGGCGAACGAACGACAATAAAGAAAATAAAATGGTGTTGCGTAAAGCGTTGAACGCGAGACTCTTGTGAGTTGGTGGTATTTAAAAAAAAAAAAGTCGTCGATATAAAATATATATATATATATATATATATATATATATATATATATATATATATATCCTATGGGCTACAAATAAGTTGTCCATATCTTAATAGATAAAATACGCACGAAATGAAATATGATTAATTTTTACCACAGAAAAGAAATATAATTAATTGCAATTAATGGCTACAATTAAATAGAGAAAAAAAAGAAAAAAGGACAAGTTAGAATTTAGAAGACAACTAAGATAAAACGTGAAAGGAGACAACTGAAATGGGAAGAAACCGATATAATGGTCAAGAAAAAAGAAAAAAGAAAAAAGAAAAAAAAATTGAAACAGGACTTTTGAGTTAGAATTTAGAAGTTTTGAATTCTTATGATTAAAATGAAAAAGGACAAGTTTTCTAATTCATTAATAGAGTTCAACTTTTTAACGTATTTTTTTTCTAAAATTAGTGTTTTCACTCTCATGATTTATATATTTTCATGTTTTAGTTTTAAAAAAAACTCACAAGCGAGAAATATTTTAAACTTCAGAGATTGTTTTTTTTTTTTTGCTGAAAACGGATGCTTCATACCGTACGGATACGAATACACCCAATAAGATCAAAATACAATACCTCACGGAGTGCCAATGGCGGCTCCGCCTCCCCCGACCAGAGGGCATACCCCGAGTGGTGGGCCGCATGGGCAGCCACCCAATCGGCTGCCCCATTGGCCTTCCTGAATACATGCTTGGCCAGAATGGCCCCCCCTCACTCATCATCACAATATCGCGAATCAAGGGATGGTCTGTGCTCTCACCCCCCAATCCCCTCTGAATCCACCGGACAACAGTGGCCGAGTCACCCTCCAAAATAATCGAGCTGGCCCGCAGTACTACCCGCGCATGTCGAAGGCCTGCCCAGGCTGCACGCAGCTCTGCTCCAGGCACCGATATATCAAACAACTGACAGCCACCTGCGGCCACTACTCTGGAATGCGGGCCCCGTATGACAAAGCCTGCACCGCCTCGCGTGCCACCATCCAAAACCGACCCATCGAAGTTGACCTTGAGGAAGCTCAAGGGTGGGGGCACCCAGGTGAAAAACACCAACTGAGAAGCTGCCGAAGCAGGAGGGAACCCCAGGTGCCCCGAGCTGTCAAAGGTCTGTCTGTATGAGGGGCGGGTCTGATCTCCGAGGCCTCTGCTCGAGCGAGCTTTGCCGCAAACCTCGGTGACACCCTGCGCTCACCAAGAGTGCGAGCATTCCTTGCCAGCCAGATCTGAAGTGCTGTGCAAGTAGCTCTAATGCCCTTCTCGCGGGTCCATAAACTGGCTAACCACTGCCGTATCACCCTGAGAAACTGTAGCCGCTCACTCCGGGCCCCCTGCGGGATCCCAGCCCACTGCCATGTCGACCTCGCCCATGTACACTGGAAGAGCACGTGGTCCGCTGACTCCTCAGCTCCGCACGTCCCGCACTCAGCTGGGACCCCCCAACCTCGCCTGCTCAGCTCTACTCTCGTAGGAAGTCGGTTCCATAACACCTTCCATAGAAAGAGAGCTACCCTCGTGTGAAGTCCGGACCTCCAAATCCAAGTGCAGTCCGGCCCCGGCTCGTACCCTGGCTGAATGACGCGCGTGAGGTCTCCCAGCCTGACACTGGCCCGGCTCGAGGTGCCCCACACCCTGACATCTAGCCCCCCGCATCCTGGTAACGGGAGGGATCAAATCCTCGCAGCTAGGTGTACCCCGAACAATAGCCTGAGTCTGGCCTCATCCTATACTGCCCCTCCTGGTGCAAGGAGGTCGCACACCCGTAGCCCCTCAACTGCCTCTGTGTCAAACATAGTCGGCCAACAGCTCAGGGCCAAGGAGTCCACCCATGAGTCGCTGGTCACATCAATACTCCGGCCGTCGCTAATCAGAACCCTGATGTGTGCCGATACTGATGGCAGGTACCTCCCGATCTCACGCCACATGAAGGAGACTCGGCGACCCCGCTGTGCCAACCCTGAAGCCCCTCGGCCATATCTGGCTGCCATCACCTGACTCCAGAGGCCGTGTGGCTCTAATATGAATCGAGCCGCATGCCGAGCGATGAATGCCTCGCGCCTCTCAATAAGGGACTGCACTCCCAGACCACCCTCACTAGTGGGACGGCAAACCTGCTCCCAGGCGACCAGGTGCACTCCGTGACCTCCACCGTATGACCCCCACTGGAAGTTCCGAAGAAGGCGCTCGATCCTTAACAGGATCGTCTTGGGAACCACTGTGTTGGCCATGAGATACACCGGTATAGATCCCAGCACTGCCCTGACCAGTGTGACTCTCCCCATCATGGATAATGAGGACGCCCTCCATCCCTCCAGCCTGCTCTGGACCCACTGCACCAAACCGGAGCACTCTGCCACCCGTAGCCTCCGGCCAGTAATAGGCACGCCTAGATAGGTAAGCGTCCCTTCCTGCTCCGGTATCTGGAGGATCCCTCTGATCTCCTGTCTGACTCCGCTCTCTGTGTTGGGGCTGAAAGAGATGGTAGATTTGGAAAAATTCACTCTCTGGTCGGACGCCGCGCAGTAGGCCGCCACCACTCTGCGAAGGACCCGAGCCTCTGTAGTCTGTGCCCTGGCCAGAAGAAGACAGTTGTCAGCAAAAAGTAAATGGGTGATAGGGCGAGCCCCCATGGCTGGGGTATAGGCCTCCAGCTCCCAGCTGGCGCACACTCTCTACAAAGACCGGGATAAAAAATCAGCACAGATAATAAACAAGTAAGGGGATAAGGGACATCCCTGCCGTAGCCCTATGGAGGACTTGAAGTAAGGTGATGGTGTGCCGTTGACCAAGATAGAAAACTTTGGCCCCCGAACACACCCCATAACCCAGCCGATCCACTGCCTGGGGAAGCCGTACGCCTCCAACGCCCGCTGAAGAAAGCTCCACCTGATCCTGTCGTAAGCCCGCTCCATATCCAACTTGACTGCCATCAGGCTGTGCCGCTTCGATGCTCGTCGGAGATCCCACATCATTTTCTGGGCCAACATAACATTATGGGAAATATTTCTGCCGGCCACAAAGGCCCCCTGCTCCTGGCTAATGATGCCAGGCAAGAGGGGCTTTATTCTGCCTACCATAATTCTTGCGACAACCTTGTATAGGGTTGTGCACAAGCTGATGGGCCTAAAGTGACAAGGTTCAGCCGCATTTTGGCGTTTAGGTATTAGCGTGATGAAGGTGGCCTTCCAGTCCTCAGGCATGCTGCCTGGGCAAAAAAACACTGGATAGCCTCCACCACCGCTAGTCGGATAATACTCCAATACTGTTGAAAGAAGAAGGGGGGGAAACCATCAGGTCCCGGGGCCTTGTCTGCGGCCAAGGCCCATACCGCCTCCTGTACCTCCTGTGCCGACACTGGCCGGGTCAGGGATACACTCTCAGCATCACAAATACACACGTCCGCCGTTAGAGGGGGGTCCCCATCACTGGCCTCCTCATCCTCCGTCCATCTAGTACGAAAAAAATCGAGTAAGACCTGTCGGATGGCAGGCTCACCCTCCACTCGATGTCCAGACCCAGCTCGCAGAGAGTGGATCATGCTCCTCTATCTCCGGATAACCGTCGACCGATGAAAGAACCTGGTGTTACGATCACCTTTGCTTACCCACTGCACCCGAGATTTCTGTCGCCAGAATATCTCATGCTGCCGTAGTAGCGAGTGGTGAGTCGCAAGAAGTCCCCGAAGATTGGCCATATCGTCCTCCGGAAGCACGCCTCCTAAGTCTTCCTTCCTCTGTAGCTCAGCGATCGAAGTTTCAACCCCCTCCAGTCGCCGGAAGATATTGCCCACAACCTCACGGTTCCATCGGCGAAGGCGCCGTTTAGTCAGCTCAAGTTTGCGTGAGACCCGTTGCATGGCATCGCCGTGCACCGGGGCCCGCCACGCGTCGCAAACAATATCCCAGGACTGGGGGTACGACAGCCAAACCTTCTCAAAGCGGAAGGGGCTGCGATGCGTAGGGCCTGATGAGGTGGACAGTAGCAGTGGGCAGTGGTCCGAGGCAAGTGACTAACCCGGCCTGTAGGGAAACGGAGGATCCAATCAGGGGACGCAAGGGCCCTATCTAATCGCTCCCAAACCCTAGCACTGCCCAACTGATTATTGCACCAGGTAAACTGTGGTCCCGTGAAACCCAAATCTACCAGGCCGTTCCGCGACACAAAATCCTGAAACTCTCTCCTGTCCACTCGATCCGTGAAGGCAGCGCCCCCCCGCTTCTCATCCTCACTCTGGATACAGTTGAAATCACCAATTGCTACCGCCGGAATGCCCTGGGCGGTCAGGTTGGTGATCTCCTGCCAGAGGACTCTCCTGGCCCGGTGGTCCGTACTAGCATACACACCACACAGTACCCATGGAGCGGCGTCGGGTCGTGATACGATCATAATTACTTGTTGGGAGCAGTTGTGGAAAACATCGACTGTCGCCACACCCCGCCTCCATAGAACCAAAATGCCTCCCGACAGCCCCTGGGAATCGACTGCATAGGTCTCCCAATCCCTCTCCATGCGTCGTCTCAAACGACTGAGCCCATCGCCCGATAAGCAGGTCTCACATAGGAAACAGATCTCTGGACTATGGACCTGTACTAGTCGTTTGAAGGCAGACATGAAGGACGGCTTGACCGCCCCCCTACAATTCCAAGCAAGTATCATCATGGGTCACAGTCCACATAGTCGGCCTCAGACTCATCCTCTCCCAGAGTCGCGGGGCCATCCTCAGGCGCGGCGCCCCGGCAGTCTCGCCCCTCCTCCTCGCCACCAGCTACGGATACGACCCCCATAACTGCTGCCCTGACACGCTGCACGGCAGTAGAATGGTCTGTACCTCCCCTAATGGCGGTACCTCAGCCATGCTCCCCTCCGCGTGTGGGGTGGGGTAGTCCCCCACCACACACCTACCTGGGGTAGCGTCCTCCCGCACCCCCGCAGCTGGGGGGGGGGGGGGGGGTGGGCCAAAGCGGAAAACTCCATCCGGGCCACCCCCAGGGTCCACGAAAGCATCCCACAGTCGCGGCTCGCTCGGCACACCCACCATGGGGTGGTCCTGGCCGTCAGCCTGCGAGGGCCCCAGATCCACCGCCAGCTCCTGGCGTGGTGGGCTAAACTGGAAGGGCCCTACTGGTGCCACAGGTCCCCCAGCCATGGTCAGCTCGTCCTAGGCCAAGGGAACCGGGTCAAACAGATCCCTCGAACCCAAGGCTGGCTGGGCAGAGTCCCGTGGGCCCCCACCAGCCAGGCCCTGGGTCGCTTGGGCCCCCGTGCTAGCCCCAAGGCTCGGAGCCATCAGGGCCTGCGGCCTCATAGCGAGTTGGGCCCGCGGGCCCTGTCGTTCCAAAGAGCTCGCGCCCCGCTCAATGGGAAGGACCCCAGCAACGGGCGCGCCCTCAGCAATGGGCGCGCCTGCGACAGCAGGCGCGGACACCGTGCAGGGCGCGCCAGCGGCCAGCAGCACGCCACCTACGCCTGGCGCGTCGTCGGGGAGCGGCGCGCCGCGGCGCAGGGCGCGCCGATCAAGCGGGCCGGCCCACGGCTGCGGCGCCCAGCCCGCTGGGCCCGTGCGCGTTGGGCCTGCCCAATGTTTTGGGTGGACAGGCCTGGGCCCCCTTGTGGGCCAAGGCCCGCTAGGGGCCTGGGCCGTTTTTGAGTTTGGGCCCGGGCCACGACCGCCCCGCTGGGCCCAGGGTCGGCCCGCGGGAGGGCCAGGTCGACCGAGACGACCGGGTCGGCCCGCCGGCTTGGCCCCGGTTCGATCGAGTCGGGTCCCGAGTCGCCGACCAAGGCAACCCGGACAGGGCCTGTTAGGGGGGCCGGGGCCGGCCTGTCCCCACCACTGGCCAACGGCGACCGGCGGCGCGCGACTTTCGTTGGCTTCTGCCAACCGTCGGTGTCCGCCGGTGACGCCGGCGAGGTCGGGCAGACCGCAGGGGGTGGCGACCGAGTCGATGACGACCCAGGCCCCTTATCGGGCCCAATCATCTCCCCCGATCGTGGCGGAGGGTTCTCCCGTGGAACTCTCCGCCGTGTCGCCACCATCCAAGGGCCATAGACTGGCCCTTGGTTCTCCTCCTCAGTGGCCGGAGGCGTCTGGTCTGTCCCGCCTTCAGGGTCCACCGCTCCCGAGGATGAGCCGCCCGCGGCTCGGCCAGTCGCCGGAAAACGGCAGGCGGCGGCGTCCGCATGACCCATGCGCCCACACCGGGGGCAGAGCGCCGGCACGTTTTCGAAGACGAAGGGCTGCCAGCGCACCTTCGTCATTCCCTGGATCAAAACCCCCGGCAACAGGGGCCGTGGTGTCGATAGCCACCTTTACACGGACAAATCCCATGGCCCCCTATTGCTCGGTGACCCCGTCCACCGCAATCGGCCGGCCCGCCTTAGCCGCAATGTGGAGGATGGTCGAGGTCGACCAATACTCCGGTGGAAGGCAGGGCAGGCGAAGCCAAACCAGCGCCGTCTTCACCGTGTCGGCGTTCGGCTCAAAATCCGGGACCCATGGGCTCATGGCGAGGAGCTGCCCCGCCACCACCCACGGGCCCTCGCTCAGGGCACGGTCCCGGTCCTCCGTCGACCGGAATCGGAGGGCGAGGTGGTCGTCCGCGAGCGGGACGGCCACCACGTCTTTCAGTTTTGCCCGGGCAGCCACGTCTCTGGCCACCCACTCCGCCGGGATGCGGCGGCCGAAGCTGCGCGCCACCAGTGCTCGTCCCTTCCATTTCAGCCGGGCCGCCGCTATTGGCTCCTCCGGTAGTCGGAGGACGTCCGGGAAGCGGCGGCTCAGCCGCTCCACCTCCGCGGCCGTGGGCCTTTGAGTAACCCACGGCCCCGGCCGTGACCAAGCACCGGAATTACCCCCGCGCCCAAAGTTGTTTGACTTACCCGGTCCTCTCGCCGCTCCCTCCGTCGTCTTCCCCGTCGGCTCCGTCGTCTTCCCCATCGGCGCCTTCCCTTTGCGGTCCATGGAGCTTCCCCCAAACCACCCGAAAGTCACCGGGAGCTGAGAACACTTGCCGAGCCAAGTTACTGTGCTTCACACTGCCCCGCCCACCCGCCGTGACTGGCACACCGGACGGCCGGAGCCTCGTCGGACGCCGATGGGACGCCGCCGACTAGCCGTTAGCTTTCTCACACTATGCTGGAGCTTCTTGCTCTAATTATCCATTACTGTCCCCCACTGCATGAAGGTGTTCTTACTTCAGAGATTGTTTGACCTCCAAGAATTCTCCATTTTATATAGCACAGAGTCGAAATAAAGTATATTTTATTTAATTTTAGAAGTAATAAAAATAATGTGTTGTTATGATATTTGTTATCAATTTTTCTACAATAAAATACTTGTTGTCCATTGCCATCCACTTATGTGCTTTGTAGAATGTCATTTCACTCCTTAGATGAATATACTTGAAGTGTTATATATAGATATGTCTATATATAAATATTCCCAATGCTCTTACTCTGTTGTTATAAACTATTGTTTACTTGTAGATATAATAATAAATTTAAAGACTAGATTGTTAAATCAAAACACGATTCATGAAAGCATTGACTATTGAGGACAATGAAAGCTTCAATACCGCATCTCATGTAGAAAGCAACAGTAGGTTGGGTTTAATTTTTTGTTTTTGGTACATCGACGGCTCACACCAGATGAGAGTGGATACAGCTAACAAAATCAGAAAACAAAATATTGCGTAAAGGCATAGGCACAGCTCCATGGTCTATTCAAGAGAAGCCTCCAGAGTGATGAGCCGCGAAGAAAGCAACGCAGTCTGCAATACCGTTCACCTCCCAATAAACGTGCGTGGTCTAGTGAGAGTCAGCCTCCCCAAGTGCCCTGTGAATATCGTGGAGCAACGGTCGATCCTTGATTGAGCACCTCCATCTCCGGATCCACCCAATCATCGTAGTCGAATCTCCCTCGAGGAGGAAGCGATCCGCGCCTAGTATCTGCCTCGCAAAGGAGATACCCTCCTAGGCTGCTCTAAGCTCAGCGGTCACTACTAACGAGTCAAAAATCCGTCGCCCTCCCACTGCCACCAGTTTGGCGTCACGATCCCTAATAACAAACCTCACACCTCCGCAGCTCCCATCCTCTACTACGCTTCCATCGAAGTTCATCTTAAGGAAGCAGGGGTGGGGCCACCCAGAATACCAATATCGTCCTAGATGTTGCGAGAGCAGAATGGGGGTTTTAAATGTTCCTAACTAACCCAGTAGGTGAAGCCTCAATAGTGCCGATGATCTCCGCCGCATGCTGTAGTGCTCGGTCTGCCACCACTTTCGGGTGAGGGTTGTCGTCGTTCGATAGCTACAGTAATATCTTTCGTGGCTGCAAATGCTGGTAATTTTTCAATAGATAGGACCTGAGTAATTTATCAAGATAATCAGAATCAAAAAATCCGTTCTATGGCTTCAAGACATCGCCGCATCTTTATCTCTATTACTCTCTATCTATCCTCTTTATCTCTATTATTCTTTATCTATCCATCTCTTTATTTATTTATTTATTTATGGGATAGGATTTTGTAATCCATTAAAAAATGAGATGATATTTTGTAACTGCACCATATGGAAAAAGACAGCTTCGACATGGACATTTTGGAACTGTTTGTGGCTCCATATCATAGAGTATCTGATTGAATTAAGGGAATTATGGCAACAAAAAAAATAATTAGTATAATTAGCAAATCTTATGCACACATGCTAATAAAAATGTCGGCAATTATGGGTCGAACATTCAACCAACTTAGCTCCACTTAATCTCTTTAATCAAAATAATTTGGCTTCTATTGTTCTCATATGAACAAAAAGAACAAATTGGATGGGTGGTATCAAGGCCAGGGAGGGTACCTTTTGGAGTGTTATTTCCCCTACTATAGATGGGATAATTTATTCCATGAAACAAGTCGCTTTTCTTGTATTTGATCATAGAGATAAGTGAAGAAATAAGTGGATGCATCTATTTCATAATTATTTGGATTTTATCACAGGGATAAAATTGCCATCCCATGTTTCGGTACGTTTGAAGCATGGATATGAATGAAATTATGATTGGAATGGATAACCATTCCATATTTAATGGAATAATTAAATTTTATTAATCTGGCGAGATAGAATTACCGAATAAGTGTCCTTGTTTGAGTAAAGCTATTCCATTTCTTTATAGAATGTTTGGCAGGATACCTCCAGTTACAATTTTATCATAGACATATAACTGCTCCATCACTCTTTGATGTGTTTGAAGAATAGATAGAGATAAAATTTATCTGAAAGGAACAAGTTTTCCTTGTTCCATGAAATATTCCTATTCCACTAATTTAATAGAATAAAAACTATTCAAATAAATAATTTTATTCGAATAAAGTTGTTTCATGGCTTTTTATTACGTCTGGCGAGGAACAGAGCCCTACACAGCAGCAGAGACGTGCATCACTTGCTTAATGCTGATTCACTTGAGAGATTCTCAGGTTCACTCAAAAAGGTGGTGTTCTGCATCGTTATTGATCCCTTTGAAATGTGCTGCTAAATGAAGCAAAGTGATCGGTGCGAGGCACATAAGTGATTTTTTCTTGCTGTTTACCTAATATCAAAGTTTCCATGCACCTTGACATAGGGTTCGGGTTGTATCTTTCGCATGAAAAAATGATCGATCTTCTTGACATTGACTATGGATGGCGCTTTGTGCAACTCTCAAAGCACTCCGAACTCTTTGAGTCATCCGTCTGTACAAATCTTAAAGTAACCGTTGCACGATCCAATGATGATGTGCGCAAGCGGAAGATACAACCCTTACCCTATAGGTGCATGACCTCAGCCATCCATCCACTTTATCAGATCACCACTGTGCATGTAGAGTCCTAACCTTGGTGCAATACGATCCATGCAATCCATAAGTGTCTATCAGTAGCAGTACATTTTCTCTAACCAATTCCTAGCTCACAAAGTTATATTTCTTTTCTTAAAAATAACAAGATTTAGAAGTAGTTCATAATTAATCATCAAAGGTGTTTGTTGGCGCTGAAGACTATAATTATGTGCAATTCTCAAAAAAACACTCTATGACTTGTTATCTTTTGACTTTTTTAGGTGTATTCGTATCCGATTTGTATGAGACATCCGCTTAGACTACAAAACAATGAATAGATTTCGGCACAGAAGTTCACAACTAGATTCAAGTGAAAACCATAAGAACAAGATCAGATAGTCCCAGCATAGCTGTCCATACAAAGTACGGTAATTAGACGTCCGATATCTTCTAGCTGACATTGTGGAATGAGTCTATAATGGCATCTGCAAGATATTCACATTGAGAGAGAGATAATCCCCCCAAAGACATCCTTCCATCCTTGATCATGTATACGTGCCATTTGTTCCTCATATTATCTATCTGAGAAAGACGTACAAATACACAATGTAAGACATACCAAAAGGTATGCAGTATAAGAAAAACACTAACAGCGAGAGCGTGTGCAATCTGATATGCACTGCCATGAGGATTTGAAATCTGAAAAATGATAGGAACTAATTACTCTATTTCTGTGGACAACAAATTAGAAACAGGACCTCTCAACCAGGTAATGTCCAACATTCACAGATTAATCTAGCAAAGATATAATAAGATAAAAAGAAATGTTTCACCTGTGCTTTATTCAAGCCAATAAAGGAGAAGATGCCATTTTCCTTGACAATGAAAGACCAATCTCTTCCGCTCCTATCTTTACAAGAGAGACTTTCAAAGAGTCTCTGCCTTAAACTCTTCAAACGCCGAGAAATTAATTCCACCTCTTGTTTCCATTCATTGAAAAGAGCTGGGTCTCCAACAACATTGGCAACTATCCTAGCACCATGAAGAGGAGGATTTGAATACTCAGGCCGGATTAGCCATTTCAGTTGGCTCTTCACCCTGATTACAAGAAAGCATCAATTTTCACATTGCACAGACCGGCAAGCAGCATGCATCATAAATCGTTTGCAGAGTCCAAGCCATTGTTCATCATGCAAGTTGATGATGTACCTCGCGGCAGTTTCTGAGGATGAGCATACAATGTTGATTGCTCCAATCCTTTCTCCATATAATCCTAGATTCTTACCGTAGGACTGAGCAACCAGAAGCTCCAGACCGCGCTCGACAAACAACCGAACAGCGTATGCATCGGCATCAAGGTTTCCGCTGGCAAAACCCTGCAGTGCTTCCTAAGTTCAGGCACACATTATAATTGGAAGCAAGCAGTAACTATGGGGAATTAAGCTTCTTTACCTGGTATGCAACATCAAAGAAAGGAATATGGTTCTTCTCTTGGATGATATCAGCAATTTTACCCCACTGATCTGGCGTCGGGTCCATTCCGGTTGGGTTGTGAGCACAGCCATGTAAGAGAACAAAAGATCCATGTGGTGCAGCCTAGGAAACCAAATCAAGAGTTTACTACACCAGGGGAAGAATAATAGGTGCACCAGTTGGTTCTTAGGAGAAGACACCAAATTAACTTCTCCATGTCATAGTAAACCTGGGCTTGCCTATGTGGTAGTCACACCTCTTCTTGGTAACAAAGGTTTTGGATCCGATGCTTCGAGTGTGCATTTCGAAAAAAATAAAGATGGATAATTTTAGCATAGATGCCACTCCCTCCCTTTAATAATAATAATAATAAGAAGAAGAAGAACAACAAAAAAGAAGAAGAAGAAAGAAGAAGAAGCAGATGATGACGACGACAATCTGATCTCAAGACATGCCTATTCTAAATTTAAAAAAGAAAATGGTTTATGCAAAAATTTATTTGAAGATGGAGTGAATGCATCTAGAAGAAACCAGTGACAACAACTCCAAGGGTAAAAACATGGCAAACATATAATCAATATTAGCAATGTTTGAATTTTTAAACAACAATAACAATGGCAATTTTGTCCCCATATCAAAGCATCCTAGAAGGTGTTCTCAATTCTCATGAAATACAAGTATACAACAGGAGAGCCAATCTAGTTGAGTGCAAGAGCAATGGTGTGCAGTACCTTAATGTCTGCTATCATGCCATCAAAATCCAACTGTTTAGATATCGGATCATAATGTCGATATTCAGAGTAAGGAACCTTAGCATCATCAAAAATTGTTTTGTGATTGCCTGTTCAACATATAAACAGAAAATTAGCAGATCGAAGGGATGCCGGTAAAGAAATGCTAATCAGAGAACATGCATACTCCAAGTTGGAGATGATATTAAAGCTTTTGCATTAGGAAAATTTCCATGTATAAATGCTGCAGCAAGGTGAAGAGCTCCAGTTCCAGAAAGAGCTTGAACAGTAGCAACCTGAATTACAGAAGGCAGAGTGGAAGCAAATTTATTACAGCTATTTTCTCCATGTATTATTATTAAACTAAAAGAATTCAAAAAGAAAAGCAAAAAATTCATAGGAAATAATTGCATACTCTTCCTTCCTGGATAACGGGATTGTTTGCTCCAAACAACAGTTCTGCAGTGACCTTGTTAAATTCAGCCAAACCATCCATTGGAAGATACTGCAACATCAAACAGGATTTAGAGGTCAGGGGAGAAAAGGGATGGGGTATGACTCTGCAGTACCCTTTTAGCTTAATATTTCAAACTACCTCTTTATCTTCTCCTTTCTCCAGCATAAGTTTTTCTGCCTGCAGAACAAAATAAAATAGCAAAAGTCTGAGGTAACATAGAATTTGCTGTTTGTGTCTTTGCGCATCAAGCATCACATACTGAAGTTTACCAGATGAATGTTTAATGGGACTCGTACCTTCTTAACTACGTTTAGCACGAATGGTTGGAGTTCCACCCTGTAAGCTCTGACCCAAAGGTTTACTTTGGTGTCGCTTGTATCTGCCTCAAATGCTTCCAAAAGCTCATAATATGGGTCTGGAGGGCCTGAAGTCACACCCTCAAAGCGAGAACCATTAGGTGCGACAACCGTACTGTTTGGACCAAAAGCCTGCAAGCCCCATGATGATTACCACTTAGATCTTCAGGCACAATCCAGGTCCAGATCAGTGCAGATTGAAACTCTCTGATTTTTTTAGAAAAAAAAAAAAAAAAATTGCATATTTTTCTCAGCACTTCAAAAGCATGACAAGGGCAACAATTTTGATCGATGGTTTCGCGGTGATGGGCCCCTTCTATAATGAATTTAACAAAACATTGGATCCAACCAAAAAGATTTATCTGCAGCCAGCTTCAGCTATCCTTCTTTATGGCCCATTTAATTTTATTTTATAACTAATTTCTACAATTTTAACTCTGACAGTTTAGTTTTTGATGTTTTGTTAAATGGTCTATGTACCACTGCCACTCAAATTGTACGAGTTCCCTCAACCTCAAAACGCGCAAACAATGGAACACAGTCGTGATGCATTTGTGTGGTTTTTAACAGAAGGTTTTTTCCTTTTTAATTCTATGTCTAGATTATGGGAGGGCAAACCCATCCAAGTTTATTAAGGTTTTCAGGAGAAGATAATTGTTAGTAATAATATTTTTTTTGTTAGCATGATCTTGTATCAATCTATATATTATTTTTTTTCCGTATGATGTAATTTTAAAGATTTTGTAATAATTTATATAATTCAATAATTTTTTTTTATTAGTGTGATCCTATATCAGTATATATATTATTTTTTTGTATGAAGTATTTATGCTAGTATATATAACTTTTGAGATAACCCAAATGTAAGAAAATTAAGAAATAATTTTTTTTCTCTTTCTATCTTTCTTTTGTTTTCCTGTTCTTATGCAAATATTTCATTAATAATGATAGAAAATTACAGAAAATTTAGATGAAATTATTAGCAGCTTGCAATTTTTGCGGTGATTATGTTGACAATATGACAGAGAGGAATTGAGGTAGATCTCTGATATTTGAGATCTTAGTTTCTCCATATTCCGTAAGAAATGCTAGGTGGAGTTACATAGGAAACAGCAGAAAATGTTGGCACTACCCTGATTTGTGTTTGAGGTTTGTATCCTAAATAATGAATAGGCTTGTGGAAGTAAGTGACCGTTTGGTACATCTGATCTATAATTATCAGCTGGGTGTTGGGATGTTATAATGTATCGAGTATGACTTTATAAAGCACCAAATTAACTCTTCAAAATAAATCCTAAATTTTCATAAGTCCATGTATTTTTTTCCTCCGATGATTCCATATATACCCATAGTTTTACTTTGCATCCAACGATCACTGAATCAAAGAAGACTTTATTTATGCTCCTAGTATTTCAAATTGCTGCAAGGTACATTGTGAGGACCCGTGCGGGTGGAAGCATGCGTTTAGTCCCATATCGGTTATTTGTTCGGTAGATCTTAGATACTTATATAGGACAAAAAAACTCAAATAATACCTTTCAACTAATCATTTTTGATAAGATCCTAAATTGTTGTACATGTGATCCATGTCACTCCTATGTTGTCTAGCTATTAAATCGGTATTCGATAACTAATTTTAATCCGGACCTCCTTCAAGGGCAAGCCCTTAAAGGTCAAAGCGCTAATATATATTAATGTTTCGCACTTACTCTTATTTTAGATAATTAACTGAATTATCTATCAATGTCTTAAAGTCCTTCACAGGGCGGGCTCTTGGTTCTAACTAGAAAATAAATCGTTAGGGCAAATGTGGCTAACCACTCAGGCTCTGTTTACGAGATGTTCTTTACATTGATGCTACAGATTGTATCTACTCTAGAACTGTCTAATTGTACTGCCTAAATAAAAGAAAAATCTAATTTCCTCTGATCAATGATGAATTACACATGAACAGATAACGCTTGATAGGACATGCAATTCTCCAGATAAACCCCATCTGATTCATCCCTTCAAGAGTCAAAGGAGGTGACAGTAAGTAATTAACTCAACTCATCTCCCATGTCCTATCAAAACAAGAGACCTCCGGACAATGGGCCTTTTCTTTAAGGCCCTTGATCCAGGGCCTGCGTAGTGGTCAATATGGTCCATTATAAAACGCACGGCGACGATTTTATCAGAAACGCCGGCGCCCTTGTTTCCCGCCAAAATCCCCTCCTTCCCGCCAAAACGACATCGAGGGCACCCTCTCTAGACCTAGAGCGAGAGAGCTTCCGGTTTTTTTCGCCCTAGCGAGCGAGCGTGATCGAGATCGAGATCGAGAGAGAGAGAGAGAGAGAGAGATGTCGGGGTGGGACGAGGGGGCGGTGTTCTACAGCGACCAGGCGCAGTTTCCCCGCGGCGGAGATCCGGACCAGGGCTCCCTCACCCGCCACTCCGCCCTCCGCAAGTTCAAAGAATTCATCCGCGGCTTTAATGGCGACAAGGGCGACTTCCCCTACCGGTAACTAACCTCAGTAGTCCCCTCCCTTCTCCCCGTCTTCTCTCTTTCCCTCTCCTCTGATCTCCGTGCTTGCGATCGCAGGGAGAGCCTTGTCCACAACACTGACCACCTCACGGTGGCAATGGAGGACCTTGATGCCTTCGATGCCGTTCTCTCCGACAAGATCCGCAAGTCCCCCGCCGAGTACTTGCCCCTGGTACGCTTTTTTGCCAATTCTTCAACCCATTTTCGTCGAAAAGTTAGGGTTTCGTTGTCTAGGGATGTGGTTTTTGCTTTTCTTTCGTTGCTATTGTTGAAACTTGAAAAGGCTTCTCCTTTTCCGTTACCCAGTTCGAAACTGCAGCAGCCGAGGTGCTTGCAAGCCTGAGATCGAAGGTTGCGACTGAGACAGGGGAGATGGAGGAGCCCGTCACAGGGGATGTGCAGATCTTTCTCTCTTCAAAGGAGCATTCGGTGTCGATGAGGTCGATTGGTGTCAGTATTTCGCTCAACCATTCCCACAGTTCCTTCCTTTTTCCATTTAATTCCTTAATTAATTGGGCATGTGGAATCGGGGCTAGGCTGAGTGCATGTCGAAGCTTGTTAAGATTGCCGGTATAGCAATTGCCGCTTCGAGAGTGAAGGCCAAAGCGACGTACGTGACGCTGATGTGCAAGAATTGTAAAAGCATCAGAATAGTTCCTTGCCGGCCAGGGCTGGGTGGTGCCATTGTTCCCCGATCATGCGACCATGTTCCTCAGGTACTCGTTGATCAAAAATATCATTTTTCTTAGCAAAAATTGTATTGCTTGACGTATTCCTAAATTGCTATCTCGATGGGCTTCTTTTCTGTAGCCTGGAGAAGAGCCTTGTCCTTTAGATCCTTGGCTTGTGGCTCCGGACAAGAGCAAGTATGTAGATCTGCAGACCCTTAAATTGCAGGAAAATCCTGAGGTTAGTAGCCTAAAGTTAAGAGGATGCTTAAAAACTTTTATCGTTCTGTCGTTCTCTCTTTCGTGACATTATATGACCTTTTAATGGAAAGGATGTTCCAACTGGGGAGCTTCCAAGGAACATGCTTCTCTCAGTAGATCGCCATTTGGTTCAAACTATCGTGCCTGGCACAAGGTTAACAGTCATGGGTATTTATAGTGTGTACCAAGCATCGGCAACGTAAGGAGAATGTGATTAAAGTGTTTGTTTAAGCTTAGTTTTGTGAAATACAATATTTCTTTATGATACTGTTTGTTGGGTCTTTTGCAGCCAGAAAGGAGCAGTTGGAGTTAAACAACCCTATATTAGAGTTGTTGGGTTGGAACAAACTCGCGAAACAAATTCTACTGGTCCATCTACCTTCTTGCTAGATGAGGTAGGCCTTCTCCACTGAGATGTCTTTCTGCTTATAATTTATGTTAGGAAGATGATGATTGTGTTTTGGGCAGGAATTAGAATTTAAAGAATTTGCTCAAAGACCCGATGCATATGCTAAGATATGCTCAATGATTGCTCCTTCAATATACGGCCATTCTGACGTCAAGAAAGCACTTGCTTGTATGCTATTTGGGGGATCAAAGAAGGTATTGAATTTTCTGTAACTCATTGGCAGTATATTTTTCCCACTATTCCAATTAATTCCTTCCTAAATACAGAGGTTACCAGATGGTGTACGATTAAGAGGAGATATCCATGTATTGCTTTTGGGTGATCCATCTACTGCAAAATCACAGGTTGGTATTGTGAATAGTCGAGCTTAATGCAGTTTTCAGAGTAACAGTTTATTTTTGATATTTTCCTTTGCCTATGATATGCCCTTAATTACATGAGGATCATATATGTACATTCGTAAGCACGTATCTAGCATAGATTTGCTTTTCTTGTGTTAAATGATAAGGCTTGGGTCAGGCAGTTCAAAAGGTGTTTGCCTGAATTGTATGAATTCATGAAGACAAATGTTTGATATTCACCATCATGTTTACTGGCAGGATATGGTATAAAATCTTCTCTAGAAATATTTTTTTTCCTAAAACGTTAATAAAAATTCAAGGGTGATTTGATATTGTTTCTGTACCAACTCTCACGAAATCCTTCTATATGTAGATATCCATTAAGCAAAAACCTGATCTCTGCATTATTTCTATCAGTCTACATTGTTTCATTAAACCCCTAGATCTGGTGATGTTGTCAGGGATATTTTGTGCTTGAAGTTATTTTTTGGTTCTGCTTATCCATCAAAATAAATAATTAGCTTTTAGATCACTGGCCTATATTCTGTTGTTTAGACTCAGTACAATCTGTAGTGGGGCAGCATAATAAACTTGAATGTACTTAGATATAGGACTGTGGTCTGACCACATTTTGCTTTATATGTGAAGTTTCTCAAGTTTGTGGAAAAGACGGCTCCAGTGGCTGTTTATACTTCAGGAAAAGGCTCATCTGCTGCTGGTCTTACAGCTTCTGTGATTCGTGACAGTAGTTCAGTAAGATTACGAACTCATTTGATAATTATGCATATCAAGTTTCTGCTTTCTTAGCTTATATAAAACTCTTGCTAGCGATTTGTACTTCCTTCCAGGCTTTTTTCTTAAGTAATACTTGATTTTTTTTTCAGCGTGAATTTTATCTTGAAGGAGGAGCAATGGTTTTGGCAGATGGTGGAGTAGTATGTATTGATGAATTTGATAAAATGAGACCTGAAGACAGGTAAAGCATGTTGGGGTTGAGCTTTAAATTCCATCTACTGTTGCTTGTTATTTTAGTTCTTCACTTGTATTTATTTTCCTTTGAAGATCCTACCCTTTGCACCATGCCTTTTGACCTCATTTTTTTTTTGTCTATAGAGTTGCCATACATGAAGCCATGGAGCAGCAAACCATTTCTATTGCAAAAGCAGGGATAACAACAGTACTTAACTCAAGAACATCTGTGCTTGCGGCTGCTAACCCTCCATCTGGGCGTTATGATGATCTAAAGGTTTGTGATCAAAGAGTTAGTTTCTATAGTGCCTCATAATTTTATTCTTTTTGAAATCCACTCAGGACATGGATTGCTAAGAAAACTTCATCTTTCAGACTGCACAGGATAACATCGATTTACAGACAACCATCCTTTCTAGGTTTGATCTAATCTTCATTGTGAAAGATATCAGAATGTACGAACAAGATAAGGTATGGATACTTCTTTGCTTTAATTTAATATATCTTAGCATCAGCTGCTAAATCTCTCTTTCATTCAGCGAATTGCCAGCCATATTATAAAGGTTCATGCCAGTGGTGCTGCAGCCTCTAAGAACACTGATACTGCAGAAGGAGAAAACTGGCTGAAGAGGTACTTATAAATGACCTCTGCCATACGCATAAAGTTGTATTTGTTAATTTATTATTATTATTATTATAATATTCATTAAAAAGTTATACACTTTCCCTAAAACATAATACTTATTTTTTAAATTGTGAAGGTACATAGAGTACTGCCGTGTTACCTGTCAGCCGCGGCTATCAGAAAAGGCTGCAGAAATGTTGCAGAACAAGTATGTTGAGATCCGACAGGTATGCTAAGATTCAACCCCAGGACAAGATGTACTTTCCCATGAGGTCTTTGGAATCCAGTTCTGCTAACTGCTTTGTTTGTTTTTCTAAATTCTAATGTTCTGGTTGCTACGTAGAAAATGAGGCGGCAGGCTCATGAAACAGGGAAGCCTGCTGCAATTCCAATCACTGTGAGGCAGCTTGAAGCTATAATAAGGTTGAGCGAGTCTCTTGCAAAGATGCGACTGTGAGTGCCCCTTTTAAAAACTTGCAAAATGGTCTCTGAGTTCGAATATTTGAAATTCTAAATACTGCTTATCATACAGTTTGCAGAAAGCTTAAAATTAATTTATAATGCTATTTTACCATGATTTACTCCTTTCTTGGTGGTATTAAGTGCTTTCTTTTCTATCCTGTGTTGATTGACTGCAACTTCAGGACCTCTGTTGCTACCCAAGAGCATGTCGAAGAGGCATTCAGGTTATTCAACGTTTCCACCATGGATGCTGCCCGGTCTGGAATCAACGAGCATCTGAATTTGACTCCTGAGATTGCAAATGAGATCAAGGTCGAATGAAACATCTATCCCTCTGGAGCTCCATTTTTTTTAATTTCTTCCCCACTTTCCTGTAGTGAACTAAATAGTGTTCTGTTTCTAATTTTATCAACAGCAAGCTGAGACCCAAATAAAGAGAAGGATGGGCATTGGAAGCCAAATGTCAGAAAGACGTCTGGTTGATCAGCTTACAAGAATGGGGATGAATGAATCTATTGTGAGGAAACCATTGGAAAATACAAACTTTTTTGTTGATTCTTTTACATTTTAAACAGACTTCATAATCTGGTAACATGTATTGCACGCTTCAGGTGAGGAGAGCCCTATTGATCATGCACCAGAGGGATGAGGTGGAGTACAAGAGAGAACGGCATGTTATCGTTCGCAAAGCTTGATGTGACTGAATTTTGGGAGCCGACGACATTTGAAGGAAAATTTAGGTTGATCGTATGATAGTGTCAGTAGGTTGTGATGATTTGGAAAAAAAAAAGAATTGATGTCAGATGATGGCATTGGGAAGCCTGCACCACATATGGAGCATGCCCCATCTAAAATGAGATCTGGAGATGATTTTTTGCCATTCATGAATCATGGCTTATATCAGCTTGGTATTGTACACATGGTCTGTCATTGGGGCTCCACTAGTTTTACCTAAAATAGGCCTCTATAAGAATCAAGTAATGTTGCAATACTTGTTCAAATCCACCCTGCAATATAGGATAATTATTTCTGATGTATTATTGAACTGTAATAGATGAACAAAGTGAAGGAACTAGTACGTTGCATCTATCTTCATGGTGGATTCATAAAATATAATGTCTTCCATTTCATTTTACATTGTACTCCTTACTAGGTGAAATTGAGTTACAATGGAACTTGAGTTGAAAGGAGTTGAGCCAAAGAGCTCTATCTCTCCTCTTTGGCCGGAAAGAGGGGTTGCAAGATGAGACGGAGAGGAGGATGAGAGGAAGGAGTGGGAGAAGGGAAGAGGATAGAAGAAGAAAAGGGAAGAAAAGAGAGGGAGGAGAAGTTAGAGGGAAAGAGCAACTCAATATTCTCAATGATTTAAACTTATGTTCTCCAGATCTTAAAACTCTATCTTCCATTTCAATCTCAAATCTCAATGATGATTACAAGCCTCCAAAACCTTAATTCTTCATGCTCAAAATTTAATATTAATATAAAATCAATTTATTTTTTATTAATTATTTGTTATATTAATGAATCAATTATTTAGTAATTATTTAATTTTAGAGTTCTATTATTTGAATTATTTATATTTTTTATTTTTTAATCGAAAATTAAATATAAATAAAAGGTCAAAGCCTTATTTCGATTTAGAAACTAGAGTATAAAATTTTGTTGGGTTTCTTTCTATCGAGATGACTATGGCTTCATATAAAATTAGGGTAGATTTACGTAGAAAGATATATGAGGCCAACTAGATAACAACGTTCAATTATTCGAAATGATTCGCACAAAATAATTTAATCCATCTGATCAAAAATATATATTCAATTAAAAAAAGGTAATAGATCAAAGGTTATCAATTATGGATCCAATGGTAGTTAACAACAGTCGGATGCAACGGACATGGTTGACTAGGTAGCACGTCCGATGATCTAGGTCGGTCCCCTCTAGCCAGTCCAACTAGTCAAATCATGAAACAATAATTAGACAACGGTACAAATAATATAATAGAGATTTTTGATGATAGAGTCCAATGGTACTCGGTGATGCTTGTGGTAAGGCTAATGCGATGGGTGGTCACAGCGATACTGGTTCAGAACTTTCTATTGAGGTCAACTTGGGTCCACAATGAGAATATCTGGGATCCTCCTATTGGGGTGTAGAGTATCCCAAACAGAATTTTCTCGTGCAGATGACTCTCCTTCTATAAAATCAAATAGTGGACTAGTAACCTGAATCGCCTACTGGTGTCCAGTAAGGGTCCATCACCAGGTTCGTCGAGTCCCTTCTACCACCTACTCGAGTCAAATAAAGAGAGAGACACCAAAAGAGAGAAAAAGAAGAAAGAGAAATTAGCGAGAAAATTAAAGAGAGGAGAGAGAAAGAAGAGAGAGAGAGAGAGAGGACACTTTTCTTCATCTCAAATATAGGGAAGAATCCACTCTCCCTCTCTTCTCAGGACAAGGGTGACGGCCACCAAGTGGCCCAGCCTCGGCAATGACAGCCAACCTAGTGACATCGACGACGACTGAGGTTGGCCGGACAGGAGGAAACGACGACTGAGGACGGCAAGACAGAAGGAAATGGGAAAGAGGCAAGAATGAAGGGCTTGGCTCTTCTCTTCCTTTCTTTCCTTTCAACTATGGCGGGCGGCCAATCGCTCGTCGTGCTGTCAAGAGAACCAAAAGCGACAGTGGCCGACGATGGCCGTCCGCGACCGACAAAAACAAAGAGAAAGGAAGAGGAAAATAGGGAATGCCTTGTTTCATGCCATTTCAGCAGCTTGCTGGCCCAAATCAAATGACGGCAACGATCGTAGAGGCTTGACCAATTATCTCAACCTGGTGAAGCTTCCGACGGTTCTTTCCTAGCGAGGAATCAAAGAGGAGACTATTTTTAAAGGTACTCACTATTCTCTCCTCTCATTCTCTCTCTCCTCGTTAGGTGGATATAGGTGTTGGTCGCTTAACGTTGACATCATAAAAATATGAAATTTTGATTAAGATTTCCTTCCTGATGAGCAGCCCCTAGTGTTCAATCTTGATTGACATCATGACAATATGAATGACTTGTCCTTCGTTTGCTGATTTTATATGTTTTTCTTTTTTTTAAATACTCCGGTAGTATTTAATGTTTAATCTTTATAAATAGTTATACTTGCGTCTCCCACATCATTTTATTTACTTTTGTACACTAAAAATGATCTCCAGCCATTGAAGCCTGATGGGTTCCGAACCCTGCACACCTTCTCGCGGTCGGGTCCGTTTGCCGGCCCGATCTTAAGATAACGGAACCTGCTTCGCTCTTTTTTTTTTTTTTTTTTTTTGGTAAAAAAAAAAAGGATAGGGGGAGGAAGGGACAAGCCCATCCCTGCGTAGCAGCTCCACTGGGCTCCCGTCCCGCCAGGAGAATATTCGATGCGGGCAGAAATTGCCGTGTGTTGGGCACCCCGACCGATTTTACTCATACCCTCCCCACCCATAGGCCCGGCTCAGCTACTCCTCTGAGCTCTGGCTCGAGTTCCATGTGAGTACGTCACACTCGGCACCACCCCGGCTACTAGCGGTTCAAGAGCGGTCCTACATCATAAGTCCAAGCAGTAGCCAAAGTAGTGAGCTTCGGTCCACAATTTAATCGTCGCCGTAGCGATTCGAACTTGTGGTTAGAATTGCTGCCCAGTACCACTAGGCTACCAATTTAACAGAACCCTGCTTTGCCCTTTTGATAAGCCTTCTTACTTCCTCCCCAAGTCGCAAGAATAGAAAGAGAGAACCCCTTTTTCCATTTCCTACCTGCCCCTGCTCCTCGCTCTGCTCTCCGCCATCCCCGCACATACCTCGCCGCCTTCTTCTTTCTCTCGCGCCGATGTCGGTACGTCTTTCTCCCAAAACCCTAATCTACGTTTTTTTTTCAGTCTCTTTGATCAAATCGAATCAGTCAATGGCGATTTATTCTTTTTGGTTTTTTTTTTCGTGTCAGATCTTCGAGTACAATGGGAGCGCCCTTGTGGCTATGGTGGGCAAGAACTGCTTCGCGATCGCGAGCGACCGGCGCCTCGGCGTTCAACTCCAGACCATCGCGACCGACTTCCAGAGGATCTTCAAGATCCACGATAAGCTCTATGTTGGCCTCTCCGGCCTCGCCACCGACGCCCAAACCCTGTGAGCAAAACCCTATCCACCACCACCTCCGATAACTTTCTCTGCCGTGTGGCTTGTTTTGATTTTGATTTGATCTCTGCGCTTCGTTCTCGTTTCTTGTGTGGTGGTGTGGGGTTTAAGGTACCAGCGGCTTGCCTTCCGCCACAAGCTCTATCAGCTGCGAGAGGAGAGGGATATGAAGCCCGAGACCTTCGCCAGCCTCGTATCTGCTCTTCTTTACGAGAAAAGGTTTCGTCTTTCATTCTTCACTTCTTTTTCCTTACAATTTTTTGAGCTCTTTATGAGGAACATTGCAAAAAAGGATCTCAATTATTTGCCGAAATTTAAACTAATGCTTCTATTAGTCTCAATTCAGTTTGGTGGGATTTTCTTTTACGCTCGATAAAATGCTCCCTCGATGATATTATCTGTGTGCCAACTCTTTTTCTTTTTCTTTTTCTTTTTTGGTAGTTGATGATGTAATCAGTCCGCTGTCTATTTATTTCAGAAACTAATTGTCCTTACTTTGGCTAATTTTTTGCTTATTGAATGTACATGATTTTTTTAGCTTGATGACATGACACAGGGCTTTTGATCTTGTTGTAGGTTTGGCCCATACTTTTGCCAGCCAGTAATTGCTGGATTAGGAGATGACAATGTGCCATTTATTTGTACTATGGATTGCCTTGGTGCCAAGTATGTTTTCTTTTCACTTTTTGTTTTAGTTAATCGTGGGAATTTGTGATTTTTTTTTTTTTTTTTGTTTACAATGAGTGCCTACTTAGCTGCATCAAAATATTTAGTTTGTAGCACTGTCGCAGATTTTGCTGATAAGCATTAAACTTCCAATCACCAAATTTGGGGAATAGTAGATACAAAAGTTCTTAAAAACTCTTTATATAAGACTTCCTTGATTTTGCATATATCTCATGTATATTCATGTGTCTATCCATGTGAGAGTGTTGAGGGACCTTTTTTTTTGAGTATATCAATTTGATGATGATTGAAATTCCATTTTGTCAAATAAACATGCATAGATAGCTTTGCTTGTATCCCTCAGAAGATACCACAACTGTCATAGTGATTTAACCACCATGATAGTATGCCCTGGACAAAAATCAAATTTCTTTGCTTAGTGGCATTTCAGGGAGTAGTAAATATTTTGCCATTTGCCAGTGAATATCTGCATGATTGAAGTTGATGTTTATATGTGGGGATATGTCTTGGGCCATCGTCTCATGAAATATAGTTAGCGAGTAGGAATATGATTATTTGATGCTGTTCTAGAACACTGTGCCGCCCAACCCCCCCCCCCCCCCCTCTCTCTCTCTTCCGAACATACGGTATACACAAGCAGGAATATGATTATTTGATGCTGTTCTAGAACAATGCACCTCCCCTCCTCGAATAGCCTGTTCATTTTTACCACTTTAATCTTGGTTGCTACATAAAAACGTGGATTTGAGAATAGGTGCTCTTAACCAGTTTTGTGGAGTGCTTGGCCAAAGAAGTTTGTTGTTCAACGAAATTTTTGAATCGATGTCATGCCTGTTTATTGGTGTAACTATGTAAAATGTTTAATGGTAGAAGACATATTTTAATCGGTAATTATCATGCTTTCCACCGATGTGATTATTATGATTTAATCAGTATCAATCATGCTAAAAATTTTGTGACTTTTTAAAGGCATATGGTTGGTGTTCTTGTACCAAAAGTATAGCGAACAATGGTGATGTTTTGCACATGAGCAAAGGATAAAGCAGCAATACTAATTGATTTTATTGGAGCTAGACTCAAAATTTTCAACTATTCCCCTTGATGTCTGGGCACCTTCTCACATACCCATTATTTGTAATGTTGGCAATTAATGGAGGACAAAAAACTGTAAGAACCACCAAAATATTGGAAAGATGATCACAACAATTTATTGAGGAAAAAGTAATAAGAAAATCTTATTTTTAAGGTATGTTCAAGAGAAATATAGAAACACTTTGCAGGGTTCTTGCAAGGCAAAAGAAACATAGTATATGGTTGTAATGGGATGTAATCTGACCACGTAGCATTGGTTGCTTGGGAAATAAGGACTCTAGATATCTATATTGTGATTTCCTTGTCTAGCTATTATGGTATTTCGGCGGGATGGAAGAAGGTTGCTTATGATTGGTTCTTGTTGCTGAGGGAGTGTTAATCTAAAGGGATTTCTAGGTCAATACTTCATGCCGAAGTTTTTTTTTTTTGAGTTAGGCTGAGGTTTAGACTGAATAATCTTGAATTTGGAGTGAAATATTTTGTTTTTTTAGTATTAATTATATAATCATTTAAATAATATATGTAGAGATTAAAAAAAAGAAATAAAGAAAATGGGGAAAATAAACATTGCTAAAGACTGATGTGGAAACTCCCAAAGTATCTTCCTAGAAGGATGTCATGGTGTTATCCGAGTGCCAAGCCTTCTATTGTTTTCTAATATCGAGCTCACAAGCAAATTTAGGATGTCTATGTGGTCCTTCCAAGCAAAATGCATATGCTTGTCATGGAAGGGAAGTTTATAAGGTCATTAATAAATGTTTTTCAATCACTCTTAAAGTGGTCAATTTGAAAGCCATTTTTAATTTCTAAATGTTTACTCTGCTAGAGTTGCAAAAATTTCTTGTCCTGTGCAGCGTGCATATTGTCACACATATCATAAACCTAATATTGTTAAAACAGAAGAAATTTAAAGCCAATAAACTCAAGAACCTTGAGTGAGAGGGCATCTAGGCAAAAAAATGTGGTTGTTCCGTTTATCTTTGTTATTTGCATGTTTGAGGTGTTGATGCAAATGAGGCAATCCTTAAGTGGGATAAGGCTTGTTGGTTTAGGTTGAGTATAAGGTTAAGGTAATTAGTATCAAAAAATTTTAGCACCACATATCAAAAATTAGTTTCAAAAACAGGCTGACACTTGTGCATGTATTATCTTCAACAAAATTTCCATCATAAAGTGTGAAATATTTATTAAACTCGCAGCATAACTTGAGTGTTGAAGCATTCAAAAGATGGGTATGTCAGTTGATTTTGGATTGGAAATGCAATTTGAGTAAGTCCTCCCTCCTCCCACCCTCTTCCACTCCCTCCCTCTCGCTCTCTCTCTTGCTCCACAAGGGTTAGGGTTAGGGTTATCCTCAGCCCTCCCCCCTTCCTCTCTTCCTCCCTCCCTCCCTCCCACCCCTTCTCTCTCCCTCCCCCCCCCCCCCCCCCCCCCCCCCCCCCCCCAATATTACGGGGAGGATTAGTGTTTCCTTTGGCCCTTCCCCTTCCTCCATCCCCCCCTCTCTTTCTTGTGCGCGCGTCCGCTCAGCTAAGGTTTAGGGTTCTTTAGCTAAAAAAAAAAGGGTTAGGGTTAGGTTTAGGGTTTCCTCAACCCTCCCCTTTCCTCCCTCTCCGTCTCCCTCCCTCCCCATCTCTCTTCCTCTCTCCTTTTCTCCCTCTCCCCCTTCCCTCTTCTTGTTTTAGGTATGCCCCAAAATAGTACAATACAAACCCGTACTATACTGAACCAGTCATTGGCTGGTACGACCTCTAGTACTAGATTTGATGAACCTTGGCTGGAATAATCAATTGTATCTAGATCCATTGCTAGTACTAGAATCATAAAAGTACAACGTCTAGTGTCTAGTTTCTCTAGGGAGCATTTTGATTGTTATAGACCTGACGACCTGACAATTCCTGTTTCAGATATTGTAGTGGTGACATGTGAGTAGTTATGATGATACAACTTAGGCTTGGTCTTTTGGGAGCCTGGTGATTTTAAAGCAGCTGTGTTGAGACTGGTGGTTTCTAAATACAGTTGACCTGAAGCAATAATTGGGCTTAACAAAAATAACATCAGGTAATACGAGATTTAAAGGTTCAGTTATTTGTCTGTTGGAAGATGTACATGTGGGAAGACCAGCAAAATATTTGTATATAAAAAGCTTATGGTCCATTAGCAGCTTCTCATATTGGTTTACTATTTTTCCTGAAGACTCTTATGGGACTAATGCTAAATAATAAACATCATGGATGAAATTTTATGACAAGGAGACTGATGGTGTACATGTTGGATACCGTGTGATGAGAAGTTTGGTGAATGCGAATTTTGGGTTTCAGAGGGAGTCTACTCTCTCTTTTTCCATTCTTTTTAGGGTTTGAAGTTAGTTTAACCCATAACTTGTTTCACAGTTTGGTGATCCAGACAAAAGTGAGGATCTCATAAAATTATGGGTAAATGATACCCTAGAGTGATAATTTTGGTTGAAGAATGGAAAGTTAGTTTCATCTAAGTCTGAGGTGTAAGCGTGCTTCTAGACTGTTGTTCAATCATCACATCACATGCTAGTAAAACTTAGAGAGAAATTCACAAAAGTGATATGGACGGCTAGTTGTTATGTTTCAAGAATGCAAATTAATTAAGATGCTATAATCAGTTAAAATGCATATAGAAGACATTCTATGCACACAAGAAGGTGAAATTTATGAAAAGTGCACCATAACATCAGCAGGCTAATGGCTATACATTTTGTCATTTGTGAAATTCAGAGGGCCATTTTGCAAGTCTGTTTATATTAATAAACTCCGATCATTCTGACATCTTTTACCACTTTTTTTAATATATATCTGTTGTAGTTGTTTTGATTGCACGCTCATCATGTGGTTATTTTTCTTGCTTGCAGGGAACTTGCCAAAGACTTTGTTGTTTCTGGTACAGCGTCGGAGTCTCTTTATGGTGCTTGTGAATCCATGTACAAGCCTAACATGGTTAGTAGGCTTTCCTTAGATTGAGTACGCTATATCACATGCTGTCTCGTCCCTTCTCTGATTTGGTTCCATCTGTCTATGAACTTTCTAGTCAAACACAAAGTATATGCATGCTTAGTGCTCATATATCAGCACTTGCAATATTGAGGTTTTGGGGGCTTGGGATGGAAAAGCTCTATCTGGTCACACTTATAGATTCACCTTGTGCAGCATCTGGGGCTTGACATTTTAGATGTTCAATAAGAATTAGATAGTGAATGAAGCTATAGCATGCATGCCAATCAGAACGAATACTAACTTCAATTAAGTTGAAACTTGAAAACAATGGATCATGCTAAAGTTCGTGAAAAACTTTACAAGACAAACGCTGAACATGCAATGGGGAAAAACTTGACTCTATCAAGCCATTTAGTTATACCACAGGATTGCAGAGGAAAAAACTTAAAAGACTGTGCCTTGTTCTTTTTCCAAAAAAACTTAAAAGACTGTGCCTTGTTCTTTTTCCATTTTCATTCTTTATTTCCATGACTGCACCTTGATTTTTCCTTTTCCCTTTTATTAAAAATATTTTTTCTTGTTAGTAGGAACCAGAAGAATTATTCGAGACAATCTCACAAGCACTACTGTCATCTGTTGATCGGGATTGTTTGAGCGGTTGGGGAGGGCATGTCCTCGTTGTGTAAGTTCATTTATCTCTTGCTAGACTTTCCAATTCCTTTTTTTTAACCTTTTGATTTAAGTAATCTATTTTTATTAAAGATAAAGTAAATATGTGCAATTAAAATGAAAGACTGTGGCTCAAGGCACTGCAAGCATGATAAACCATTTCTCGATTTTCCTATGTCGACTGCAGTCTGCTAACTCAACAAAAGAACCATAAAAGTGTTTTTTCAAGCCCCATTGGTATTGAGCAAGATCGGTGGAATTATCCCGAACTGCCTGGTTCGAGGCGTCCCGAGGCATACCGACAGCGGACTGGGACAATTCCGGCAAAGAAACCGAGACGTCGTCACCGGAGGATGAGAAAAAGAAAAGAGAAGAAAAGAGAGAGCGAGTGGGGGAGGGAGGAAGAGGGAGAGGGAGGGAGGCCGGCAAAGGGTGGCAGAGGCCGGCGAAGGCTAGCGCCGGCCTTGCTCTCTTTCCCTCCCCCGCTTGCTCTCTCTATTTTCCTCTCTCTCACGGTATTCTTTGTCGGTACAGGCCCGACACGGTATGGCGCGGGCCTGTACCGACTCGTGCTGCCGGGCAACCAGTACGGTACTCGGTACCGGCACAACATACCCTAGTGTCGAGTCATTATTTTTGAAAACTTTTTTAGATAGCATATGAGTCTCCAAAATTCTCGTCTTTCTTCTAACCTAATGCTAAAATAAAGTAAAATTATCCCAAAATTTATTAGAAAATCATCTCTAGTATTTATTGTGAACATTTATTGTGTTTTTTGGTTGGACATCCTCAATTTGCAAGGTCCTAGATGGCCTTTTTAACTATTATAAATAACCTACATTGCCAATCAAGTAATTGGAATATTAAAAAAAAATGTTTCCCTTTTGTTAATCTCCAAATTTTCAGCTTTTCTTATCTTAATGCAGGATAGTTATCATTGATAAGCTTGGCCTTTCCAGTCTGTATGTGACGATCATAATTACTCCCATTTTTTGCTGCTTCTCAGTTTAGTGGTGCTTTTCCATGGAAGAGTACTGGGCAGAAAATTTCTGTTTTCTTAAATCTGTCAAGAAGTTGAAAATATGATGGTTAACTTTTGGTATCTTTTCTTAGTAAAACAAACCCTGAATGCCCTTGGTGCATGATGCATCTCTTGCACGGCATATCAGATTAATATGCTTTATCCAGTGAAGTCTTGGTTGTTTTTTCCCTTTGCAAGTCGTGCATTTTGGTTGACCAACAATAGAAATTTGATGTATGTGGCCAACAATAGAAATCTGAAGGTTTATCGCTTGCTGAAATGTGGCATTTCTTGCTTCCTGCAGGACACCAACCGAAGTGCAGGAACGAACATTGAAGGGAAGGATGGATTAATCTAATGAAAACTCAGTACTGGCTATATGTTCCCAGAAAACTGCTGCTTTGTTCTCCAATTGCAGAAACTAACAAATGATTTGTCATTGAGTCTCTGTTTTGTTAGACTGTACTTTCGTAAACCTGAGAGTTTCTTTTCATTCCTACAGTCTTGTTTTTTATTAAACTCAATATGAAATCTGGATATGGGTTGTTGCATCTACCTCTCAACTTTGGTTGATTCGGTTAATTTATGAAGTTATATATATATATATGATTGAGAAAGTGGGATTTATGGCACATGCTTATTTCATGCCAAGAAAAGTTGTAGCAAAGAGACCCTTGGGAACATTAGCAGCAAGATGGGTGACTCGGAACTGTTCTTTTCATGGTCCAGGTATTCAAGAAAATCCTTCAAACATATGGATAATACAACGAGTAGATATTTTTACATGGCAGATGAGAACCAAGGCATGAGTTTTTGACAAGATGCATGTCTGAATCACCTGCGGAAGAATGGAGAGAGGAAATCGCCGGCATTCACAGTCGTAAAGCTTCTGCTCTGCTTATAATCCAATCTATCAACTGCCTTTGGCTTTTTGGAGTATAAGATAGTTGGTGATAAATCCATAATTGATTTCTCAAGATTTGGACAATATGAGTATGGATAAGTTGATCCTTTTTTTTAACAGATTGGGGGAGGAATTAATCATTTTTTGAGAAGTATACTCATCTTCAATATCTCCTTCTGTTAGGCTGAAAAGGGCTTTAGGAGGATGATCCTGCCATGCCATGATCAAAAGCAAATCAACATTTTCCATTCAATTTGAATATTTACAACATGTAGGTTCCACTATCAATCTTCAAGTAGTTTCCACATATCTTCTTTCAGTCTGGAAGAAGAAATCTTCAGCACACCCCCCCCCCAGTTAAAAGCATTTAGCTTGATAAAATGTTCAAGGCTAAACTACAAAAATAAAATTTTGTTTGATAAGGTGATTTAAAGTGTCCTGCAGGCTGGTAGGAACTCAATTTTAATGAGCACTTCTGCAAGAGGAATGAATCCAAAATTTCTTGTATTGGAACGGAATGTGACAAGAGAAGGGAAGGAAACAAAAAAGGAATGCAGATGCGGGACAAGCAAGGCGTATCATAATAACATATCAATATATAAAATCATAGTAGGATAGCCCCAGCCAGTCTCGCTCAGTTTTTCTGATTGCCTTCTGTTGAATGTCTAAAGCTGAGTCTATGTCCATTGAAGTAATCAAACCCCTTGTTTACTACAATATTCTCCCCAACACCTTCCCCTCCTACCGGAAGTGATGAAGAGAAAAAGCAAAAAACAATGCAATAAAAGCATCATCCCTCCATCCACAAGCCCCTCAATTAATACATTGCCTCTTTCCTCCATTAAACCGTGTAGTGTTGCTGGATCGTCTCGATGTCCAGTCCCTTAAGCTTCACGACAGACTCCACATGCCCCTTGAGCGTGTGCAGCTCCCTCAGCCTGCAAGACACCATTGGTTAATATCCATCAACATCATATACGCGATTGTTCCCAAGGAAAACGAAGTATCTCTCTACTACCAACTCAATGCAGCGAGCTTGTGCTTAATTGATTTACCTGGCGACCTCCGCGCGCCTCTTGGCCTGCTCTGCGATTTCAGACAGTTCTGTGTAGCCGTTCTTGTCGTTGAAGAGACCCGAGGTGTCCGGGGGCTGGAGGCCATGCAGGGTGCGCTGAGCCATGACCCATTGTGCCTCCCTCTCGCCCCTACCGTAATCCTTTTTTGAGGTGAAGGCCGTCTACAGAACAAAGTCAGCAACGACGAGAGTTAGGTCCCATGGAGAATACTAGTCAAGAAAAAGGAAGGGAAGAAGAGAAGAATTTGACTTTGTTCTGGAGAAGGTTGTCCCAGGCCTTGCCACTCAAAGCATAGCGGGTGATGAACTTGAGGATGTCGAGAGGGATGTAGGTGATGACACTGTATACCCAGATGAATGCAGCCCATCCCCATCCGATGCCCTCGATCCTAGCAAAGCCCCATGATGCGTACACAGCGATGACTGTAGCCACCTGATGAGAAGGCATGCAAGCATGTCATCAGCGAGGAATAATAATACTACAATCAGATTTTTTTTATTTTTTTTATGAAGCAACTTGTTAACACTATGCTGAGATAATTAGAAGCAAGTTTCATCCGAGGATCAGCAAGCAGTTTAAAAATATAGATCGTAGGAGGAGTAGAATTTGAGGAAGAACTGTAAAGTTTTTATCTATCGCATGAAATTGTTATGGCAGAGTGATTTGCTGAGATAAAGAGATGATGAAGCTCACCAGCTGCGCAGCGATAAAGGCTGTGACTAGCAAGAGACCAGGGCGCTCGATGAAGGACCAGCTCCTGGACCGGGTGACGAAGATGAGAGCTTGGCTAATAATACTAACTTGAAGGTACAGAGCTGCAGTGAGCTCATCTGTGTTGCCGCTGATCGACTTCAATCCGAACTTCTCCTGCATCGTTGGAAAACAAAACAGATCGGTCATAATCAGAGTCCGGCCGGCCAGCAGTTTGAAGAAATTAGCAGAAGTGGCACCCACGGTGACAATGTCGGTATCGTGGGCAATCCAGAAGAAGACGACGGTCATGACCGCCATGTAGGCACCGAGGACTACTCCGGTGGCAAAGATCTCCCTTAGCTTCCATGAGTCGGGGACGGGGGAAGGCCTGACGCGGTCCTTGGAGATGGTCATGATGGTGCCGTCATTGAGAATGGCGATGATGAGGACCATGAAGGGCGAGAAGTCGAAGCGCCAGATGAGGGCGATGAGCATGAAGCCGAGCACAATACGGATGGTGATGGACACGGCGTAGATGGTGTAGTTCTTCATGCGCTGGAAGATGGCACGGCTTGTCAGAACGGCGCTCACGATCACACTCAAACCGGGCTCCGTCAGCACGATATCCGACGCGCCGCGGGCTGCGTCGGTCGCATCAGCCACGGCAATGCCAATGTCCGCCTTCTTCAGCGCAGGGGCGTCATTCACGCCATCTCCGGTCATGCCGCAGATGTGCTTCCTCTCCTGCAGCCTCTTCACAATCTCGTACTTGTGCTCTGCAGCATCAAACAAGGATCGAAATCATCGTCATCATCCAAGCCCTTTTCCCATTTATGGTGGAGCATGAAAGAGACATGATTGCTAGCTACCAGGGAAGACCCCAGCGAAACCATCAGCCTTCTCAATGAGCTCATCGATGGGGAGGCCCGTGATTTCAGTGTTCTTATCTCCGAGAAGGGTGGACGAGGGGTACATGTTGGTGCCCATGCCGAGCCTGCGTCCAGTTTCCTTGGCAATGGCGAGCTGGTCGCCGGTTATCATCTTGACGTTGACGCCGAGGATGAGGGCACGGCGGATGGTCTCCGCGCTGTCATGCCTTGGGGGGTCGAAGAGGGGCAGAAGACCCATGAATTGCCACGGGCCACCAGCGCTCTCCTTGTTAGCCTCAGGTACCTCCTGACAAGCAACAGCAAGGGACCGCAGGCCGCGGTCGGCGAACTTGTCGATCATCTCGTGGACCTTCTTCTCCGCATCCTCTTTCAGGTTGCAGAGATCAACGATCTGAAAGTGGTGATTGGGAGAGGTTCGATCATACGCTAGAGAAGAGGTTATGTACTCGGTAGTGTTACGTGACGAGGAATATATAGCATTCATAATTTGTAACCTGCTCAGGGGCACCCTTGCTTGCTCTGTGCCACTTGCCGTTGGAGTCGATGTAGGTGATCGCAGTGCGCTTGTCGACAGGATTGAAGGGCAGGAAGTGGACCTCCTGGATTCCAGCTCGAGCCTGCGTGCATAAAGATCATGTTGAATTCCCCATGAGGCCAACAAGGATCGAGTTTCAGCCTAGTACTGCTAAATGTTACCTCCTTGGGGTCAGCCAGCATTCCCACAATGGAAGCATCAATGGCGTCCTGGTTCTCGACCCTGGAAGCCCTGGCGGCATACAGGAGGACCGTGTCCTTGTCCGTGTCCTTGGCGAACAACTGCACCCGTTATGACAGTGTCGTTGAATCAATCGATATATACTACTCCATAATCCGAGCTATAATCGTGCATATAGTGTGAATACCTCGATCAAGTTCTTATCGACGGTGAGCTTGTTGAGGGTGAGGGTTCCGGTCTTGTCGCTGCACAGCACGTCCATGCCGGCCATTTCCTCGATGGCAGTCATCCTCTTGGTGATGGCACCTTGCTCCGAGAGCCGGTGGGAGCCGATGGCCATGGTGACCGACAGCACCGTGGGCATGGCAATGGGGATACCACCGATGAGGAGCACGAGGAGGTTGTCGATGCCGTCCCTGTAGTTGCGGTGCTGGATCGGGTACATGACGATGATCTCGATGAGCATGCCGACCGCGATCGAGCAGATGCAGAAGTTGCCGATGGCAGTGAGCACCTTCTGGAAGTGACCGACGTTGTTGGTGCTGTCGACAAGGTGAGCAGCCTTCCCGAAGAAGGTGTGGACGCCGGTGGCGATGACGATGGCCTCGATCTCACCCTGCTTGCAGGTGGAGCCCGAGAAGACCTCGTCGCCTGGGTTCTTGGTCGCAGGGAGAGACTCGCCCGTGAGCGCAGACTGGTCGATCTTGAGCGGATCACCCTCCAAGAGCCGGGCATCGGCTGGGATGATGTCGCCAAGCTTGATGCTGATGATATCACCCGGGACGAGGATCGCAGCCTCCTGCTCCGACCACTTGCCATCCCTCAACACCTGCCGCCATTTCGGCCAAACCATTCAAGTAAGAAATTAAAGAAGTCGAAAACTCGTACGCATGGGGAATTGGTGACGTAAGATAGAAGAAGACCTTGGTCTTGGGGGCGAGGCCAGCCATGAGGGCCGCAGCGGCGTTCCCGGCGTTGTTCTCCTCGATGAAACTGATGGTGGAGTTGATGATCAGAAGGACGACGATACCGACGAAGTCTTGCCAGTCTGGGGGCTTACCCTGTTGCATGATTTGGAGGAGTCGTCGTCGCCGTCGTCGTCATCATCACCAATGATAATTTTAAAAGAAAATTTTACAAGATGATGCAAGGTAGAATTACTTACTCCGCCGTTGGCCAAGACGATGGCCATGATGGCGGCAATCTCCATGACCCAAGAGAGCGGGTTCCACATGAACCCCAAGAATTTGAGCAGCTTGCACTCCTGCCAGCATTCCAAAACAAAGAAAGACGTCAGCTAATATCACGAGCACTACTAAATTTTTAAATTTGAAACGAAGAGAGGGAGGGAGATATAGAGATTGCAGAAAGACGTACCTTCTTCTCTTCGAGCTTGTTGGGGCCAAAGATTTGGAGACGCTGCTCTCCCTCGGCGGAGGTGAGCCCCTCCCTGCTGCATTTCAGCTGCTCGAAGACTTCCTCGACCGGAATGTTCTCCTGAACAAAACAAAACAAACGGATTAAAAGAAAAAAGAATGAACGAGCCAAATGTATGATTCTCGAAGACAAGGTATAAATAGATCATAAGGAGCAGTGCAGTATATATTACGAGATCAACGGTCTCGTTCTTGATCTGCTCCAGCGAGATGCCTGCCATTTTTTTTTTTTTTTTTTTGTGATTTTCTAGGATGAATAGAGCGAGAAAGAGAGCTCCAACGTGACTGCCGAAGAAGGCAGTTCGGAGAAGGAGAGGGAAGGATGCCCTTTACTCCTCTCCTCCTCTCTTTAAGCTCTCTTTTGGGAACCTCGCTCCCTTCTATCAGGCCTTCAGGGACGGGGAAAGAACAAGATTACTCAACGGAAGACAAAAGGAAATGGCCAGGATCTCCCTTCCCTTTTTATAGCACGGAAAACAGACAACGGGAGAGGGGAGGAGGAGGCCCGAGTCGAGGGGCCACCCGGCTAAACCGGTCACTTGCTTCGCGGGCTGTCGCGTGGAGGTCAGCGGTTTGACCGGTGACGTGTCGGTTGGTGCGGGAATTTTGGGGTGGACACCGGAATGGCCGGTACCGACGGGTGGAGAGTTCGTTGCGAGTCCGGGGCGAGGAGGAAAGGATTTTATTGTCCATTTAACTTTTAGCGGTTCTCAAAGCATGGGGTTGTGATTTTTGTTTCTTTTGTTGGCACCCGGCCTCTCAACCTCGTACAGGCTGACCTCGGGATCATGGCGTATTTTCTTGCTATCTTTATCTGCGGTGTCCCGTTTTTTGGAACATTCTGTTGTGTTTTCGTTTTTCCCCATTCGGTGTAACATGGGTAGAACTTCGTTCTAACATAGCATGAACGGTTTAAGCCACACTACCACTCCAGCTCGGCTAAAATTTTTTTTGGACTTCAGACCGAACTTGGACTTAAAAATCTTTGAAAAACCTAGGCCCGAGCTCGGGTCTAGGCCCGACCTAAACTCGATTTAGCCGGCTCAAATTTGTAGAGTAGAATCACAAATGGCTTTCTCATTGATAATTTAAAATTCTAATCATTTTAACATATTTTGAATCGAATCCAACTATAATGCTCTCAGAAGATTTTGTAGAAGCTTGAAAATACCAATATTCATAGTTGTGAGCCAAAGATTAAGATTTAAGGAAGAATGACCAAGGGTTTGAAATTTGTTCGGGCCTGAATTCGAGTTTTCTTTTGAGCCTTATTTGAGCTTAGGCTCAAGTCGAGCCAATGATATACTTAAACCTAGGTTGGAATCTGAACCTTCACTGCCACGTGGGATTAGATAGGAACAAGTCCATCATCTAGTGAGAGGGTTCGATTAAAACAAATTTACAGTCCTTAACAAATTTAAATCATAACAAGTCATAGAATTTATCTAGTAAAAGGGTTCGATTAAAACAAGTTTATAGGCCTTAGCAAATTTAAGTCAGAACAAAACATAGAGTTTATTGAGGGCTGGTCTAATACTCTGAACCTGAATCCAGCATTGCTGCACAGTTGAGTGTAGGCTCGAGCACCAACATTTATTCAGATGGATTTGGACCTGCATAACCCTTTAGATAGAACTGGGGCAAAAAGTATGAAAATTTGAAATATATTCTAAATAAATGATCAAAGTTAATTATACATCTAGATTTGATTATTAATTTTGCTAATCTTAACCTATTGCTAAAGACTGATTTTGCATTTAGATTAAACATTACTTAAAACATAGAAAAGGTCTCCGCATTTATTTTAGTTTTACCGCATCCAGCTTAGGGTTCTCTCTCTGTGTGTCCACGCGCGATGTGCACCTCTCTCTCACTTTTTTTTTTTCTGTTCTTTTTTTTTTTGTTAATATGTAGCTTTGGACTATTCCGGTGAAAACATTTTATGAATTGATAGCAATTTAGACATGACCTATTAAAACATAAATTTATAGATCAATTGGCATCAAATTATGTGTCAAAATCATAGGATCTTTTTGACTTTTCCATCAAAACAAATCAATTAGAGAAGGAACATTAGTAAGGCCTCTTTAGGGCAAGCAAGGGCTCTTTGCTTTTACTTTTATTGAATAGAATCAAATGTTTTCAGCACAAAAAAAAATAGAATCAAATGCTGCAACAGATGATCAGGAGAAGATTGCATTTTACTGATTGGCGTAATCCACAAAAGGCTTGCAATGGTCGGATAAATAAATGTTGATCACCAATCAGAAATAAACCACCAAATAAGCATTGAGCATGTCTTCTTGCACTTGCTTGCAACGCAATTAATAATAGATAATTTCACCAACCAAAGTGTTGGCCAGCAAAGATCTACACCATTGATGAATAGTACATGCGCCTTTAATAGGTTCATGGGAGCGCATAGGAATACCACAAATACTGATAATCAGTACTACGATTCTACGCTAACAGCTACCGATGAACTAAAGTAAAACATAGTACATAAAGTAGAAAAATTAAAAATAAATACAATGATAAATTAAAGATAAAGATAAGAAATAAACATTTGATTAACTAAAGGATCTCTTTTCTTCCCGTTACATCTTCTTATTTATACATAGAATAATTATTGATAGAATTGTATATGACTTGATAAGTATATACATCTAGTGCCTACACTTTCCCATGATTAGAAATGTGCAAATTGCAATCAAGCCACCGTATCATAACCCAATCTCTTGATTAGAAATGTGCAATGATCGATTGTTCACCATGCACAATCAAGCCAATTCGACATTAATTGTACTCAGCCTGCTGACAACTATTCAATCTGATGACAGTTTTAGTTGATCTATTGAGTGATATGGTTCAAACCTGACCCTGCCCCTGCATCAAAACCACTTCTTGGTCCCTCAACTTGCCCCTCGAGCGAGACTGAGTGACATCAAAGCTTCAATCTTTAAATATTTGGCTTGAGTACTTGGATTCAAGATCCTTTCTTAATTTGAAATTCCTTTTAGTTGTAGTCCGTCCCAGAGCTACCACATTCTCGGATATCAGGATGGGGTGCAAAGACAAAGTTTAAAACAAGTCATCATATAAAGCTCCATGGATGAATCTTATCACAAATGGTGTAACCAGATGACCATATGAGCGCCTAAGATGAGAGCAACAGCCAGTTCAGGTGCTCATAATAAATACCCACAATTTAGATAAGAAAGCCTGCCACGGCATCGAACATGTTTCATTGAAAAATGAAGGGGTTAATCAAACCACTGATACTAGAGTGACATATGATGAAAACAGTAGCAAGAGTTGCTCGACGTTGGAAGCCCACGGTTTGGAATCAACTAGTGCAAGTGTAATCAAGGCAATTGCTGCTGATGCTTCTGTCTTCTCCTTCAGTGATGAAGATGACTATGAAAGCGAGTGATCTAGCCATCTGAGGTCCCACATGTTGTGGATGGATTAATAATGGGCCAAAAAGTTTGTGAAACATGCCTGATGTCGACTAAGAAAATCGATTCATTTTTTCTTCCATTTCGTACAACATTTGTTAAGAATTCTAGTCAAGCCAGTCATATACAATTTATGACAGTTTAATTGATTTCAGCAACATATGCTATCCAAACTCTTATCCTTTATGAATCTTCGCAATGGATTTGATTATTTTAGTGCCCATTTGGCATTGTTGTTTTTATGTTTTTGTTTCTTCATAAATTAGTAAAATACTATATAGAGATCAATGTTGAAGATAACATCTGTAGGAGATTGATATTGTTTTATGGATTTGAAAACAAAAATAAAAATCAAAAGCAATACCAAAAGGGCTGGCAGGTGGTTGTCTGGCTTCGTCTGCCCGGATTGCCACTGGACTATTGGAGGAAGAAAACCATCCTTCGGATTGCGGCGAGAGCGGGTAACCCTTTGGCGTTGGATGGCTTCATAGAGAAGGGCAGACGGTATGGATTTGCCCGGGTGAAGATCGAGTTGGATGGCTCTGTTCCGCTCACACCGGGGACTTTTGTGATGGAGAGATCGGCGGGAGTTGAGGTGAAGTTCTGGCAAGGTTCCATTTATGAAAACTTGCCAGCTCCATGCTCCAAATGTGGGTGGATCGGTCACCCAGAAGCGGAGTGTGTGTTCACGCTTCCGGCGACGGTGGAGATGGAACAGACGGCGGAGACCTGCGGCATGGGGAAGGCGGTAGCTGAGAAGGAGGCCGCGGAGGCCTCTGGGCAGGTGGCCAGCGAGGGAGTTGGGCCCGGGGGGAAGAAGGGGGCTTACGGTCCGTGGATACCAACCAACCGGATCGGGCTCCGGCGAGCGACGATGACGGCGAACCGGAGGAAGGAGGTGAACGAGTCTGGGGCAAGGATGAACTCAGTGCCCATATCTCCATCTCCCGACCCAAGTGCGACAGGAGATAGGTCGACTTCCTCGACCTCCCCGGCGGACCTTGAGGGATGGCAGAAGCCAACCAAGGTGGCTCGTCAGCGAACGCCGGAGAAGGACGTCTCGGCAGCAGGAGCGGGCGAGTCCACGGGTGCTTCGAGTCAACTCGCTCCCAGGTCCAGGTCGGGCGCCGAGCTGGGTGATAGGCCTGAGTTGAGTCGGGCCAACTTCAATCAAGGCCGGGCTGACATGAGGCCCAGTTCGAGCAAAGGGCCTCTTCCGATCGGGCCGGGTCCGAGCCCGTTGAAACGAGCTCGGAGCGCACCTAAGGCAGCGGGCCAGCTTGTGGGAGGCCCGTCCAACCCCAAGGGAGGGACAATGCTCTCTTCGGCGAAGCCAGGGCGGCAGGTGGTCAGCATCCGCTGGAGGTCCAAGAGTTCCCCCCGCCCCTTGCAGCGGTGTGCGGCCGACCTCCCCGGATGGAGCAGGTGTGCAGGGGAGGTGGTTTTGAGTCACGACGGTCGGGGGAGGCGGAGACGTCAGCGAGGCGTTTGGCTCGGGCTTTCTCCGTGGCGGCCGGCTTGTCCGAGCTGGGGGCGACGGGGTTGTCCGGTGCCGGACCAGGTTGGTGGTGGAACGCCACGACGAAGCGGCTGATGATGTCGAATCTGGAGCGGTGGTAGAGGCGGTAGCCGGCACGGGGGCAGCTTCTATGCACAGTGCGTGCCATATGGCATGGGAGCATAGTGGGGACCAATTCAAGGATGTGCTGAACCAGGGGAAGGCCAAGCTTGGGGTCTCAAGCTGCGGTGGAAGGGGAACTTGAGAAGGTGGGGATGCGGGGGGATCCAAGGAATCAAGGCACTGAATCTGTGAACACAGTGTGCCATTTGGCACAGGACAACAATGGGGGGAGCCATGTCCAAATTTTTCTTTAGTTAAAGGAGTCAATAGTGGGTGTGAACAAGGGCCTTCCGGTTTGTGAAGGGGGTATGGATGTGGAGGTAGGTGGCAGCAACAGCTCCGGTGATGTGGGCTATGCTGACTCTTTGGGTGATTTATGAAGCTTCTGTTATGGAATTGTCGTGGCGCGGGGAAATCCTCTTTTGCCTCGGCTTTTCGTAGGTTGGTGCACCAGCACAACCCTGACATCTGTGTCTTGTTTGAGACCCGGCTTTCAGGGAGTAGCCTGCAGAAGCCTAGGAGGGCGATACCGAGGTCATGGGATTTCTATGCTGTGGAATCTCGAGGACTGTCGGGAGGTATCATTGTAACTTGGGGTCAGGGCCGATGTAGCGTGGATACCTTCCATGTTTACAATCAAGAGGCAATTATGGTGATCTCGGAGGGGAATGGGAGCCCGTGGGTCCTCTCAGCTGTGTATGCTAGCACTGACTATAGGAAAAGGAGAATCTTGTGGGAGGAGGCTTCTCAGCTGATCGGTTAGGGTTACCCTATGTTGATGGCAGGTGATTTCAATTGTATTGTGGATCCCTAGGAGAAAATGGGGGGGGGGGGGGGGGGGGAGCCATTCTCTTACAAAAGAAAGATCAAGGAATTCCAGGACTTTCTCACTTCCAATGGATTGATAGACTTGGGGTTTGCGGACCCTAGGTTCACTTGGTGCAATAATCAGCAAGGACGGGCCCGAGTTTGAGAGAGACTAGACAGTGCTACAGTTGGGTGGGTTCAGTGTTTTCCAGATCATCACGTCAGACACCTGCCCAGGATTGCGTCAGACCATAGCCCTCTGCTGCTGTGTACTGATGCACATATCCCAGTTCTTGCTCCCTTCAGATTTGAGAAGTTTTGGTTATGCTATCCACGGTTCTGAAAGATGGTGAGGGAGGCTTGGAGTGCCCCGGTTAGGGGTGATGCGATGTACCGGGTTTCTCGTAGGCTGGAGCTGACGAGGAGGCGGCTGCGTAGGTGAAACCATGAGGAAGTGGAGAACATTTTTAGGAGGATAGAGGAGGTAGAGGAGGCCATTGCCAGGTTACAGTCTCAGGAGGCACAAAGGGAAGGTCTATCGGATGAGGAGGTGGGGGTGCTCAGATCGCATTTGGCATTACATGACTCTCTTCTTAGATAGCAGGAGACATTGTGGAGACAGAAGTCGAGGGTCCAGTGGATTTTGGAGGAAGATCGAAATACCAGATTCTTTCATCAGGCAGCAGTTATTAGGAGGCACCAGAATAGGATCAGAGTCATCAGAGGAGAGGATGGGCAGTTGTTGGAGGACCCCGTCATGATTCGGAGGATCGCGGAGAGCTTCTTCAAGGCTAGGTGGACGGAGCAATTAGGGGATGGGAGCCGAGCAGCTGCCGAGTCCTGTGGCTAGGGTGTCAGAGGAGGAGACTGCGACACTGATCAGTCCGGTGTCGGAGAGGGAGATTAGGGAGGCGGTGTGGTCCCTCGAGGGGAACAAGGCTCCTGCACCGGATGGCTTTCCACCGATGTTTTTTCGGAGGTACTGGATGATAGTAGGCCAGGATGTGACGGCAGCTATTCAGCAGTTTTTCAATATAGCAGTGATATCGTCGGATTGGCAGAGGACCTTTATTACTTTGATACTGAAGCGGCAAGATTCTACTGAGCCGGATCACTTTCGTCCGATTAGCCTGTATACCACCTTGTACAAGGCCACGACGAAGATACTTGCCACTAGGTTGAGGGATATTCTCCCGAGGTTGATCAGTCCGGAGCAGGAAACTTTTATAGGAGGGCAGAGCATTGCTGATAATGTATTTATAGCCCAGAAGTTCATGTTTGACTTGAGCAGGGCCCCGATGAGGAGGAGCTTGATGGGGATCAAGCTAGATATGGAGAGGGCCTTTGACAAGATGCGATGGAATTTTGTGCAGCAATCCTTGCAGGGGTTTGGCTTTCATGAGACATGGATTCGGTAGGTGATGGGCTGTGTTAGGGTCCCCTCTTTTGCCATCCTAGTGAATGGCACACCATCTGGTTTCTTTGAGTCCTCTGGAGGGTTGCAACAGGGATGCCCCCTATCCCTTTTGTTATTTATTATTTGTGCAGATACTTTGTCTAGAGCTCTGCGGCAGGCGGTACTCATTCAAGAGTTGGAGGCTTACAGGCCAGTAGTGGGGGCTACTCCGATCTCTCATTTGCTTTTCATGGATGACTGCTTATTGCTAGCTCAGTCGTCTCGGCAGGATGCTAGAGTCATCGGCAGGATTCTTCGTGACTATTATGCAGTATCGGGGCAGAGGATCAATTTGTCAAAGTCAGCAATTTGTTTCAGCCCGAAGACCAGACAGGCGGTGAGGCACTCTATCTTGGAGATTTTGGGGGTAGGCGAGCAGAAGGGCACTTTGAGATACTTGGGGGTTCCAATCTCTGGTCGGCGACTGCGTAGTACAGACTGCTCTTCCCTGGAGCTTAGCATCAGGCACAGGTTGGAGGGATGGCAGATGCATTCACTGTCGATGATGGGTATGATCACCCTTGTTCGGGCAGTCCTTTCCTCGATCCCTATTTATTTGCTATCCAACTCCCTCATTCCAGTAGGGGTCCTAAGGACTCTCGAGCAACTCTTTAGGAACTTCATTTGGGGGAGGAGTGGAGGCAGAGGTGGTATCCACCTATTGGTTTGGGAGGTGGTGTGTCAGCCGACCAGGTTCGGGGGCTTGGGGGTGCAGTCCCTGTTGGTGAGGCGGGAGGCTCTAGCGGCTCGCCATATTGCTAGATTATGATGGAGCCCGACAGTATGTGGTCTTCAATGATGAAGGCCAAGTATGGTGTTCTGTTGCCTAGAGCGAGAGCGGCCCACCACCATTCACCGATGTGGAGGGAGATGTGTGCTAGAGCCATGTTGGTCCTTCCGGAGATCAGATGGGCTATTGGTGATTGCCGGTCCATTGATGTGCTGGAGGATTAGCCGCCTGCCGACCATGGTGGACTCGGTGCGATTAGCTGGCTGCAGGGTTAGCGATCTGATGGACTCTGAGGAGGGATGCTGGAGGGAGGAGTTGATTCGGGAGGTGTTTGGGGAGCAGCTGGTTGAGATGGTGTTGGCTCTCCCAGTTCCTACCCGGGGGGGCCCTACAGGTTAGTATGGGTGCCGTCGGGGATCTTCAGACTCTGTTCAGTAGGGAGCCAACCCGGTAGATCGAGGGAGGTTGGATTTGAAGGATGCAGATTTACTCACGGGTGGCGCTCTTCATTTGGAAGGTGGCCTGGAGCTGCCTACCATCTAGAAGTGTGCTGGGCCGACGAGGTATGCGATCTCTCAGTACTGTGAGGTGTGCACGGACTGCGAGGAGACTATTGGCCATGTTCTTTTGCAGTGCCCCAGGGCCAGGGAGATATGGAGGACATCACCGGCCCCACTTCCCCACTCGGTGGAGTCGCCACAGGACCTGTTACATCTGCTGAGAGTTTATGTGCGGAGTCTTAGGTTTGCTAGGGCAGGGATACTTAGAGCATACATGGCTTACCATATTTGGTTAAACAGGAATGCAGGCTTGTTTGAGGGCAGAAGGTCGACTCCGAGGATGGTGGTGGATAGAGCTGTGCTTCAGGCCAAGGAGGTTATTTCATGTGCTGCTACGTTCACTCCTAGGATAGTCAGGGACATCTGGGGTACTCTCTCCGCTGCTACAGCGCTCAGGTTCGCCTTTGTTTCTTGGGTGCCCCCATCCCTTGGCCATCTCAAGATAAACTTTGATGGTAGCATGTTGATGGATGGGGTATCTGGAGGTGTGGGATTTGTGATCAGAGACCACTTTGGCAGGCTAGTTGCAGCCGGAAGACGCTGTACGGCAGGACTTACTGCAGTTGGGGCAGAGCTGCGAGCAGCTTGGGAGGGTATATCCTACGCGAGGCGGGCTCTTCGTGCCGAGCGGGTGTACCTTGAGGGGGACTCATCGATGGTGATCGATTGGATCCTGGGTGTGGACAAATACGGAGATGGTCATCCTCTTATTCGTGAGACTCGTAGGCTGGCTATGAAGTTGGATGAGTTCCAGGCGGCACATGTGTTCTGGGAGGCGAACCGGGCAGCAGACTGGGTCACCTCCTTTGTTGTGCGACATTTCGGGGAGATTCTTTGGACATCCACAGTAGATTTACCGCTCCCATTGTACTTTTTTACTTTCTTCTGACTTGGCAGGATGTACTCACGCTAGAGCTATATGATTTGTCGTTTTTCACCAAAAAAAAAAGTGTTTTTTGGGCAACTTTTTTTTCCTTTGTAGGGATCTGGCAGCTAGTTCAGTTCTCTTCATACTTTGCAGCATCAACTGAAATCAAACATTTGTTGTTTAACACTCCCTCAAGTGAGCTCAGCTCCATGCCATCATTCTGATAACACGCAAATCATAAAGACTCAGCTCAAACACTAGTTGTTAATTCAATCTTAACAAGTACAACTGCAGAAGGGATACAGGCTACAGCTTGGCTGATTACTAGGAGCTCATAGAATCAGCAGGTTTACTTTACCCTTTCTACCATTCCCTCTCAAAAGATTTTTTTCTGTCTGGTACACGACTTCCAATTTTTCTTGAAAGGATCTGCTCATTGCCACTACCTTATTATGCACCGTTTTTCAAGCTGCCCCTTTTTGGCATCTTCAATACTTCAAATACATTGAAGTTTTCTAACCATCTGAACAATTTATATAATGATTTGGTTGCTTCTGCCACCACCTTATTATGCACTGTTTTTCAAGTTGCCCCTTTTTTGCATCTTCAATACTTCAATACATTGAAGTTTTCTAACCATCTGAACAATTTATATATTAATTTGGTTGCTTCTACCAATACCTTATTCATTCACAGCACTGTAACCTTCTTGCTCCTCTGTCATATACTTTTCTTCCGCAAAGACAGCCTGTACTAGGAATCACACCACTCTCCTCAATCAACTACTACTTCAATTGAGGAATCACACCACTTTCCTCAATCAACTACTACTTAAATTTAACTTCATCATATATTTCTTCTGCCTTCCAAGTCAGCCTATACTAGAAAAGACCAGTCAGTCTCCTCAATCAACTACTACTCAATTTTATCTTCAGCATCCTGACTGCTAATATGTCTAAGGTTTAGTTACTAATTTGTTTGTCAAATGCATCCTGAGTTTCACCCTCTTTCTATTGATGATAGCACACTCTAATTCAATAATTTTGGTAGGGAAACAGATAATAACACATCTCCCCAAAAATAAAGGACAAACAAAAACATTCAACAAAACTGCCATGCGCAATACCCAAACCGACATAGATTGCCTAATTAAACATGCGATACCATTACATATGCCAGTGCACAAGCGAACAACATAAAACAGATAGATTATCAAATATGGACTCATGTTTTGATTCATTGCATTAACATAACCAACAAAAAAACCATAGTAGAAATCAATAGAACATTGCACGGAATAGAAGCAGCGTACAGTTCAGTATCATAAGATTTTAAACCGAACTCGTTAGAGCCAGATTCCAATGAAGCACCCTAAAATCACTCCCCCATCCGCAAACAGAATTCCACAAATATCAACTACACCTGGAGATAACAGTAAGGCAAGAAGAAAACAAGATCTGATATAGAAGGGAAGGGAGTCCACCTACTAGGGCATCCTCAGAACCCTATCTTCGTGCGGCGCCAGTGCCTGCGCTTGGCGTTGTACCTAACCATTATCGATAAAAAGACCACCATCTTAGAGAACAGAGCGCGGGGAAAAGGATGAAATCCAAGAACAAAGAGCAAAAAATCGAAATAATACCTGATGGTGTTGTCGGTCCTCATGCGTATCCAGTGGGGGATGGGGCGGTTCTGCCTCATCTTCTTCGCCAGCTTTTTCTTGACCTGAAGGTCTTGTGCGACGGCTAAAAGAAACAAGAAGAGGAAGGAGAGGAGATATCAGATCGAAGCCTTCGAAGCCCTAATCGGAGCTTCTGAAAACCTGGAACACGAAGAAAGAGAGGGATTACCATTCTCTTCGCAGATGGTTTGCACCTCGGCGATCGCGGCGGAAAAACCCTAACTAAGCTCGATAAGCCCTGAGGATGGCGGTTTCTGGCCCTTCTAAGCATGACGACCGGCTTCTGATGCATCATATAACGGTCGTTCCACTGGGGCTGGATTATGGGCCGGCCTATCAATTGCGAAGCCCAAGTAGTCCACTAATTTTTCTAGTCTACTTATCCCTAAACAAATGCCTTGATTAGGTTTTGGATTTTGGACATTAACAACAAGTTGAATCTGACTCCTATTGGACCATTTAATGGCTTGATGTAGCCCTGGCCCATGCTCATGTTAAGATCGATCTGAGAATAGCTTAATCCGATTATTCGATATTTAGACGAGGATTGGACTCAACTTGCTTGAAAGAATTGCGATATCAAACTTTACTATAAGCGTTGATAATTTATTAACCGTCCCAAGTGAAGTACTTCAAGAATGACCAATTATGAGATTCTGATAGGTGGAGGCTTTGAATTAGATCTAGTGTGAGAATTGCTCTCCCGCTATCTAAATTAGGTAAAACCCTTTTACGCCTAGCCTCTAGGGTTTTAAAAGTAACATAATTGTGATTAATCAACTTGACAGGCGAAAGTGTGTAATCTCCTGTGGAGATAGAAATAGGATAATTAATAATACTGATTAATATTAATATAAAATGCTAATACATCTTTTTTTTTTCTTTTTTTTTTCTCAAATTGATAGAGGCTAACATAAGTTGTTTACTGGTTTATGAATGTATCATCCTATGAGTGCCAAGCTCATATAACCCATCAGGCCCAACCTGAAACTGGTGGTTCTTAAATCTTAATGATAAGTGATGATGACAAAATGATGCATTGTGACAGGGGGACTCACTGTCTGATGCATGGGCGTGATGAATGCATGTAGTCACCAATCAAGTGATTGGTCTTGCCGATGGTATTATTGATACTCTCTGGTCTCATTACCCTGTGTTAAACATTGCATGGCCTTTTATAGCCTTAACTCTCTTGCTTAGCAAAGTTAGCAATGGTTGCAGATCAGCTTATAGTTTGGCACTAAAAAGCTTTCTTGGTTTGACCTCAAGGTTGGTGAAAGATTTAATTGATAGTTCCAAGCAGGTTTTTGGCTTATAATGAATCACATATTAAGTTGGATTATTGGATTTTGGGTCTCACATATCTATATCACAAAAGACATACACTAATGGATTTTATGGAGCCAGAAGAAAAGGAGTGTGTGTGTGTGTATATATATATATATATATATATATGTGATAGATTATGGGAAAGTGGATATTTCTATCTCTATGGTCTATAGATTTATTAACATTGGGCATTGGATTTGCAAATCCCGGCAAATCCCGTCCATTAAACGTCGCATGCCAAGCTATGTTAAATTAGGTGCAAAAACGTCCGGCCACGTATGCCAACGTCTAGTGATGTTGGACTGCCTGGTTAACCAGATGGGCTTTCAATTCTAGGGCTTAAGCTCAAAAACTTGGGCCCACAGTTCGATCATATTAAATTTCATTCTTGACAAATCTTTGTGCAAAGAAAAATACTGGAAAATCATACGATATTATGTAGATTTTCAAATTACTGATCATGATTTTGTGAGTAGGTGTTTAGTTGTGTGATGAAATATCAAGATATTCCCAAAATTATGAAATGGAAAATTTTTACTTGGAGTAGAATTTCTTTTTCTTTTTTTTTTAGATTCATGTTTTCTCTTTCTTAGTACATACCAAACACTTTAAATTTCCAATTTTGATATTTAAAAATATTAAATTCATGAAAAAAAAACGAAATCATGATTTTTAGGTTTACAACCTTCAAATTCAGTCTTGGATATTGTTTTTTTTTTTTTTTTTTGTATGCATGTCAAAAATTCTCAAATCAACATTGTATATGCATTAAAACTTTGAGAACAGCAGGGAAAAGCTTAAGTACATATTTTACATAACATGATAAGATCATTCAAATAAATTATACAATTCGAATAGAGCTGCATTCAAAATAGCAGGGCTAATTATGGGCAGAACACACTCGAGTTTGGACATCAGAGCGATCGGTTTAGACCTAAACTCCAAAATAGAAGTCATGCTTCATTAGGCCTGGCCAAATTTTTATCACATAGAGAGACGAAAGAAAAATAGGAGTGACTGCATGGTGCCAGAGCCATGGGTAGAAATTGAAGAGAGCAAAGGAGGAGTTAGACGGTGTTATTGTCATCAAAACATCAAAATAGTAAACGCAGGCTTAGGGCAGCTTAATCCGACGTTAAAACAGGCCCTTGGAGTACTACACACACACATTACCTGAAGCCTATTTCCTCCTACTTTTGGGAAGCAGCCTGATAAGACGGCAAAGCACATTAGCACTCCTAACCATCATGAACAAAATTAGTGAAAGACATATTTCGGTGCTATCTTTCTCAGGGCCAGAAATGGGCTTAAGTTGGTGGCCCACTTAGATTATTTTCACTTGCATAATTGCACACAGATGAAATTTATTTTGAATTTTTACCCCATGAATGATTCGATCTAGGAGAAAAAAAAGATTTCCTTCAGCTTGCTTAGCTCGAATTTCTCAAAAAAAAAAAGTAGAAAAAGATGAAAGAACTGCGAAAGTAGAGCTTAAGTTTTTCTTTTCTTTCATTGATTCTCCACACCACCTATATTGAGGTACATAGCTTATATTTATAATACTAGCGAGGTTCCCCCTTTTATAATTTTTTTAAAAAAATTTATCTCAATCGGGTATCGTAGGACCAAGTTATGACCTTCAAAAGTTTGGCCTGCAACTTGGCTTCTTGATATGGCAGATCTTGCTCCTGAACTCTATCCAGCTCTTCTTATAGTGGCCAAAGTATTACACATCGAGTTTGATGAACCTCTTAGATACCCGTAGTGACCAAAATGATCCACATCGAGTCAGGTGATCCTTCTAAATGTCCGTAGTGGCCAGTGTGATCCATATCGAGTTTGATTATCTTACTGAATATTCACAATAGTCAAAGTGTTCTATGTTAAGTTTGATGGTCCTCCTGAATTATTGAAACATGCCAAGATCTTATATAGGAAGCGATCAAATTTAGTTAGATATTGATTAATCTGGCTAGAATCTTGGACAAGGTTAGGCATGAACTCTAATTCTGGCAAGGTACTGCTTATAGACTGGACTTTTGCCGAACTTGGGTTTCCTGTCAAAATAAATAAAGAAAAAGGTCGCTATGAAGTGTTTGGGTTGGGCGGGCCATATTTAATATAGGATAGGTTGGACTTAAACCTTCACAAGAGTCTAATAAAAATAATAACAATGCACATGCCCGGAGGGCCCGTACCAAGTCTAGGTGGGATGCATTTGAACTTGTGTCCAGATTGATTTGGATATGACTCAAACTAAATCCAAATCTGATGTTTAGGTCCATATTTTGTCAGAATCCCTGCTGACGTCTGTTTGCATTCCAAGTCAGTCTTTAACCCCATCCGTGCAAACTTTCAAGCAATAACAATTCCTCGACTTCTAAGTACATTTTCAAAACAGCGGGAGAAACGCGGAAGAACATGGGGTTAAGTAGCTTCATTTTCTTCATGACCTCGACCTGAATGCGTGTTTCTCTGCGAGAATATGAGAATATTTGCTTGTCCATAAAGTTCGATTGATACCATTCGTTACGGTGATGTTTGATTGTTCAGGGTTTGTTTGATCATGAATGGCCAGATCTGGCTAGCCAATCTCCCTCTCTCTTCTCTTCAGTTGCTTCTTATACTCCTTTTTTTTTCTCTCTCTTTCTTTTTTTTTGTCTATCAGATGAATTTAAATTAGTTAAGAATAAATACATCCATTAGAGCCAAAAAATAAAAAATCACAAAACTAAACAAAAGATTAGTCAAGAAATCTTGTAGTATAGTTCCAATATGGTTCACTTCATACGGTGCTATCGAGTCGGCAGTGTTGGGGGGAAAAACCCCAAGTCATCGCCACGGAGGCGCTCGGCTAGGGAGCGCCGACCGGAAAGGCGCTCGGCCAAAGAGCGCCGACCAGAGAGCGCCAAGAGGCGCCCAACCGAAATAACCAAGTAGGGATGCTCGGCTAGAAAGAGCCGACCAGCGGGCGCCGACCAAAGAAGCGCTCAAGTAGAAAGCGCTGACCAGAGACAGCGCCAAGTAGAGGCGCTCGGCTAGGAGGTGCTCGCCCAGAAGGCGCCGACCAGGAGTACTCAAGCAACCCCGCCACAGGGTGCCCCATTGGGCGACCAGCTCGGCTCGGCACCCTTGCCGAGCCGATGCCTTTACCAAATAATTCAACTCTCGCTTGACCCTCCAAGGGTCCTGACAACTCCACTATAACCTGCCGCTATCTTCAAGCCATCAAGGCATAAGATCTCCGCAGGTATTCAGCACGACCTGCCATTAATGCACGAGGCTCCCTCAAGTCTCCGATGCACTCAGTCATTTAATGAACACGGCCCAAGACGATCTCCGGATCACTGAACCATCAGAGCGTATGGCTCTCCCTGACCGCCGGTTCATTCGGTAATAAATGCACTTACCATCCACGGACCCCAGGCCCACCACGGCCGGCGGTTCAACTACTTCAACAGGTCCGATCGACCGTGACAACTCCCTGATTCCGGTCTGATCCGGTTCCGTTCTCCATCATGCCATTAATGGGCCAAATCGTGCCCAATTATTACAGAACGGGACAAACCTACTGTCACCTCCCAGGTAACCGAATCCTCCTATAAAAGGGAACCTGGGGGGGGGACAGCACAGATACAATGGATGACATCATCTTCTTCATCTTCTTGATCTAATCTAAATATTCTGGCTGTCTTCTCCACATACGGGCTTCCCTGCTCTCTCTACATATTGGCCCTCTCTGACTTAGGCATCGGAGGGCCGGCGCCGGGGAGCCCGGCCACCGGTTCTTCCTGCAGGACTCGCACCCCACAGTGGAGGACGCCACCAGCCGGCGCACCGTCGACCACCCTCCCGGCGGCGGAGCTCTGCCCCTCCAGGAGGACGCCACCAGCCGGCGCACCGTCGACCACCCTCCCCGCGGCGGAGCTCAGCCCCTCCAGGAGGACGCCACCAGTCGGCACGCCGTCGATCGCCGCCCCTGCGGCGGAAGCCCCTCCTTCCCCGGCTTCGCGGCGGCCCCCGGGTCCAATTTCCAGCAACAGTTGGCGCTAGAGGAAGGGCCCGAGTTCGCTGCCATGAAGCTAAGAAGCAAAGGGGCTTCCAATGCCTCTCGACGTCCTCCACCTAGCCCGGAGCGTTCCGTCCGAAACCCATCGCCTCCGACCGAGTCAGTTCATCAAGTTCGGCCGGAGCAGTTCGATGCCCTGGTACAACAGGTGCAGGCCCTGGCTACCGCTGTCAAAAGCCTGCAGCCCAGGGGCATCCCAACGGCACCGCCTCCTCCGGCTCCAGTTCAACCGGAGCCTCCCACAAGCGGACTTCACCTTCGAGGTCAGGACTCCCAAGTCCAGGCCTCCCTTTGGAGAGAGCACCCAGCCGGAGGCCACGGAGGCTGGCTACAGCCTTCAGAAGCTGAATCGGTTCCAGGGCAACCTGCGCTCGAACGAACCGCTGCAGCGATCCTCCAGAACGATGAACTCGACCGGAAGGTCGAGAGGCTGGAACGTCAAATCCAGGCACTCCACGGGAGGAAGTCAGGACATAACGGCGACATCGAGTTCAATACGAATTCGCCCTTCTCCCAGGAAATTGAAGATGAACCGGTCCCGTTACGGTTCAAGATGCCCCAGGTGGAGCCCTACAACGGCAAGGCTGATCCCCTGGACCACCTGGAAAGCTACCGGGTCTTAATGGCCCTACAAGGAGCCTCGGAGGCCATGATGTGCAAAGCTTTCCCGGCGACACTCCGAGGACCAGCCCGGCTGTGGTTTACCGAGCTAAAGCCGAGTACTGTCTCCTCCTTTGAGCAGCTCGGCAGACAGTTTGCTGGCAATTTCGCCGCCAGCCAGCCCCAGCGGCGGACATCCGACTCCCTCCTTGATATCAAACAAAAGGAGGGAGAATCCCTCAAGGAGTATTTGGACCGGTTCACCGCCGCAACATGGGAGGTCCGGGAGCTTGACCAGTCAATCGCCATGTCGGCGCTGAAGACTGGAGCCCGGTCCTACAGATTTCTCTTCTCAATTGAGAAGAATTTTTCCGCGGACCTCACCGAGATGTTCGCTCGGGCGCGGAAGTACGCCAAGGTCGAAGAAGCCGTGGCCGTCAGGCGGGGCGGGACCGAGCAGAACCTCAAGAAAAGACGCCGCGAGGAGCGTGGCCAGCCCAGAGGCCCATCTCCGCGACGAGCCAAGAATCCGCCCCGCCCGAAGAGTCCACCCCGGCTGAGGGGACCGCCACAGCAGAGGTCACCATTCCGCCCGAGGTTCCCACTGCAAGCCCCTGCACCCGAAGGGAGGTATGAAAGATATACTCCCCTCAACGCTCCTCGGGCTGAAATCCTCATGGAGATCGAGAGTCGGGATCGCATCCGGCTCCCACCTCCGAAGCCAGACACCCGAACCCGGCGTGACAACCGGAAGTATTGCCGTTTCCATCGGGATAAAGGCCATGATACCGAGGAGTGTTACCAGCTCCGAAATGAGATCGAAGCACTCATCCGCCGAGGGGTGCTCGATCGGTTTGTGCAAGGCCGGCGTGAAGAAAAGCAGCCAGCCGAAAGAGCCGCGCAGCCTGAAGGTTCAAATGCCAACAGGCCCATCGCTGGCATCATCAACACCATCCGAGGCGGAGCCTCGGCAGGAGGAGCTTCAGGGGAAGAAACCTCCCCGAAACGCCTGCGCGCCTCCGAAGCTATCTCCTTTTCAGACGATGATCTAGAGGGGGTCGAAACCCCCCATGATGATGCCGTGGTCATCTCCATGATCATAAATAGATTTGATGTAAAACGCATCTTAGTTGATAATGGAAGCTCGGCGAATGTTTTGTACTTTGATGCATATTGTAAAATGGGGATGACCAAAGAACAGCTGCGGAGGATGAATGCTCCGTTGGTTGGGTTCACTGGGGATTCAGTCCCAGTAGAGGGCGAGATCGACCTTTTGGTCACAGCCGGGCTCGCCCCCCGTGAAAGTACCGTGGGGATGAACTTCCTCGTGATACGCCTTCCCTCGGTCTATAATGCCATCCTCGGAAGGCCAGGCCTCAACGCCCTCCGAGCGGTGGTCTCCACTCATCACCTGCTCATGCGATTCCCCACCAGCCAGGGGGTCGGCGAAGTCCGAGGGGACCAAATGGTGGCAAGGAGATGCTACCTGGCGACCCACGAGGCAAAGCGACCCGCCGAGGTGCCTGCCCCAGCGACTGACCAGCCCTCAACTGAGGTCATGGAGGCACGGGTCGACCCTCAGAAAGAGCGGGTACAGCCTGGTGAGTTACTAATCCAAGTTTCCTTACGAGAGAGCTTTCCTGAGCTAACCGTGCAGGTCGGCTCTGGCCTCGATGAGCACGAGAGGAGTCGTCTCGTCAATTTCCTGCGAGACAACATGGATGTCTTCGCATGGTCGCCTGCAGACATGCCGGGGATAGATCCAGAGGTCATGGTCCACCGGTTCCAAGTAAAGCCAACCAGCAAGCCTGTGCGGCAGAAGAAGCGAGGCGCCGCCCCTGAGCGCCAGCGAGCAGCAGCCGAGAAGGTCAGTAAGCTCCTTGGAGCTGGCTTCATCCGAGAGATAGCCTACCCGGAGTGGCTCGCCAATGTGGTCCTCGTCAAGAAGGCCGGGAAGTGGCGTATGTGTGTGGACTACACCAACCTGAATAAAGCCTGCCCAAAGGACAGCTTCCCACTCCCCAGCATCGATCAGCTCGTAGACTCCACCTCGGGTCACGAGCTGCTGGCATTCATGGACGCCTTCTCCGGATACAACCAGATCCGCATGGCGCCGGAAGACGAGGAAAAGACCGCCTTCATCACCGACGGAGGAACTTACTGCTACAAGGTGATGCCATTTGGCTTGAAAAATGCCGGGGCAACTTATCAAAGGCTGGTCAGCCGGATCTTCAAAGACCAGATAGGCCGGAATATGGAGGTCTATGTGGACGATATGCTGGTAAAAAGCAAGGTGGCACAAGATCATGTAGCCGACCTCAATGAAGCATTCTCCACGCTCCGAAAATACCAGATGAAGCTCAATCCAGCCAAATGTGCATTCGGGGTCACCTCCGGCAAATTCCTCGGCTTCATCATTACACAACGAGGAATTGAGGCCAATCCAGAGAAGATCCGGGCTCTCCAAGAGATGACGCCTCCCAGGACGGTCAAGGAGGTACAATGGCTCACAGGCCGAGTTGCAGCTCTCGGGAGATTCATCTCCCGCTCGGCTGAGCGCTGCCTTCCATTCTTCGCAGCCCTCAAGAAGCTGAAGAATTTTTTGTGGTCGGACAAGTGCCAGCAATTTTTTGAAGAGCTCAAGTACCTCCTGGCTTCCCCTCCCCTGCTCATAAAGCCTCACCAGGGCGAGCTTCTCTACCTGTATCTGGCCGTCTCCCCTGTGGCAGTAAGCTCGGTCCTGGTCCGAGAGGAGGGCAAACTTCAGAAGCCAGTATATTACACCAGCCGGGTCTTGAGGGACGCCGAGACCCGATACACCAAGCTTGAGAAGACTGCCTATGCCCTGGTCATCTCAGCTCGGAGGCTCCGACCCTACTTCCAAGCCCACACAGTGGCTGTGCTGACCGACCAGCCGGTCAAGCAGATCCTGCAGAAATCAGATCGCGCGGGACGGATCGCCAAATGGGCCATCGAGCTCGGGAAATTCGACATCGAGTACCGACCCAGACCGGCGATCAAAGCACAAGCGCTCGCAGACTTTATTGTCGAGTGCACTATACTGGATGAGATCGAGCCCGAACCTGAACCACCAGTGGAGCAGACCCCGAGTTTGACATGGACTCTGCATGTCGATGGCTCTTCAAACTCGGGGGGGTAGCGGAGCAGGGCTCATCCTCACCAGCCCAGAAGGGGTGGTCGCCGAGCAAGCCTTGCGCCTCGAGTTCCCTGCTTCCAATAATATGGCGGAGTACGAAGCGCTCGTCGCCGGGCTCAAGCTAGCCAAAGAGCTAGGAGTGAAGGACTTGAAGGCCTTCAGTGATTCTCAGCTCGTCGTCAACCCAATTGTGGGCGACTTCGAAGCCAGAGACCTGACCATGCAGAAGTATCTTCAGAAGGTACGGGATCTCGCCTCGACCCTGGACTCTTTTCACATTCAACATGTTGCCAGGTCGGAGAACCTCAGGGCCGACCAGCTATCAAAGCTGGCGTCCTCTCGCATGAGCGAGCTTCCCAAGGAGGCAGTACTGGAGTATCTCCAAAAGCCTAGTACAGATGAGCCCGAGCAGACCCTCTGCACTGAGTTCGAGCCAAGCTGGATGGACGAACTCATCGGCTACCTGCAAGACGAAGTCCTCCCCACCGACGAACAAGAGGCTCGCCGGATCAAACGCCTCGCTACCCGGTACATATTGTACGAGAGAAAGCTCTATCGGAGATCCTTCACCTCTCCCCTCCTCAGATGCCTCCGCCCAACGGAGGCTGATTATGCCCTACGCGAAGTCCACGAAGGGATTTGCGGGAACCATTTGGGAGGGCGAGCATTGGCCCATAAAATTCTGCGCCAAGGATATTATTGGCCGACACTCCAAAAGGATGCTATGGACTTCGTCCAAAGATGTGACCGGTGCCAAAGGAACGCCAATGTTCAGCGCCGGCCTTCGGCCCCTTTGACTTCTATCAGCTCCCCTTGGCCCTTTGCCCAGTGGGGAATTGACATCCTAGGGCCATTTCCACTGGCCACCGGGCAAAGAAAATTTCTGGTCGTCTCCATCGACTACTTCACCAAGTGGGTGGAAGCCGAGCCCCTTGCCCGGATCACCGAGCAGAAGATGCGGGATTTTGTTTGGAAGTCCATTATCTACAGATTCGGGCTTCCCCGCATCCTCATCTCTGACAACGGTCGCCAATTCGACAACATTCACTTCAGAGAGTTCTGCTCCGAGCTTGGCATTGACCACCGCTTCACCTCGGTCGCGCATCCTCAAACGAATGGAGAAACCGAGGTAACAAATCGTACTATTTTGCAGGGTCTCAAAGCCAGGCTCGACAAATCCAAAGGACAATGGGTCGAAGACCTATATAATGTCCTGTGTTCTTACCGGACCACGTTCCGTGTCCCCACCGGTGAGACTCCCTTCAACCTAACATATGGAACGGAGGCCGTCATCCCACTGGAAGTTGGGCTTCCCTCTCCAAGAGTCGAGCATCATGATGCCGGCTCCAACTCTTCGCAGCTCAGAAGCAACCTCGACTTGATCGAGGAAACAAGGGAGGCCGCCCGAGTTCGTATGGCGAGGTACCAGCAAAAGACAGCTCAGTACTACAACGCCAGGGTCAAAATCAAATCTTTCAGACCAGGAGACCTTGTCCTCAGGAGAGCTGAAGTCTCCCGACCAACTGAGCAAGGAAAGCTGGCCCCAAACTGGGAAGGACCATACCGAGTCACGCGCATCCGCCGACCCGGGACTTATCAGCTAGAGTCTCTAGATGGGACTCTCATTCCGCGGAGCTGGAGCTCTGAAAATCTCCGCGTGTACCATCAGTAGAACCCTAAGGGGTTCCCCATTATTCAATTATTGAATTTCATTTTATGAATTCCATTTCATAACAAACTTATGATCCGCATACTCATTTTGAGCTCACCGATTCTCCTGATTATCTCATGGTGTCAGGTTTATTTCTCCTACCCTGACCACGGTCGGGATGCCCTGCCACAACGGGATGCCCCGATCCGTCGGGATGGCCCGAGACATCAGGATATGAGTTAGCGGTCCTCTCGGACCGGACGAGCTCCGCTCGTGCTCCATCGGCTATGAGTTAGCGGTCCTCTCTGACTGGACGAGCTCGGCTCGTGCTCCATCGGCTATGAGTTAGCGGTCCTCTCTGACCGGACGAGCTCGGCTCGTGCTCCTACCCTGAGACGTCAGGATGCCCCAATATATTGGGATGCCCTGCCACAACGGGATGCCCCGATCCGTCGGGATGGCCCGAGACGTCGGGATATGAGTTAGCGGTCCTCTCTGACCGGACGAGTTCGGCTCGTGCTCCATCGGCTATGAGTTAGCGGTCCTCTCTGACCGGACGAGCTCGGCTCGTGCTCCATCGGCTATGAGTTAGCGGTCCTCTCTGACCGGACGAGCTCGGCTCATGCTCCTACCCTGACCACGGTCAGGATGCCCCGAGACGTCGGGATGCCCCGGCTATAGGGATGCTCGAGACATCGAGATGAGTAGCGGTCCTCTCTGACCGGACGAGCTCGGCTCGTGCTCCATCGTCTTCAGCCAACGAGCTCAGCCCGCTCTTCTATTTTTGGATTTCTCTGCCGACGTCCCCAAAGAACGGAGTCCGAGCAGAGAAGCGTCTTCAGTCGCCTCGGCGCAAGGACGCACACGGTACAAGGTACCCATTTACTTAATGTTTCTACATTAATCTCTATATTGTCTATTCTATTTTTGGATTTCTCTGCCGACGTCCCCAAAGAACGGAGTCCGAGCAGAGAAGCGTCTTCAGTCGCCTCGGCGCAAGGACGCACACGGTACAAGGTACCCATTTACTTAATGTTTCTACATTAATCTCTATATTGTCTATTCTATTTTTGGATTTCTCTGCCGACGTCCCCAAAGAACGGAGTCCGAGCAGAGAAGCGTCTTCAGTCGCCTCGGTGCAAGGACGCACACGGTACAAGGTACCCATTTACTTAATGTTTCTACATTAATCTCTATATTGTCTATTCTATTTTTGGATTTCTCTGCCGACGTCCCCAAAGAACGGAGTCCGAGCAGAGAAGCGTCTTCAGTCGCCTCGGCGCAAGGACGCACACGGTACAAGGTACCCATTTACTTAATGTTTCTACATTAATCTCTATATTGTCTATTCTATTTTTGGATTTCTCTGCCGACGTCCCCAAAGAACGGAGTCCGAGCAGAGAAGCGTCTTCAGTCGCCTCGGCGCAAGGACGCACGCGGTACAAGGTACCCATTTATTTAATGTTTCTACATTATCTATTCTGTTCTCGGATTTCTCCCTGCCGATGTCCTCCAAGAATGGACACCGAGCAGAAGAGCGCCTTCGATCGCCTCGGCGAAGAAGTGCTCATGACACCAGCACAATATTATGCTAAGTCCGGCGAATCCCCGTCACGAGCTGACGGGCATTCGACCCATTCGTTGGAAACGAATCTGGTCCGCCCCGGCAACGCGAGGATTGAAACTCGCTAACTTCGCTGAAGTTCAAATCCTGGTGACCGCCTTAGGGCTCGGTCGAGTCCTGGACTAGGCTCGGAAAAACTCTCCGAGCCCAAATCCTTGGTATAAGCACAAGCGTTGCTATACCACTGATTGAAGGACCAAGCAATGGAGCTCGGCAAGCTAAACTTAAACTCAAACCCTGTGGCGGGAAAAGCTGAGGCCCTAGAGCCCATATCCTCGGAACCTAAAGCGGATCCGAGTAGGAAAACTAGGACTACGACAGACGAGTTTCCAAAAAAGAAATGTATATTCATTTCAAAAAGGCCCGTAGGCTAAGTACAAAATTCGGGTTTGGCCCTTACAAGTACGGGAGGCCATCCCGACTTTACAAAACGAAACAAAAATTACACTAAGGCCCGCTCCCGACCACTTCGGCTTCGGCAGTGTCGGGAGCGGCGGGCTCAGCAGTCGGGACCTCCTCGGCCTCGGCAGCAATGGGAGTAGCCTCGGGGGCGGCTTCGGTCGCCTCGGCCTCCGGAGTCTCTGCCTCCGCATCCGGCCTTTCGACCCCTGCTCTCGGTTGGAGCAGGTTCACATCAAAATTCGGGAGAAGCCGCCGCAACTAGTTACGGAAGTCCCGGAAGCCTTGGATTAGCCCGTTCACGCCCTCCTTTTCTAGGAGGTCGCGGAACTCCGCCGATTCGCGAAAGAGCGCCACCGCGCTCTGAGCTTGCTCCCGAGCCTCGTGGTAGGTGGCCTTCTTCTCGAGGGTTTTTATTTCCCGCTCAAGCTCCGAATGTCGGAGGCGGGCATTCTCCACCTCCTGCTCGCGGGAGGCCAGCGCTTGCTCGACTTCGGCCAATCGAGCCTCAGCGGCGCGCAGCTCGGACCTCGCCAACGCATGCGCGCCCTTTTCCTCATCGAGCTCGGCGGTAAGAGCTCGAATCCTTCCCTCAGATGCTCCGACATTTTCTTGGAGCACCTGTCGTTCGGCCTCAGAGGCCTGGTACTTCGCTTCGGAGGCCTGGTACTTCGCCTCGGCGGCCATGTACCTCGTCTGGGCCTCGTCGTACCCGCGCTGGCACCTCCGGGCCTTCTTCCGGTATTCTTGAACAAGGTGCATCAGCATCTCCGTCTCGTGCAAATGCTGTAAAAGAGACGAAAAGAAAAACATAAGACACCACAAATAAAAAATCTATACAGATTACACAGGTGGGAAATTTTACTTACCCGGACGGCGTTGCAGCGGGTATAGTCCATGAAAGCATTATAGCTCATGGACCGTATCATTGCCCGGTCGGCTGGGAGCAGCGCGACCCGGAATATCTCCAGCGCTACTCGAGGGTTCTCGAGGGCTGAATCATCCTCGAACACCGACCAGGTGGGTGCAAGGGGCACCCGTCCTTCCGAGCCCGATGGGCCCGGAAGGCCAGCATCGGCTGGCCTAGGTAGAGCCGACCCCGAGGCTCCCTGACTGCTCCCCAGTTCGGAGCTAGGGGGCTGGGGTCGGACGAGCGGCCGGTCTGACCGCCGCACAACTATAGCGGGGCGTGCAAGCACGGGACCCGCTGAACTCCTCCCCTGGTCGGCAACTGGAGCGTCCTGCCGACCAGGAATCTGCGCCAAGGGCACTGGACATAGGGGCGCCATCGAGGCTCCTCTGGAGCCCGAGCCCCCGGAATCCGCGCCCTCCCTCCGACCAGCTTCGGGGCGCGCGGGCTGAGGACCCGCCTCGGAGCGAGCGGGGCGAGAAGGACCCGCCTCGGAGTGAGCGGGCCGGGAAGGACCCTCCTCGGTCACTGCTGTCGCTGGGGCCTTGGAGGTCGCCGAGACCTTTTGCTTTTTTCTCGGCTCGGTCGGCTCGCCCGAGAGCTCGGCTGCCCTCTTTTGGAAGCGGGCATAGAGGACTTCACTTTTCGTCACCATCTTTGCGATATCTGCAAAGGCAAAAAGGATTAGAACATTAGAACAGTAAGGAAATAAATACACCTTGAAATTACCCTTACCATGGGGACGCGCCGAGCTCAAGCCCACGTTTACCAAAGCGTCCTCACATATGAGGCCGTTCAGTAAGATGCCGTTCCCGAGGCTGCGGACGGCGTCGAAGATCCCCTGCTCATGCTGAGAAAGTCTGGGGGGTTTGTTGATGGCCTTGAGCTGAGCCGGTCCCCACCTGGGGTCAAACCCCCAGGACTGTGCAGAACCAAGGAAGAAGAATTTCTCCTTCCAGCCATGAATGGATGAGGGGGCGCCATGAAAAAGTGGCCGACCCACCCGAAGGGCGATGTACAGCCACTCTCCGTCTCTCGGATTCGACTTAAAGATAAAAAGTCGCCGGAAGACGCTGACAGAGGTCGGAATCCCCTGCAGTAAATACAGGGATAGAAAACCGACCACCGTCCTCCAGGCGTTCGGAGTAAGCTGCGCCGGGACCAACTGGCACGTCGTTAGCAGCTCATTCACAAAGCCGTGAAGAGGAAATCGGAGGCCGGCCCAGAGCGACTCCAGATGCACTCCGATCCGGCCTACCGGAGGATCGGTTATCCGATCCCTCCGCCTGGCGGGCTCCAAACGGAACCCGTGAAGAGGGAAGAACCACTCTTCGGTCATCTCGACCTCCAGGACACTCATGGTGGACTCAACTTCGCTAGGGACAGAACCCATTGCAAGAGAAAAAGAAATCAAAAGAGGAGGGGAACCTGGGGAAGACGCCGGAGAAAAGGGACTTCGGTCTGAGGAAGACTGAAAGAATAAAAAGCTGGAAGCAGAAGGCAATAGAAAGAGGATAGAGGGCCAGGGGAGAGTTTAAATAGACCTCCCCAACGGCCCGGATCAGCGAGAAAAATGCTGCATCCGGTTTAGATGGCGACGCGTGTCGGTCCAAAAGACAAAGCGACGCATCTAATTAGGGCTAGCGCTTCGGACGCCGAAACGCCCCATCGGATCGTGCGGCCCCATCATGAGCCCACGACGCGAGGACGCTTCGCAAGAAGTGTCCCAATAATGAGACTCCTCGGGTAAGGAGAGACGCCGCCTATTAAAGGCATCTCGAAGCGCTCGATAATTCAAAACGCGCGACAAATTAAAATTTTCGGAATCCGTAATGCCTCAACTAAAGCTACTTCCCGCGCTCCAGCTGGTAGCCAACTGGAACTCGGAAGTCGGGGGGTAGTGTTGGGGGGAAAAACCCCAAGTCATCGCCACGGAGGCGCTCGGCTAGGGAGCGCCGACCGGAAAGGCGCTCGGCCAAAGAGCGCCGACCAGAGAGCGCCAAGAGGCGCCCAACCGAAATAATCAAGTAGGGATGCTCGGCTAGAAAGAGCCGACCAGCGGGCGCCGACCAAAGAAGCGCTCAAGTAGAAAGCGCTGACCAGAGACAGCGCCAAGTAGAGGCGCTCGGCTAGGAGGTGCTCGCCCAGAAGGCGCCGACCAGGAGTACTCAAGCAACCCCGCCACAGGGTGCCCCATTGGGCGACCAGCTCGGCTCGGCACCCTTGCCGAGCCGATGCCTTTACCAAATAATTCAACTCTCGCTTGACCCTCTAAGGGACCTGACAACTCCACTATAACCTGCCGCTATCTTCAAGCCATCAGGGCATAAGATCTCCGCAGGTATTCAGCACGACCTGCCATTAATGCACGAGGCTCCCTCAAGTCTCCGATGCACTCAGTCATTTAATGAACACGGCCCAAGACGATCTCCGGATCACTGAACCATCAGAGCGTATGGCTCTCCCTGACCGCCGGTTCATTCGGTAATAAATGCACTTACCATCCACGGACCCCAGGCCCACCACGGCCGGCGGTTCAACCACTTCAACAGGTCCGATCGACCGTGACAACTCCCTGATTCCGGTCTGATCCGGTCCCGTTCTCCATCATGCCATTAATGGGCCAAATCGTGCCCAATTATTACAGAACGGGACAAACCTACTGTCACCTCCCAGGTAACCGAATCCTCCTATAAAAGGGAACCTGGGGGGGGGACAGCACAGATACAATGGATGACATCATCTTCTTCATCTTCTTGATCTAATCTAAATATTCTGGCTGTCTTCTCCACATACGGGCTTCCCTGCTCTCTCTACATATTGGCCCCCTCTGACTTAGGCATCGGAGGGCCGGCGCCGGGGAGCCCGGCCACCGGTTCTTCCTGCAGGACTCGCACCCCACAGTGGAGGACGCCACCAGCCGGCGCACCGTCGACCACCCTCCCGGCGGCGGAGCTCTGCCCCTCCAGGAGGACGCCACCAGCCGGCGCACCGTCGACCACCCTCCCCGCGGCGGAGCTCAGCCCCTCCAGGAGGACGCCACCAGTCGGCACGCCGTCGATCGCCGCCCCTGCGGCGGAAGCCCCTCCTTCCCCGGCTTCGCGGCGGCCCCCGGGTCCAATTTCCAGCAACAGGCAGTATTATGAGCTTATATATAGATATGTGTAACCTTAATAGATCGTAGTCATTGTATTATTCTCTAGCAAATATGTAAAAATGGATAACTCTCATAAAGTCACCCTCTCGCAATGTATATATGACATAGTTCGGTCCCTCCGATGCTGCCTGCAATTATGCTATTAGAATTTTTCTCTTTTTTGATCTGTTGGATCCTGAAGATTGTTCTAAAATGAAATATCAGTACTTGGATCAGATTCACTGGAATCCACTATCTTCTCCCCGAATAGGCCTAAGAAGATCCACCATCTTCTCTGCCTTTTATATATATATTCCAACACTTCACTTGCTGATTTTTTGCTGGGTTGAAGTATTGCAAGGATTGTATTCCTAGTCCATGAAGTGGCCAATCGGTGCTTGCCACAGGGGATTAGGCCCACCATTTTGTTGTGGGCGACAGCTAATTAGCTCCCGTCCTAATCATAAGCTGTCGTCTCCTTTCCCAATCTTCAAACAGGATCCCATGAAGTGCGGATCCAGTAAGTTGGTCATGAAACCGCGTTGCTGACCGTTTAACTGTAACCAACGATTGGTAGGGATGTCTCTTTCATGCCTAGGTTACTAGTTTGGCTTTATTTTTCTTTCTTTCCAAACACTTCATCTCACATGCTTCAATCTATAAAATAGGCCTGGTTAACTAACAACTTGTTAGCAAAATTTTCTCCAAGGATTGGAATTAAAAAAAATATGTTAGTGAAGTTTCCGTTGGATTGATTGACTTTTAAATCTTTTTTTTTTTTCATGTTTGAGCCTGCTACGCCGAAACTCTCGCATCAAGATGCAAAAAGATCAAGCAAAATGTTGTCATTTTTAACATATAATTTTAGAAATGGCTATAAAATTATTTACATTTTTACTACCTTGATGGTAATCCCAAGACTGTAGGTAGTTGCTAGGCTTCCAGTCTAAACTATCTAAGAAGTATTAGAGACATAATGAAATATAATCATGGATTAAATTAGAATTGCAAGGAGCTAAAGCAATGTTGTTCGATTTCTTTTCCCAACAAAACGCTAGCTCAAGAAGTATAGCATCTAGTCTTTGATGTCATTCATATTCATAACATGCTATATTTTTGTGAGGACTCATGCGGACGTGTGTTTAGTCCTATATCGGTTATTTGCTGGATAGATCGTGGATACTTATATAGAATCAAGGAACCCCAATAATACCTTCCGGCTAGCCATTTGGGTGAGGTCCTGGGTTATACAAATAGTATTAGAGCGGATCTAGCTCATAACCTATGTAGACTAGAAGACACTGCAGCAGAGATTCATTGGGGCTGATCATGGGCCGATCGTGGTGTTTGTGATTAGATTTAAATGGATTTAAATGCTTAGTCTGACGAGGACGTTAGGGCTTGAACGAGAGTATTATATGAGGATCCATGCAGACGTGTGTTTAGTTCCACATCGGTTATTTGTTAGGTAGATATTGAGTACTTATATAGAATTAAAGAACCCAAATAATACCTTCCAGTTAGCCATTTTAAATGAGGATTTTGGTTATTACAGCTTTCTTTCAATTTTATCCCCCTCCCTTTTTCGCGGGAGCTTCTTCATTGAACAGTTTGTTCTATAGATTGCATCTGTAACTGTAGTTAAGATACTCTTCTTGTTTGTTTATCGCAACTTGGAATTGTCGGCCCAATTATTCTCCATAGGTGGGACACAATCTTGTTTGTTTTTTGACGCAAATGACAATCTTGCCGATGAAGACCAAATCCAATGAATCCTTGAATTCAATCGAACTTAAGATATAAATTCTTAAATCTCACTCCACATGTGCTTTATTGCTATGCGCCTCTTCCACTTGATCAATTCTAAATCTAAAATGCTATTTGCCCTTGATGTGTGATATTTGTTATACTTACAAATTTCAATAAAATAAAGATCCCTAACAGACTAGAAAAGTGGTGGAGACCTTAAAAGAGAGCGATTAATGATTTTTTTTTTTTCAAAAATGGATTTCTTTTGGAGAGTTTCTCTTTGGAGTAGAAAGAAGTAGGCACATATGACAAGGACATCTATCATAATATGAGGATCTGGTTTCTACGTCAAGACTCAAATATATTCTATTCATGTAATAAATATCAATTAAAATATAACAAGTTAAAGAGCAAGCGATGAAAGAGAAAACAATTTGACTCCTACTTCTATGACCAACCCAATAATCTTATTTGTTCGTTTTGATGTTTTCTATGATAAATTTAGGCACCCTACCCCTTTTTAGAGTACAAGCTTTTCCGTCTAGAATTAAAGCATGTATCCTATCTTATATAGGTAAGTATATAATATCATAGTTGGTCATCATCATTTGGTTGGTGCCCATCTCTCCAAGTACGAGGTCCCTGATTGAAACCTCAAATGTGGTGAATAGCCATAGTATATATTCGCACAAGGTTTAAGAAATGAATATTGCAAAATATGAGCTACTTAACAATTTCTTTATAATTTTATTATTATTTATTTTCATATAAAAAGTTAAAAAATATGTTAATGGAGAGTGAGAGCATCATACTTGATGTTAAAATTAGGAATAGTTGTCTTTTACAATATAATAGCAAAGGCATCCTTTTAATTAGAATTTTGGAGTGAAATCATTGCAGCCAATGTACGCAACT